>NC_087447.1:28828763-29140594 GCF_036321535.1 Camelus dromedarius
ACAGATATTCATAATGAAATAGATGTCTGGCTCTTGAAGCTAACTTCTTAGTCTGCACTTATTTAGGTTTACAAAGGCCCAAATAAGAATGGATGACATTGTCTTGGGTGAAGCCACAGAGACTAAGAGGAAAAATGAACAGGGGATGGGGAGAGGGGAAGGAGATCTGCTGAAAGTCAAAATGTCACCGAAGGCAGAACAGCGACTTTAGTAAGAATCCTGCGTGTTAAATCGTATTGACCTGGAAACTATTCTTCAAGCCCAACTTTCCCAGACATCCACATAACCTGCCTTGATCTTCTTAATGCCCTCAGAGGACTGCGAGTTTTCTTAATGGCCTTCAGCATTCTTAGGACCCTTGATGTTAGCAGAAGCTAGAGCAAACCTCTGGTGTTTCATATTACAAAGCGTCCATGACCATTTTATGAATTTCATCATAAGCAAAGCCAGTTGGTTGAAGAATGGGCTTTTGCTCCCCCCCAGCCCCTCACCATTTTTTCTCGTTCCCAATCTTCCATCCTCTGGCATGACATTTGAAAGGGTTTTCTCATGACCAATCCACTTCTGTTAATGAAAATACATCATCCACTAGTTGGCCAAATTTAATATCTCTGCATTACCTAGAAATAAGGATGAAAGACTAGAACAAGTTAAAACAGAGTGAGATGAGATGGAAGTACTTTCTAAAAATGCCTTTTTTTTTTTTTCCTTTTTAAGCTTTACCGTCATCTGCCTGCCAGGTGGATCTTATTTGGATAATATAGCACAGATGTACCTTGTTGTACCCAACAGATGAATTCCTGAAAAGCTGCATTTGATAGAATTTTTATAAATTGAATCACATTTGCCTGTAGACTTGCATTAGAGTAACAGAAGCCATTATCCACATTTGACTGATCTTCAATTGGCAGAGGCCTCTAACTCTCGAGCTTCAGGTTTCTCAGCCAAATCTCTATGTCAAACAGTTAATGATCTGGAAATAATAAGCACTTATGTGAGCTAGGGGAGCACTATACTTAAAGGAAATTTGATTGTATTCCTCTGAAAGTAAAGAATCTTTATTGCATAATGTGACTTCTCACTCACGGAGCCTGAGACCATCAGGAACTTTAGAGACAATGCAGTCCAGACCTCTCTCTCTTCCAGATGAGGAAACTGAGGCCCTGCATGTTCATTCATCGTGACAGCATGTGACAATAATATAATATGAAGGGAGGTACACTGATTTGAGGTTGGAAGCATGGCATTCAAATGTTCTTTTCCCAGTGTACTAGCTGTTTGGTTTTGAGCAAGCTATCAGAACTTTCTGAGTCCAGTTTCCTCCTTAAAGTTTCCTTTAAGACAAGGATTGTATTACCCACCTTGCAGGATTGTTGTAAAAATTAAATAAGATAATGTATATGAAGTGGTAACGTTGCCTAGGTTTAATGTGTCTTTCTCCTCTCCTCGGTTTCCCTTTTTTTGATTTTTCAAGTGATGTGTTTTTTAAAAATGCATTTATTTTAAAAGTTGCAAAGGAATAATGCTGGTTACTGAAATTTAAAGAAAGTTTAAGAATATTGAAAAGCAAATGGTCCCCCTCCTGAGCGCATTTCCCCAAACCTCTTTCTAAAGGAAAGCAGTGTTAACGCTTTGGTTTGCTTAGTATCTTTTCAGAATTTTTTCTTCACCATCTTTTTAGGTGAAACACATTTTGCACTAAACACATCCTATACTAATGTCCTTATGAGGACCTTTAAAAAGTTTTGTGTCAGTCTGCTATTGCCATAAAAATGCTGTTTAACAGGACAGCCACAAAGTCTCAGTGGCGTACAACCATTAGCATTTATTTCTCACTCATACGTCTGAGGGTCAGTTGGGTGGCTCTGCTGATGTCAGCTGGGTTGCTGGGCTTGGCTTGACTCTGAGTTCAGCTCAGGTCTGCTGCATGTGTTTCTCTTTCTTCTGGGACCATTAGGGCACATAGAGCATATTCTTTTCTTGGCAGAGGGTGGAGGTTCCCTAAGAGATGAGTGGAAACATGTGCTGTCTCTTAAGGACGAAGCTTGCCATGGACCTGCTGTAACTCTAAGCCAAATTTCATTGGTCAAAGCAAGTCACATGACCAAGCCCATCCAAAGTTGGGTAGGGAAGTAACTCCCTCTCTAGGAAGAGGAACCGCGTCCAAGTCACATGGCAAACAGCATGGCTAGAGGGAAGAGTGGACAGTTAGGAACAGTAATGCAGTTCTCCCATGGTCACAGCAAGGGCAAATCCACTTGAAAGCAAAATGTGTCCCCGTAGTCAGACTATAAACTCTTGGTGGGCAAGAACCATGATTATTTTGTGCCTTGCTCTACTTCCAACATCAGATTTGGAGATTGTCAAAGGAAAAAAAATTGGTATTCAGTAACTATTCGTTGAATGAATATTGAGAATCCTGGTCCAGGAGGGTCCAGGAGTGTCCAGGGGAGTCCAGGAAAGAAACCAGGAAGAGTAAACCAAAATGTTACTTGCATATATTCATGAAGCTCACTTTTCCTCCAGAGCTCAACATGCATTTATCAAAATGTGGAATTGGCAGCCAGTCTCCTGAGCAGGCCAGAGGTTCTGGAGTTGGCCCTCCATCAGAGAGCAGTAATTTTTATGCCAGTGTAACCTTTGCTTAATTGCTCTGGCCTGGCCATCTGAAAATGACAAGCCCATCAGTGACGTGTGGAACTATAGAACGACCCGCGGTTTGCTTTTAAATATCAGCAGTGTAGCTGCGATGTTTGGCTTGAAATTTTGATGTGGTTTCCAACCCAATTGTCCTTTATAAACTGTGGTGTTAACAGACAGAGATGGCAAAGGGAACATCTGGGGGTCACCTGAAAGGCAAGCAGCCCAGACTATGCAAGGGATTGTTCCTGAGCAGAGAGGAGGAGAGGCTGGGCAGGAGTCTGGAGGCTGGTTCCTGGCCTCCAGTGCACAGGGCTGGGATCCCAGGAACCTGCCTCGATGGCCCTTCAATCCCCTCCCCCGCTCCCCTCAGGTTTACCTCCCAGCCATCCATCCTTTTAGTGTGTTCTTAATGTTATCTTTCAGATAATCATAGTGTCATTATATAATTAGCCTATTGTGAGTCATTGTGTTTTGGCACTTTGTCATTTTGCAACCTAGCTTCCAACACAGTGGCATAACCTGTAGGCAAGAGACACTGTACATGCAAAGCAGCAACTCGATCCTTCTTCCCATTCAGGGATTTTTTTTTTCTTTCCTTTCAAGGTGCCAGGAAGAAAGAACAGGCCTCTTTGTAAATCCATTATCTGCAAAACAGGGCCCCTGACAAACACGTTTGCAGAAAAACAAGAGCTTTGTAAAAAGCCTTGTGTTTTGGCACTGGAAGTCAAAACCATGTGCCAGGGGAGTGCTGTGTTGCTCTGTAACTGGCAAAGGTTTTCATTCCTACACAGAGCAGCAAGAGGGTCGAATTGCAATCTTGCCACTGATTCCCTCCCTGGGACATCTCACTGAGGGTGATTCTGAACTGAGGCGTTGTACCTGCCGGCCTTCACATAGGCTAATTAGCATGACTGGGGGTGATGGGAAGGCCTCTTCTCTCACAGAACATCTCTGAAATCAGCCTGCCCACAAATGCTGTTGTCTGGGCCTTGTATTGATCATAATAGCAACCATGTTTTGAGCATTTAAAATCTCAGCCAGGCAGCGTGCTGAGTATTGACATATACAACCTTAAAACTCCCCCTGAAGGGTAGGTACTATCGTTATTGTCCCCATTTCACAGATGAGAAAGCTGAGGCTCCAAAAAAATTGAGCAATTTGACCCAAGTCTCACAACCAGTGAGTAGCTTCACAACCATTTGAATCCACATTCTCTTGAGCCCAGAGCCCCGTGCACACCACTCCTTTGGGATGAAGGTTATCCATTAGTGTATATTGACTTTTAGTATTTACTCGACATGCTTACTTTCACTGGCTGCTTGTGGGTTTGGCAGGGATTAGGGAAGGACTGGTATGAGTAGGGGCCAGGCACACCACTCAAAGGACACGAGGACACCAGTGAGGAAGGGATGAGGATAAAGCATTGAATGGGAAGGTGATGAGGGATGAAGAAAGTCAGTGGTATCAGCATCCAGACTTGGTGTGGTCCGTACCGGGGAGAACCATCAACTTCACCAGAAAGTCAGCCTCCCCAGGGCAGCACACTTCTGTCTATATTACCCACCCTCGGAAGAGTCCTGGCACTCCAAGAGATGCTCAGTAGATGCCGCTGAATGAATTAAACTCCCAGGGAAAGGGGGAGAAGCAAACTCAGATGCTTGCAAGGTCCAAGTGATTGTGTAGTTGAGTGATGCTGGCCAGATTAAAAATGAACACACAAACATGGCACAAAAGTGGCAAAGGCTAAGAGGGACAAAAGCCCAGAGAGTCTGTGTGTGACTTCCCGAAGTCACCAACCTGGTGAGTAGCAGAACTGTTAATAGCACCCAGGTCTCCTGACTTTCTTTCCAGCGTTTTTTCCATGACCCCTGCTCCTCAAGCTTACAGATGTGTACTTCTTGCTCCACAATCACAGATTCGCTGAATTTAACCCATTGCTCTCATTTTACAGTGGGGAAACCAAGGCCCAGAGGAGGAAAGGGACTTGCCCAGGACCATGTAGTAGGCGAGTGGCACAGTGGGGTTGCTGGCTATTAGCCTAAGACTCTTTCTACATTTCCATGGGTTCTCAGGAGGTACCCTGGCTCTGTGAGCAGCCAGAAGCCTGGGAGAGTAGGGTGGGCTGTTCTCCTACCTGAAAATCAGGACACATTTTAAATTACAACTGGGGAAGTAAAACACTGTTAAGACAAAAACTGGATGTATATTAATGGTGGTTCCCTCATTGAGTCAGAGAATGTTAGATCTGGGAAGGGCCTTTCTTTAGAGAGCAAAGAATTGGCCACCTTCATATTACAGATAAGGAAACTGAGGCCTAGAGAGATCAATGAAGAATATTTTTGTCATTTACATTATGATACTGTCTCTTCAGTGTCATCCAGAAACCAAGGAAAGAGAGACAGAAAACTGAAGCCTGATAGAACAGAAGTTAAGCTCTTATCCCCTGCAGTGAGCAATTCTCTCCCACTCACCAATGCCCTTTTCCTTTGGAGCATTTAAGGAAGAGTAATCACCAGCACAGATGGGATGGGGTTTCATAAAGGGATGCTAGCAGGAGTAGATGGTGGCTGGTCTCTTTGTTTCTGCATGAAGGAGCAAAGACTTTGTCCTCATAGACGATGCTCTTCAATGCTTGAGAGATGGGAATAATCCCAGGAAGGCAGAAGCCTTGAATTAACCTTGGAAAAGAAAATTAGAGAAGACAAATTTGTGGCAGATGCTCCTGCAAGCCCTCTTGCAAGCCCTCTTGCATCGTAGAATGGTCAACCAGGAGTCTTTAATGGTGAAATCTGGCCTGGAAACTCAGGAGCTAGCAGGTCCATAAATTGTCTCATCTCATTATCACATCTGGTGATTTTTGCAGTATTGGCTTTTTGTTTTTTCCCCCAAGAGAAACTAGGCACCAGATTTTTTTTTTTTTTAATTAGGAACTGATTACATTTTTTAAAAATGCGGCCTGGGGCAAAAAAACAAAAACGAAATCCTGTATTTGAGATCAGAGTTGGCTGCTGGATTGCTACATTGGAATCTCTGTTTTGGAGCTTGGCTGAGCTGACCAGTCAGGGCAGAGGTTAGGTCCTCAGTGATTAAGATAGGACAAACGAGCAAGACGTGTGGGAGGTTCATTTGGAGCCTCTGGAGACATTTAAATTGTTTTGAAGTTCCAACTCTTCTTTCCTTCTGGGAAGAGAATATACTATTTGTGCTGGAGACACTTTTGTTGTATAGAAAGAGCACTGGCTTAGGAGACAGGAATTCTAGTCCTGATGCCTGCGGTCTTTGGTTTAATGACCTTGGGCAAATCTTTGTCCTTTCTGACTGTTTGATCTATACAGTGAGGTCCCTCACCCTGCCTTAACCACCTCAAAGGTTTGTTGGTGATCAAATCACATAATGCTGTGAAAGCACTTTGTAATCTATGACACCTATGCAAACAAGATGTCTTAAAATTCTGTGGATCACCTTTTATAAGAGGAAATCATGATATAATGGAAAAAGCATAGATTTTGAGTCAGATGGAGCATGAGCTCAAATTCTAGATTCCCCACGACCAGCTCTACTCCCTTGATGTTTCTTTGTTTTGAGGCTCAGTTTCCTCATCAACAAAATGGGATAATAGTGTTTCTCTATATAACACTGTTGTGAGGATTAAATGAAACTATGTGTAACAATTAATGTCCATGGAATACATTAGTGGGCACTTGATAAATATCATTTCCTTTCTAAATTTATAATTAGAATTCATTGACTCAGTGGGGCAGGCATTATGAAAGAGAATTAGTATTTAGTAACTTTCCCTACTCTGAAGAGATATGATGTTGAAAAAAGAAAAAGAAATTTAGTAGATTAAAAAAAAAAACCCATTAAACTCTGAGAATGAAATGAACGGTGGTAGAAGGCTGTTGTGGAGAGACATTTAGGGAAAGCTTTAGGCAGGAGGTGATATTTAACCTGGTTTCTTGAGCATGAGAAGACACTCCCAAGGCTTACGACGGGCAATGGCAGTGAGTTTTCCAAGCAGAGGGACAGCATGGGTAAGACCCAGAAAGAGAGCTAGAGCAGGCTACATCTAGGAAATAAAAACGTGGGGCACTCAAAGTATCTAAAGCATAGATCCTGGGGCTGTGAAAGGGAGGAAGGACAACCAGAAAGATAGCCAAGACTAGTTTGTGTTTCTCAGGAGTTTGCTTTATTCTGTAGACCATGCGATGCCATCCAGAGGTTTGACACAGGGAAGAAACATGATCAGACTCACTTTGTAGGGAGAACATTCTGGTTGGAGCATGGAGGATGGGATGGGCGAGATGTAAACTAGAGGCAGAAGGACCCATCAGGAAGCTGTCGAACTTGGGTAATGGTAGTGGGGAGGGGCGGAGTCAGGGAAGACCGGATAAACATCTTGAAGACTAATGCCAGATTTGAATTATACTTCTGCAATACGGAGAAATTTTGGTATATTATTTCTGGGGGAAACATTTCCTTTCCCAATTGGACTACTTTTACAACGATTATTATTCTGGTCAATGAAGGAGAATGTAGGAGGCTTTAATTGGCTTCCTGACTAGACCAATTTTTATTAAGATGGTTGACTAGGGAGACCAGTGGTAATAGATTCCATCTTACTAACTTCTGTCTATGTCTCTACTTCTGGTAGCCTCTTGAAATAATAGTATGTGACTTCAGTATGTTTCATCATTCTAAAATAAAGTCAAATGATTTTATTTTACTGTGAAACTTAAAGCCATCAGACATCATTAGTAATACCAAAAGGGGTTATATTAAAGTTTAATGGTAAAATTTTAACATCTGTTATGGTCTCAGGCTTTACTGAACTTTTCAAACTTTCAAATGAAAAAATATCAGACATAAAGTGAAAGTACCCTGAATGAATAAAATAACCTTGTCTCCTTGGCAATTCAGGAAGAGAATGGGAGATAAATTCTATCTTCAGGGAGAGATAAAAAGTAAAAAATTAAAGAGATCTTCTGCACTGAGTATATGAAGGGCTCCTGTTAGGGTTGGTCTGTGCCATGTAAATTCATTTTGTTTTAGAGGGAAAAACCTTGCCTACGTAGTTCTTAGGTTCTGTTTTCCAAGCCTTAGCAATCAAAGTCCAATACAAAACAGATGGCCACTGGAATGGGGCAATTCAAGAGGGTTTAATGAGGGATAATTACAAAGGTTTGGACAGGATTAATGAAAGTCAAAAAGAGATGGTGAAGCACCGTGTGGCTAGTAACAGCCTGGGGCCAGGAGCCATTACCAATGTGAATCTTTACTTTGGAAGTTCACCTCTTAACCTTTTCCTAGCCCAGAATTGAAGGAAGAACAGAACTAATCTATCATTTCCCTAGGAGAATGTAAGCTTATCAAGGGCAAGGACCTTCGTCCTTTTTTGTTTCCTACCCTCTCTCCTGCTTCTAGCTGGAAAGAGACACCCAATATGGATTGATGGCGAATGAATGAAAAATTTATTTTGAAAAAAATGTATTGAGAAATCAAGACATCTCTTGGAACTGTAGCAGTTGAGAATTTACCCATTTACAGTTCCCAACAATGTATGTTGAATTTGTTATACTCATTTTGGGAGTTTGAGAAGCTATGTCCAGATAATGTCCAGAGATACTGCGTCTTTCTGAAATTGTCTCCAAAATGTTGACCCTGACCCATCTCAGAGATATGCTTGTTGGTGTGGCATCTGGGAGGCGGAGACCTCGGCCTTGGCTCTGGGGCCATGGCTGCCCAGGGGAGGAGAGCTGAGCACTGTTCAATGTGTGAGAATGCCAGTGTGCTTGCTGGCTCCAGCCTGAGGCAAGTGTCCTGTCTCACTAGCCAGGCAACCCCTCTCTCCGGGCCCTCAAACTCTCTCTCTTTTGTGTAGATAATGTTTTAAGGTTTACTAAGGACCAAATTCTGTGTTTCACCTGAACTGACAGCTTAAAACCTTGTTATTTTTCTAGTCTATGATGAAAAAAGAAAGATTGGATTCAGGTGGATGGATTTGGTTACCAGTTCATCAAATTACAGGTATTAATTGCAAGTTACTACACCTTAGCATCTGATACCCTTAAGATGTTTAAATAGGCACTATCTCGTTTCTCCAGGGGGCTAGCATTCCATAGCAAATGTATTCTCTAACTAGTTACTTCCTAGAGAAGCAGCATCAGAAGGACATTTAATGAGAGTCATTTTATTTTTATTTTGACAGCACAAAAAATGTGGTTAAAAGGTCTTTAAAGGGAAAATATCCCACTAACAATCCCCACCCTATGTTTTTCTTACATCATATTTCCTTCTAAAATGTGTTCACTTACGTGAATATTTTACACAATTAAAAATCACACCTTGGAAATTTTATTTCTCTTTTTTCCCCTAATCTTATCCTGCAAATGCCTTTTATGATCCTATGTATACCTTAATTTATTACCGACTCCCCCTGTGTTAGACAGGTAGGTTGTTTCTAATTCTTCTGCTACTACAGGTCAAAATAGAAAAAGGCATTTTAATCCAAAGTTTAAAATAAATTTATTCTGTTATATTATTTACGAAGGCTAAATATACAGAAGAGAGATAGCTCTGCCGGATGGAATTAATTTGAAATTTGATAGCCCTCTGATTACTGGTGTTATTCTGCTCATCTGGCTCTGGGTAGCTCTTCTGTTTCTCGCCGATCCATTTGTATACCATGAGTAGACATAACTCAGGTTCAAAACATCTACCATCAAATACACATTATTAATGTTTTCCCATGTTTGGTTTGCATGAGGGAGAAATACGTTGTTGTGAGTTAAGCCTTACATGTTACTTCAGAAGAACCTAGCCCATGCTGATACACATGTGAATTCATCTGAATAAGCTCTCAAAGCATATTTTATTTGGAGGATCGAAGAGTATTAACATCGTTAATGATGCTTGGTGGGTGTATTGGTTGGCTAGTGCTTGAAACTGTGTAAAAACACTCCGAAACCCAGTAACTTCACACAATGCTCATTCAACCTCATGGAGCCAACCTCTAAGTTGAGCCCAGCTGGGCTGACTCTGTGTATCTCTGATCCTCCTCCCAACAGCAGCAGGTTAACCTAGTCTTGTTCTTCAGAAAATGGTAAACGCATTAGAGGTCACACTTAACCACCCAAAAGCACACTTCAAGCCCCTGTTTGTATCATACTTGCTAATATCCTGTTAGTCAAAACAATTCACATGGCTGAGCCTGAAGTCAAGGGCAGGGAAATACACTCTGCTTTTGGGAGAAGAGCCAAGGGGAGAAGTAAAGAATTGGGACTGATCATTCAATCTACCAAAATATGCAATGCTGCAGTGCTTACCAAAGATTGTACCAAACTGTTTTTCTTTTGTAAATGTTGCATTTTCCCGCAGTCTCCATGGTGTCACCGATGTTTTCTGCTTGCTAACACAGTGGATGGAAAGTAGTATCTCTGTGTTACTTTACTTTTTATTTCTTTAAATAGCATAAAGAGAAACATATCCCCCATGCATTGGAATACTTCATTTGTACTTCAATGGGGACAATTCTGGAATGAAAAAAAAATGCCCTTTTCTTTTTTTAAACTTTGTCCTTGTAGCTGGTTGTTTTGAATGTTACAGTTAGACAATGAGAGCATTGCAGCTTTTCTTACTGCTGGCGCCCTCTGTGGCCACAAACCCTGTTTGCAGACCCCTTTGAATTTCTTGAGAACTGACCTGATCAAGAAGTGCCCTCTAGGTGGGATGTTTCACGGGACATGGCGACTTCGTTCTGAGCTCCAGGAAGCAAAATTCATAACCTTCATTTTTGTAGAGACAATGACAATGCCTGACACTTTGTGGAATGGAATAAAGTAGAGTGATCTGGGCTGTGCTGGTCTTGACAAACGTTTGAAAAATATATTTGGGTTAATTTTGGACTCGTTAGGATACCAGAACTCACTCATTTACCTGAAATAATCAGTAACAAGTTCAGAGGGTCCTAGTCTGAGAACTACTTTTAACTCTACAGGAGAGCTTCCTTTCCCTACAGCATTCTGCTCTTTCCCTATGTATTCTGTCTATAGTGTTAACTAGTATAAACGTCCAAGTGTGGAACCAGTTCACCTTGTGACTGAGACAGTGCTTCCCCTCAGTTACATACAAATTTCTAGCCTGTTCACTTCCCGGACATCCTACCTGCTTTTTTCACTTGACTGTCTAGCAGGCATTTTATATTTAACCTGTCAAAAATTGGGCTCTTAGCGTTTCTCTTTTCAGTAAATGACAATGCCATCCTTGCAGGTGCTCAGGATGGAAAGTTAGGGGTCATATCTGACTCTACTCCATCCCTCACACTCCATATCCAATCCAATATCAAATTCTCTCTGCTCTTCCTTCAGATTAGAACCAGAATCTGACCACTCATCACTACGACCACTGCTACAATTGTTTCTCATCTAGAATAGTTCTGAATGAATCTTGCTTTCACTCTTGAGTGAAACTCTGTTCTCCACACAGCAGCCAGAGTCATCACTCTAAACCCTCAATCAGATCAGACCACTCTGCTCAAGATCCCTCACCAGCTTTCACTTCACTCTGATTTAAAGCAAAAATCCTTACAGGGGATGGAGACATTGTCTGTCTCCCTCTCCCATCTCTTAGACAATATCTCTTACTTCTTTCCTTGTTGCTTATATCTCTCCAGCCATACTGCCTCCCCATGTTTCTGTGAACATTCCAAGGATGATTCTGCCCCAATGCTTTTTGCCCTTGTTTTTTCCTTTGCCTCTCCTGAGCTGTTCTCCTGGATAGCCTCCTTCAGACGTCTTATGTTAGAACCCCTCCCTAACCGTTCTTAGGGCCCTATGTTCCTAACCCTACTTTATTTTTATCCATGGTACTTACCACCACCACATTATGTAGGTATGCATTGATGCATTATATGTGTACTTGTTCACTGTCTGTCTTTCTCACTAGATTGTCAGCTCCATGTAGGCGGGGCTGTTTTGCTCACGACTATGGCTTCAGTTCCTAAGCTCTGGTATGCAGTACATGCTCAGTTAATATTTGATGAAAGGAACAGTGAACGAAAACATTGAAATACTTCAGTGAAATGCTAATTCCTGGAACTTTCAGTTCTTCTCATACAAGCCTTTGGAAATTACCTGGTTGGCCCCAAAACTGATAACAAGGAAATCATAGCACAGTTCAGTCCCCGCTGAGAAGATGAATTCCATTACTCACATCTGTATAGGGTTTGGTTTGCAGATATTTAAAGTGTTCACTCACGCAGACAGTTCCTTCCCCCTCTCGTACCTTCCTGAATTCTAAGAATTTCTTTGTGACTCATGAAGGTTAACACTTTTTCTATACAGTTCCCTGTTGAATAAAGTATCATAATAAAGTTAGCATTGAAGAAATTGCTAAGAAAGTACTTTCATAGCCATTCTGCCCATAGAGTGACTATGACAAAATGATGGAAGGGATGCTGGAAGAGCAACTGAAAGCCCTTAGGTAAAGTATGCCTGGGAAGGGCATGTATCTGATATGGATGAGCAAACGCATGGATGCACAAATCATCACCAGCAGGTTTGCTGAATGGCTGTTTCTTCCCTTTGGGAAATGTCTACGATGTTTTAGATCCTACAGTGATGACCAAGGATTCTCTTTCTCTTCCCCAACCCACCCTTCATTCTCCAAGCTTAAGTCTTCCAAAATCATATTCACTCCATTGCCTGCAAGCTTTTGTTCCTGCTCTTTACTGTGCCCAGATCCTCACTACTTCTCACCCTTAAACATCCTTTCTTCTGTAATTGGAGGACTGAATGTCCTGGACCCCTTCTGTTTGGGTGGAGCTATGACTGGATTTGGCTAATGAGTTGTGACCAGAATTGACATGTGTCACTCCCAGGCTACATTGCAGGGCATGGGTAGCTCGAGACCCTCCTGAGCTATAATCCCTGTGTCACTGCTGGTTGCTCCATTAGCTTGGATCCCTTGCCAGCCTGCAGTGGATCCATAGCATGAGTGAGAAATAAACCTTTGTTGTCTTATGCCATTGAAGTTTGCAGATTGTTTTCATGACACAGCAAAACGTTGGCCTACCCTGACTAATTCACAAGTCAATGGACCCATCCAATGTCCCTCCATAGCACTGTGGAATTTTCCCATTCTTTAGACTTACTACCTCTTTACCAGCTGGGGTAGGGGTTATGTTGATCATCTTTGCTTATATCCGCAGTACTGGGGACAAAATGTGCTCAGTAAGTATTTGTTGAGTTAACTTTTGTGTTTTTACCTAAACATCTCTGAGGGTTTGAGCTTACAAAGAAGTGGCAATGATGTGAAATTCCTAGCTAACAGAAAGCTTCAGTTTGATTCTTTATTTGAATTAGATCCTTACCTGTCTAGTTAACCAAAACCAAATTGGCCAGCATCAGATTCTCCTTCTCTCCTCTCCGTGAGACTTCTGCCTTTGGGAATAGTTGGGAAGTCCCAATACAGACCGAAAGACCCAGAGGGGAAGATGAAAATCTACCTCTGTCCTCAAAATGGGAAGGACCACTCACTGGTTCCAGAAGTGATGGGCAGAGCATGGGGTTTGCATGAAAGTCCTCCTCATTCAGGAGGAGTTCAGGAAGAATAAATGGTGACCCTCAGCCTGCATCACCGGGCAAAATTTCAGTGCCTTCCTAAGAAGCGGAAAGAGGAAAAACAAAGTAGAGAAACTAGCTGTCAGCTCATCTGAGAGACAGCTTTGATAAAAACCTTGAGGACACACACAAATGAGAAGGCTTATTTCATGAAACTTGATTTATAAAACCAGAGATGACAAATGGCATGATTGGGACAGGTTAGTTACCAAACATGTGTCCTTCCTTCCTTCTTTCCATCAATAAATATTTACTCAACAGAAATAGTGGTAGACACTTTGTATAAAGAGAGGAAAAATTCACAATTTAATAAGGAAGGCAGACAAGTAGGAAACAGCTAAATAATTTTACAAGAGCCAAGAAGTGGGAACCACAGAAAGCGGAATCACGTAGGAAGGGTCCCCAACCCAGCCTGGAGGGTCTCACATTTCCCTGTGTGTTCTCCTCTGTGAACTACTTCGATCCTCATGAAATTCAGGATGGAGGGTCAGAGTGCTGGAACCAGCAAAATGTGCTCATTCTCCCCTCCCTCACCCCTTTATAGCCCCATCAGCACGGCTCCTGACACATGAAGCTCTTTTCCTTTGTACTTGGAGTTCCTTCACGCTGCAACGATCACTTTTCCAGCCTCCTTTAGACTGGTTCCTTCTTATCCAGGCCTGTGCTCCAGTGTCCTTTCCTCAGACAACACCTTCCTGACATCCCTGTCTGGAGCAGCCTCTTCCCATGCACACTTAATTTTCTCCTTGCACTTCTTTTTCTTCCTGTTCACTTCCTTACCACGAGCAGTCATACTTTCGGTGACTTGCTTACTTATTAATTGTCCCCCAGGCTTGAATTAAAAGTCGATGAGGGCAGGGAACATGTTAATTTTGGACCCTATCCCATCTCCAGTACCAGAAATAGGACCTCAGGCATGAGGTGCCCTCAATAAACAGCTATGGAATGACTGACCTACTGAATGAGTGAATGAATGAATGAGCAAAAGAACAGATCACAGGAGACCAGAAACAGGGCATGGATCAAGTGCATCAAGGTCAAGTAAAGCAGGGAAAGGTAGGGTCAGCAGGTAGGTCAGGCCTGGGCAGGAAAATCTCAGACTCCTGGGGGACCAATCACGGGGTCCAGGCAAAAGGATCAGAGATGGAGGCTGAAGGCTGGGAAACAAGTGGTAAGGCTCTAGCCAGGGAGCTGGGTTCGTAGGTCATGGTCCCCAGCAATGAGCATGAGCTGAGTGAAACCAAAAGCTTTCTGCCTGGGGCCTGAGCTCATCTAAAGCAAGCAAGCAGAGACTGACAGGGACCCAGGGTGGGATGCCCGACTACCCCATAGCAAAGAACTTCTGAGTTTACAGCCACATTGCCTCAACATCCTTGCCCCACTAGGTAAAACACCGACAGCCTCAGCTGGGCCAACTGTGGCTAGCTTCTGACATACCAGAATGACAAGAACTGGGGGTGCTGTGACTTTTGTCTGTATATATATATACACACATAAAAGGACAGATTTTTGCAGGCACACAGATGTTCGATTTAATCCTGGTTCTATCACTTACTAGCTGGATAATTTAGGGAAGTTTACTCAACTTCTCTGAACCTTAGTTTGTTCACTCGGTGGTACCAATACCTAGCTCTCTCAGTTTTTGTAAGCCTAAAAAAAAGGAATAGCATAACCCATGGACCGAAGTGCTTCACCTAAGGTAAGCACAAAACAAACGGTACTTTTGTAAGATGGAAGTATGCTTACATGAGGGAATATGGTTCGTGCCTGCTTATAGCAATGGGTGCAGAACTACGTGTATAATAGCTACTCTCCCAAGACCGCTTCCACTGAGCCACTCCTGCAGTGCCCACACTCCGGTGAAGTCCCTTCCTGAATACAGGTTAGCCCTGGGACTTTGACCAGCGAGTGCAGCAGCAGACGTGACACCATGCCAGTTCTGAGCCTCAGCATTAAACATGGATAGCTTCCACTTTGGGGAGCCCCAGGCCACCGCTTAAGAAGTCTAGCTACTCAGGTGAAGAGATCACCTGGAGACTCCGTGCAGAAAGGAAGAGGCCCTGAGTATCTGGAGAGACAGGCCTGACTGCCGTAGGGTCCCAGCTGAGCTCAGTCTTCCAGCTGCCCTGCCAAGGTGCCAGACATGGGAGAGAATTATCTTGGATATTCCAGAAGACTTCCGCCCCTGCCAACATTTGATTTCAGCTGCATGACAGACTCCAAGAGAGACAGCAAATAAACTCCCATGCTGAGCCCAGCGGACCCACAGAAATGAAAAAGATAACAAAACAGCTGTTGTTTTAAGCCGTGAAGTTTGGGGGTGGACTGTTTTGTTTCCCTGCAATAGACAACCAGAGCACGGAGGTACCTAAGATTTAGTCACCAGGAGCTGAGTTTTCTCATGGCTCCTTGCCTGACCTCGGGTGAAGACAAGGGGCTCCCTGCAGTTATGTTCCAACATGTGTCCACACTTGCTAACTGCCTTAGCAAGTCCAACTGATTTGCCAAGGCTCCATCTGCTCTCCAAGCTCGAACCCAGCACAATTTGAACTAGTTGCCTCTTTCAAGGTCAAGAGGTAGCAGCTCAACAAAATGGGTTTCAGCTGGAGTTTGTCGCTCCTGTTCTCAACCTGAAAAGTAATCCCATGATCCTATCCTGAGTTTAGCAGGCCTGGGACGTGAGAAGCAGGAGAGAGGTTAGGGGGATGTCACAGATTGCTCCTGTCTAGCAACTGGACAGTAAACCTGAGACTGAGGGACCTTGTTGAGATGAAAACCAAGTCGTAAACGAGGACCGCCCGGCCGATATTGGATTTCACCCCTCAGACAGGAGGGTGAGTGTTACCGGTGTTCAGCCCATTCTGAATGGCTTCAGAAGCCTGTGTTGTTGAAAAGCTAGTCGGGGAGCTATTATATTCATTGGGCAGCAATTAGACTAAAAGTGCCAGGGAACCAGACGCCCATCGCTTGTTCCTGTGGAGGCAGATTTCATTTCATCAGGCGTCATGGGGTCGTGCGGAGAAAGGGCGGAGGGAGGCTGGTGCCTGTAGCAGGGGCTGGGGGGTAGGTTGGAAGGCGCCCTGTCAGCCCCCTTTCTGTCCTCTGTCTTGGCCTCTGAAATCTCCCCCTTTCAACAGGGGTACCCCTTCAGCCCCAGCACCCTCCACACCATTGTTGTCAGCCAATGAGACAAGCCGGGCCAGTAGAGACAGACTGACGGGCAAGCTCTGTGAATGTCTGGATCTCAGGGTCTAAAGAATCAAGCACCGAAGTGAGGAAAGTTGCTTTCAATAATTGTGGGTGGGACAGAGAACCACTAAAACGTAACTTGACGGTTTAAAAAGTTTATTCTGACATCAGCATCATCAGTTCAAGTCCTACTTTTGTCACATACTCGCTGGGTGGCCTTGGGTGAGTTACGTAACCTCTCTGTGTCTCTACTTTCTCATCTATCCAATGACCATAATAATGGGGCCAAATAAATGAAATCACTATTTAAAATTTTTTTGAATCACTATTCAGAGGATTAAGTGAAATGGCTCACGGTGAACACAAGCACAGGGCCTGCAAACAGTGAGCATCAATAGGCGGTAGTTGTTTTTCTTCCTAGCAGTGATAGTACCATCTGCCTTGCTTCCCGTGAAAGAATTCACTATTCCCTCCTTCGTGCCTTGGATTTACTTCTGTTACTGTACTTCTCACCCTGTCTTATGATAGTTTCATGGTAGCCCTTCCCTTGTGCTAGGGATTATTCTAAACACTTTAAGTATTAAGTCACTTAATTCTTGCAACAATAATATAAAAGGTAGGACTATCATAGAGGTAGAGAATGTCATAGCTCTGCCTTCACAGGTGAAACAACCAAAGCACAGGGAGAGGTTCAGAAATGTGTCCCAGGTCATACAGTAAAAGCTGGAGCAGGGATTCCACCCAGGCTGTCTGATTCCAGAGCACACATGGTATGCTGCCTCCATCTCTTCCCGTTTCTTCCCATCCACCTCCCCTTTTAGACTGAGGGCGGGGACAGTCTTCCTCATTTTCGTGTTGTCAGTGCTAATGCCACACCTGCCACAGGAACAGCGCAGTGTGGAGACCTGTTGAATTGAATGGCATCCAGTCTGAGGCCCGTCTCAAAATAAACCAAGATAAGCACAGGTGCGCACAGACAGGGTTCAGAGGTATGGGGCTTGAGGCTGCGATGCCAAGTGCATTTTCGGGAAGGAGAGTGGCACTCTCCCTGCTCAGGGTGCCTGTTGCCTCTGGAACAGGTCCCTGCAGAACAAACACTGAACACTATTTTCTCTTTCAGTCTTTTTTCCTAAAAGCAAAAAATCCTCTACAGATTTCTTTCGGTTAGCAAAAACAGATACTAACGTTAAGTCTTTTGTAAAAGTGAAGTGATGTTAAAGCGAACTTGGAAAAAGTAGGGGGTTACCTGTACCTATTCCTTAAGGCCATTGTGAGGACTGAGTGATGCACTACATCTGAAATATATTTGAATGTGGTGCACTTTGTGCTTGTTAGCCCTGGTGCAAAGAGCTATGGACCAGTACACTTTCCCTTTCTTCTAGTAACCATGTCCAGCCCCCATCTCCTTGCTTTGGGGATCTGCATCTCCTCTTCTACCTGTGATTCTAATGGGGTACCATGGTTAGACATATGACCCATGACTGGACAGTTGTGGTTCCACAGCTCCTTGGCTAGTTCTAGAAGTTCTAGAAGTATGTATCCAAGGTGGGCCAATCAGAATCTAGGGAATCCCCTGGGATTATTTTTTTTCACACTAAAATCAGGTTGGAAAAACTTCCCTCCACCCAGGCCACAATATTGCTGAATGTAGGGCTGGGAGCTACTCATGGTTAGGTTTCCCACCATGTGGAAAATGCCTTCTGTGAAAAGTGAGGTCTTGGCAGCTCTGAACCTGGTTATTTCCCCTCTTGTGAGTTAGGTACTTGAGACAGTTAAGTCACTTGGTTATGAACTGATATACAACTCAGATTCAGTCTGGATTGACGCCTTCCACCTGGACCACCACTCATGTGACCTTCATGCGCTCCTCTGAGACTTAAGCACGTCATCCAAAAAATCCTGGTGTGCTTATCCCTCAAGATGTTGAAGGGTTAAAGTCAGATAGTGTATGTGAAGTGCTCACCCCTGCTTGCCCCCAATATACAGTCTAGTATCTATTCAGTCATGAAAGCAAGTCCATTTAGATCTCAAACAGCATTTACTTGTCAAAGTCACATATTCAGATTTATTTCACTCTAGCCAATTAGTTGATATTCCTGAAGTTTGGATGTCAGAATGGAAGTACTATACCACCAAGATACAAAGAGGAGGACTAGACACTTTTTGCAAAGTATATTCTCAAAATCACTTGCATCTATAGATCTAGAGGAAGAAATTGTGTTTATTAAAAAATCTAAATTCCTGAGTTCTACTCCAGACCGTTTGAATAAGAATCTCTAGCCTTGGTGTCTGCAAATAAACATTTCCATAAGCTCCCCGAGTGATGCTCATACCTGCTGAAGTTTTAGGCCTACCATGTTAGTGGAAAGGGCACCAGCAATGAATTAAGAGACCTGATGTTCACTTTAAGGAACCGCTTAATTAAGGATGTGTAGAAAGTTTGATGTCGAACTAAGAATGTATATAGTTCATGATGTTGTATGATGTATTAAGAAAAAAGATGCAGAACAATCTGCATAAGATGCTTTCATTTTTAAAAATGACTTAATTTTTTATAGCAGTTTTAGGTTCACAGCAAAACTGAAGGAAAGGTGCTTTCATTAAAAAATATATGTTGCATAATTTATGGCATAAGCATGGAAAAAATTGGAGGATTCTATATCTAACAGTAGAAATTATTTCAGAGGGCTTACAAGGCACCCTGACTTCCTACATCTATTCTGCTTGGGTATTTTTAGTGCGACTGTGTTACTTATATCATCAGAAAGCAATTATAAAGAGTCAGTCTATCTATCTATCTATCTATCTATCTATCTATCTATCTATCTATCAACTTTCTATCATCTTTCAACTTACCTACCTCCCTATTACCTGTTCATCCATCTACCATCCATCCATCCATCCATGCAACCATCTCTGTGGAAAAAACATCCATGTAGGCTGGAGACTGAAGTCCCAGTTGGGCTTCCAGCTTATTGGATTACAGAGAAACAATGCAATGGTTAAGAACTTAATTCTTGGATTCAGAGAGACCTGAGTTCCAAACCTGATTCCATTCCTTTTTGGTGACATGATTCAAGGTAATTCTCCCCATTCCCTGAGTCTTTGTTTTCTCATTTGCAAATGAGGATAAAAATACCTATCTCATCTTCCAAAAACCTTTAACCTTACTCTAATCATGAGAAAAAAAAATCAAACAAATTCCAGTAAAAGGGCACCCTGAAAAATACCTGAACAGAACTCCTCAAAGCTGTCAAGGGCATCAAAAGCAAAGTCTGAGAAACCACTGCAGCTGAGAGGAGCCTAAGGAGACGTGACCACTGAATGTAATGTGGGTGCCCTGGATGGGATCCTGAAACTGACAGAAGCACATTAGGGAAAAGTGAAGGAGATCTGGGTAAAGTATAGTATTTGGTTAATAACAGTGTGTCAGTATGGGTTCATTTATTATAACAAATGTTCCATATGAATGTAAAATGTTAACAGTAAGAGAAATAGGGTGTGGGGTATATGGAAACTCTCTGTCCTGTCTTCTCGATTTTTCTGTAAATCTAAAACTGTTCTTGGAAAAAAAAAAAAAGAAAGAAAAGAAGTACCTTCCTTATAGGGTTTCCACGGGGTTTTTTTGAAACAAAGTTACAGCTAAGTCCCTTGGTCATCGTGAAGGCCAAACAAACAGTATTAGTTACTATTATAGTGTGTCCTGTCCACTGACTGGGCTCAGTGCTTTGTAAAACCCTTCCCAGCTCACAGATTCTGGGGCTCTCTCATTCCCTCGCCCTTCGCCTTTCTGACTTCAGTTCCTCAGACACGATTCGCCAGGCGTGATTCACGTCACCATCCTTTCAGCCTCTGTGGATTTGTCTCAGAGACGCTGTACCTGGCTAGTTACTTTCTTCATTATCCAGCCGCGCACTGCACTTGTGATCGTTCAGCAGGTTCTCTTATAAAAAGATTGAGAATTAGAATGACCAGCCACACACACATCCCCTCAAAGACCTCAGAGTGTTTCCAACCACATCTAGATTATGATGTCAAACAGAGGGGGCCGCTACTGTCCCTATTACTTCATCAGCTTCTGCGCATCCGTGCCTGTGAGAAAAAAGGCCGCAGAGAGAGAGGACAGGGACCAAAATGTGTTCCAAGAGAGAAAGAACTCCCCCTTCTCCCCTACCTAAATCCAGGGCCCTCAAGCCAGCTTCACATCCCAATGGCTCCCTTGGAACCGAACTATTTTGTGGGGCCCTATCAGCTCGACCCCAAGGAGGGACGTGAACTAAGTGCAAGCTGAAGTGTGTGTGCTTTTCTGTGGAGCCCCAGAATGACTTGAGTCTCCTGAATGGAATTTCATACATGTGTTGGGTGAGGTGATTTATTGTGGGAGGTAATGGAAATTAATTTCACTTTGAACCCGGGGCACCAGAAAATGCCTAAGTGCTGAGCCATTTTCTGTAAGTAGGCTATAAAGCTGCTACTAGCTTCTGACTGGGCGGCGAGGTGGCGATGACCACTTGTAAAACAATGAGCTGGGGGAGGAGGTTAATGGGCCCTGGCCGTCAGGCAGCCTCCAGTGCATGCCCTACCAGCCCCTGCTGTCACGGGACTCTTAGTCTTCTTGGCGCCACAGATAACAGGGATGCTGGAACAGTCCCTGTATGCAGAAGGAGAGCCAAAGGAGAAGAGAGGGGAACATTCTTCAGGGGCCAATGACCGTGTTTGACCGGGGGTGTTTGGTTGGGTGGGGTGGCCCCATCCTGGGAGTTTCCTTAGTAGGAAGCAGAATGGCTCAGAGCTAAAAATGGGCCCTGAGGAAATTCTGTTTCTAAAGATGGCCTCAGTCAGGCTGCCACTGCTGAATTTGAGAAGGACAGTGCTTCCCAAGAGAACTCTTCTGGGCTCCAAGGTCTCCCACTCCACAGTCTTCTTGTTTTTGTATTTGTTTTTTTTTAAATTGAAGTGTAGTTGATTGACAGTGTTACAGGTATATAGCAAAGTGATTCAGTTTTATGCATATATATATCCTTTTTAAAATTATTTTCCGTTACATGTTATTAAAAGATATTGAATGTAGTTCTGTTTGCTATACAGTAGGTCCTTGTTGTTTATCTACTTTATATGTAGTAGTGTGTATCCATTCATCCCAAACTCCTAGTTTATCTCTCCCCCTCCCTTTCCCCTTTGGTAACCATAAGTTTGTTTTCTATGTCTGCAAGTCTATTTCTGTTTTGCTGCAAATGGCATTATTTTATCCCTTTTTATGGCTCAGTAATATTCCATTGTATATATATACACACCACATCTTCATTGATTCATCTGTTGATGGACATTTAGGCTCCTTCCATGTCTTGCCTATTGTAAAAAGTGCTGCTATGAACATTGGGATACATGTATTTTTTCAAATTAGAGTTTCATCTTTTCCAGGTATATACCCAGGAGTGGGATAGCTAGAAAATATGGTACCTCTATTTTTAGATTTTTTAAGGAACCTCCATTCTGTTCTCCATAGTGGCTGCACCAATCTACATTCCCACCAGCAGTGTAAGAGGGTTCCCTTTTCTCCACACCCTCTCCCCTATAGACTTCTGATTTAGGATTTTCAAAAGATATCCCAGCCATTATTAGAAGGCACAAAATCCAGAGAACATTCTAAGGCCTCCAGTGAAGCTTTTCCACAGACCCTGTTGTTACGTCACAATTGTGAGGCCTTGGTTAGAAGACCCTCAAGGGTTTTCTGAGGAAGGAGGCTCCTCTTGGAATTCATATGGAATTCAAACATGTGCTTACTGTATTAAAGAGTCACTCACTAACATGCTATATAAATATAAATACATACGTGTATATAAATTATCTCAGTTATGTTTTTCTTCATTGGAATGTTTTGATCACTATCAAATTCCTAGAGCTTAGAACAATGCCTGGCACATAACAGGTCCTCAGCTGCTTGTTGAATGAATGAATGAACCATACTAAATGGGGGAATATAAAGATGAATGAGGCACAGTACAGGCCTTTAAATAAGTTCCAACTTATTGGAGAAAGCAAACATTGATTTCATTCATCTATTTATTTATTTTTCCAGCAACTATTTAATGAGTGTTTACTAAGTACTAGGTGCCACTCTGGGATTTAAACAGTGAATGAAATGTATCCTGGATCCCACTCAGAACCAGGAAAAGCTGAGCTTCTGAGAAATCATGATGATTTGATCTGCTCAACACTGTGTATCTTATAATGAATCAGGTTTCCCTTTTTACATTTTTCACATAGAAACTCAGAGTTGATTTACTAACTCAGATGTGGTCATCACGTTTGCATTTCTGCTTTTCTGTGTACAAACTTTGCCCTCTGACTAGTGTACACCATTTCCTTTTCCTCTGAGTTTTTTCATTTTCTGTTGTAGTTTTTTTTTTTCTCTTTGTAAGAGAACAACATAAAAATTATAATCATATAGTACCTGAAATCCTTTAGGGAATGATATGGAGCATGGAACCATACAAGTAAAAGTGTTTTGGGTCTATTTGTAGATACATCATGTGACAACAGTGGTCTAGATTTTCACCAAATTTGGAGATTGTTTGGGACCACTAGCCCCATACAGTCAATGTGTTGTACATAAAATTCACTCTAGGGAGTCATGAGGGGTACTTCAAAAGATGGGCATTTACCCTTTTGAGGAGCCAAAACTGAGAAACCTGAGGTCTACATTACTGACCAACTAGAAAAGATGTACCATAAATATTAAGATGCCACAGTCAGAGATAACAAATGTTAGTTTTAGACTGAAGTCCCAAATTAAAAGTCACAAGTTCAAGACCCTTCAAATCGTTCTTTCTGCCACGGGCCACACTCTGTAATTTGCATTAGGGTAAAGAGCAGCGGGGATTCATTATTTAAATAACAATTCAATGACTAATGATCTATCTCAGCAATCTAGGAAGGCCATCTCAAAAAGAAGTAAAATAAAACTAAGAAATATTTGGACACTTTTAAGGAGACCATGAACACTGAAGAAAAATGGACCATGAAGAGGAAGAAGTCTAACACCCCAAATGCAAGACAGAGACAGGTTGTGAAGCTAATGAAGCTTAAGGTTATGGCTTATTTGTATCAGTCACTTCCAGGTCTCTGGGGAGAAATCCTGTAATGTGTTCATGCTGTCATGTGTCTTGTAAGATTTGCAGTTCTTTATATTCAACTGCATTCAGTTAAGAGCACCCTTTCGCCCTCACCCTCCTCTCTCACTCTTCTGCATGTTGAGTAGTATTGGAATGACCATGTGCATCTTGGAGATCCTATGGGGAAGTTGAATTGGAGACACGATGAAATTGGGACAGCTGGTACCTATTCACATGGGTCAGGGCCACGTCCCTATACAGTTACATTATGATTGGCCATCCTGTTGCAGAGGGAGCTTCAAGGAATAGTTCTACGGCCTTCTGTGCTGACTTACTTGGTGTCGTGACATAAAGATTCAAGGCCAGAGGTCAAACCACGATATGAATATTCCCTCCGACACCCAGCACCAGAAATATGTGCAGAGTGGAGAATATGTGGAAATGAGGTTTGGAATGTATGCAGCCAGAAACTGGTCTGTGAACACTTCTTCCCAACTTTTACAGCTTCATGAAGTTTTTCCTAAATTTGACAGTTACCTAAAATGAGCTGTAAAGCTGAAAGAAACTTTTCTAAACTATCAATAACTTGAAGATATTTATATTAACTGAACTCCAGAAAAATCACACCTGACCTTAATATAGTGAGACCGCTGGGAGGAGCAGTAAGTGACCTTAACCCTATATTGTAGCGGCAGCTGGAGGAGTCTAGGCTGGGAGGAACCAGGCTCTTGGCGTCTCCGGGGTCCCCTAGTGAACATCGCGGCAGCAGAGAAGGGGGGAATGGGCAGCCCTTTCACAAAAGTGGTCCCTGCGTTTGGGGACTGGGCTTTCTGAAAACTGAGGGCCTGGGCGTGTTTTAACTCTAACTTGTCACGTGATGATTTGAGGCTTACAAGTTTCGTGTGTTGCTTTCTCGTGGAGAAGAACAAGGGAGACGCAGAAACTGGGGTGAAGAGAGAGGGAGGCATTGGTCCTTGTGCTGTCCTTGCCGCACCCACTCTATTCTGGGAGGAAAGGATTCTCCCAGCAGTAAGACTTGGACACCTCAGCTTCCTTGGCAGAAAATGACATGTAAACCGAGGAAGGAAAAGCCTATTTTTTCCCAGGCATATTTGGATCTACAACTAGTTGAGGTCATGAACCCACATGTGAAAATAAATGGCAGTATTTCTTCCTTGACACAGATGGGTTAAGGAAAGAAAGAAGCTTCAGTAGAAATGCTCCTCCAGCAAGAACCGTCAGAATGCTGAGAGCCAGCCCTCTCTCACTGCCTCAGCCAGGGGGGTAACGGTGTTAGTCAGAGTTCTCCTGAGAAACAGAACCAAAAAGGTATATGTATCTAGACAGAGACTTATTACAGTGAGGGACTGTAAGCAGATAGGGTTGGGGGATCCCTGGAGAAAGAGAACCAGACATGGCTTTCTTGACGTAAGAGAAGCCATTTTGGGCCTAAGCCACTTTGTGATCTAAGCCTGGCCATAATGCTTGCCCTTGAACAGGTCTCAGTAACTAATGATCTTAGGGAATGAAAGAATGCAGAAACATCACGTGTTATCAGGCAAGAAATGTAACAAAGCAAAGATAATATGTCAGTTGTGAAGACTCCCATTTCTGTTTCAGTGGTAAAGTGCTCAACCACCAGATCACCTGTAGCCTAAAGGCTGATGGTGTTGACCTTTTCTGACCCTGGTGACTTCAAGCAACTAAAGCGTGGACTCTGTCAACTGCCCCAGCCCCTTCATGCATATACATGTCCCTTAGGTTAAAACTTCCCTGATTTTGCTGTTGGGGAGACACTGCTTTGAGAAAGATCCCCAGTGTTCTCCCTACTTGCTGCAAGTAAGAAATTCTTCCTTCTCTCTATCTTTGGTTTGGCTGTGTCTTTTGGCTCAGCAGTCACCAGAGGTGAACACAGTTCTCGGGGACAGTATTGGCTCACACAATTATGGAAGCTAAGTCCCATGATCTGTTCTCTGCAAGCTGGAGTCCTAGGAAAGTCAATGGTGTAGTTAGAAGGCCTGAGAGCCAGAGAAGATGGTGTAGATTCCAGTCTGGGTCTGAAAGCCTGAGAACCTGGATCACTGAAGGCAGAAGAAGATGGAAGTCCCAGCTCAGCATGAGTCAATTCAACCTTCCTCTACCTTTTTGTTCTAGTCGTGCTCTCAATGGACTTGATGCTTCCCACCCACTTTGGGGAGGGCCATCTGCTTTACAAAGCTCACCAATTCAAATGCTAATCTCTTCTGAAATACCCTCACAGACACACCCAGGAATCGTGTGTAACCAGCTATCTGGGTATCTCATAGCCCAGTCTAGCTGACACATAAAATTAGCCATCACAATAACCCAGCCTTCAGGCCTTGTCCCTCCGAGCATCAGAAGCCAAGAAGTAGTCAGAGAGGCCTTTCTGGTCTTGCCTTTCCATTAAGGCTTGCATTCTGGAATTCTCAGGCAGGAGTTTTAGTCGTCGGTGTCCATCTCAGAGCTTGCCTGTGACTTTCAGGGACAAAGCAATAGTGCAAAATGATCAGCTTCTGTTTGCTGGGTTCTGTGAACTCTGTGGACATACCCTCAGGATTCCATGAATTATTCACGGAAAAAAATTTTTAAATTTATTTCTATAGAGCTCTAAAAGAAAATAATACAGGTAAAGCCAGGCAGCCTGGGTGGGAGCCCCGGCTCTGCTACTTTCTAGCTCTGTGACTGTTGGCAAGTTATAAACTTCCCTGAACCTCACTCTCCTCATCTGCAAAGTGGAGAATAAGGCCACCAGCTGATGGAATTGTTATGATGGTGGTGTTTGGCCCTTAAAGGAACTCCAACACTGTTAGTTCTGTATCACCCTACCCACCTCTGGCGCTTCAGTTTTCTTCCATCATAGGTACTTGGTCTTTTCCAGATGCACCTTCTCCCAATTTCCTCACTTGGATCCTTAATCTCATGGCTGAGCCTCCCTGATTCAGGAGTTTCAAAATGACTACCACCAGCTCCCTCGTGGCTGGCTGTGGACAGAAGTGGCCCGTCTTATGTCTTTCCCACTTAACAGCTACCACCGAGGACAGTGCTTCATTAGGGAAAGAACTGCCCTTGCTATACCAGTATTTCTCCAGTTTGAGTAATGCATGGATCTACTTTAGAGGGGAAAATTATCTCACAGATTTTCAGCGTTGACAAATTATTTTTCATAGCATGTAATTTAAATTTGTACAACATGAAACCAAACAAACTCCACATGCTTCTAGTCTTTGTAACATATAAATAGAAAACCAATTTAAAATCAAATATAAGCAAACTATAAAAGCAGTAAAATTTAAGTGAACGTTAATATGACATATGATATAGTGAAACTAAATTGCCACTATCTGTGTTGTGGGGTATGTTTACAGTATGCGTGCCTTAGAATTACTTAATTCTCTTACTGCTTTATATATCGCAAGTACTATAATCCTTTGTACAACGTGCTGTGATACTGTTCAGTGTTCACTTGGTGCATAATGATTAAGATACATATTAATTCTGTCTTCTGTTAATAGCTGGCAATAGTTAAGTTAGTACTGTCTAATGATACTACCAAACATTTATATAGCACTTACTATGTGTCAAGCATTGTTCTAATATATTAAATCATTTAACCCTCACAACAGTCCTATGAATGAGACACTTTAATTATCTGCATTTTATTCATGAGGAAATTGAGGCACGAAAAGACACCATAATTTGCCCTAAGTCACACATATAGTGAGTTACTGATCTGGCTTTTCAACCCAGGCACTCTAGATCTAGTATCTTTGTTCTTAACCAATAATAGTCTTTCAAGTAGATTGTAAATATAAACACAAAGTGAACATGGCCATTGAAAACAGTACTCTGTTCTAAGCACTCTATGGTCATGGAAATCATCCTACTGGATGATTGAAATATACCTATATTTACCTGTATCTTTTTTAGGGTTCTGTAGAAATAAATTTCTAAAAAATTTTTCCATGAATAACTCATGGAATCCTGAGAGTATGTCCATAGAGTTTACAGAAACCAGCAAACAAAAACAAAGACACTGAAACAGATTAAACTGTGGATAACACCTTTTAGCACTCAGGAAAGCTAAAACAGTGATCATAACAGCATATTTTCTTAATCTGCTTGATTTTCTTAACTTCTTTGTATTTGCAGGAGATACTGGGTTTCCTGGCTCAAATGATTTCAAGCCCAGCGTGGACAACCATTTCACAGAAATACTGCTCCAGGGATTCATGCGTCATTGGCTGGAAGGTAACACTAAATGATCTCTAAGTTATTTTCAACTGTGAGAAACTATGATTTTAAAAAAGCACCGTGAGCTCTAGAGCTGGGAGGAGAAAAGGAGGAGGTAGGATTATGAGTTGCCCAGAGAATTGACCCTGAGAAGTTGTCCCCTAGGGACCTCTGAGAAGGGCCTGCATACTTCAGGGTCTCAGAGGAAGCTGGTGTCAGACTTCTGAGGAAGAGGTTCCACTCAGCTTGCTGGTTCCTTTGTTGGGGCAGCACAAAGCTGGTCTGGGACTGCCAGCAGGAGCAGAGTCTATCTCAGAAATTCAAATTTGCTCTAACATGTGAAAATCAATCAAATGTATTTGCCACATTAGCAAACTAAAGGGGAAAAATCATTGGATAATCTCAATAGATGTTTTTTCTTTTTAAAAAGCATTTGACAAAATTCAACACTTATTCATGATAAAAGCCGCGAGCAAACTAGGAGTAGATACGAAATTCCTCAACCCGATACAAGACATCTGTGGAAAACCTTAGGCTAACATCAAAGTTAATGTCAAAACAGTGAATGCTTTTACACTCAGAACAGAAACAAAATAAGAATGTCTGTTCTCATCATTTCTATTCAGGACTGTACTGGAAACCTAGCATATGCAATAGGCAATAAAAAGGAATAAAGTTCATATAGCTTGGAGAGGAAGTAATAAAACTGTCTTTATTCACAGACAACAAAATTGTCTGCATAGAAAATTCTAAGAATCTGTAATAGAGCTATTAGAACTAATAGGAATTTTAACAAGGCTTCCGGAAGCAGTGTTAATATATAAAACAATTGTAATCCAGTGTACTAGAAACAATTAAGAGATAACATTTATAATTATAACAAATATAATTTACAACAACATCAATAAATATTGAATATTTAGGGATAAATTTAACAAAATGTGTGCAAGACCTGTCCAGTGAAAACTAAAATACATTGCTGAGAGATCAAAGACCTAAATGATTGGAAAGAAAACGTATATTCGTACACGAGAAGTTTCATTATTATTAAAATGCCCATTGTTCCAAACTTGACCCATAGATTTAACATGATCCCAATTAAAATCGTTTTATTTTGGAGAAGTTGGTAAGCTGATTCTGAAATGTATACACAAATGTGAAGGACCTAGAAAATCCAAAACAATTTTGAAATAGAAGAACAAAGTTAGACCTGAAGTCTTACTACAAAGCAACAGTAGTTAAGATGTGCAGTATTGACATAAGATCAGACATATGGAGCAACTGAGCCAAAAATAGACTTCCATAACTTCCATAAATATGGTCAGTAAATTGTTGACAAAGATGCCCAGGTAATTCAATGGGAAGAGTCTTTATAACTAACAGTGCTAGGACCACTGAATGGCCACCTGAATCAATCCTGACCCTTACCTTATATCATATGCACACAAAAAGAAATCTTAAAATTAGTCATATACCTAAATGTAAAAACTAAACACAAAGCTTTTAGAAGAAAACGTAGGAGAATTTTTTTTTTTGCAACTTTGGGATATCTTCGAACACAAAAATCAATAGTTATTAAAAGGAAAAATTGATAAATATAGACATCATTAAAAAAGTTAAAATCTCTGCTTATCAAAAGACACCATCAAGAAAATGAAAAGATAAGCCATAGAGGAAGAAATCTCCACACATATATCAGATAAGAGACTTGTATCCAGAATATATGAAGAACACTTAACAATTCAATGATAACCCAATTAAAAATGTACCAAAGATTTGACCAGCCATCTCTCCATAGAAGATGTACGAGTATTCAGTAAACACATAAAAAGATGTTCAACATCATCTGTCACCTGGGAAAACTGAAATTAAAACCACAATAAGAGACCACTACACAACCATTAGAATGGCTAAAGTTTTTAAAAGCGACAATACCTAGGTTTGGCAAGGATATAGAACAAGTGAAACTCTCATTCATTATTGCTAAGAAAGTAAAATGATAAATTTGTCATTTAAGACAGTGAAATTTGTACGAAAGTAAAACAATTTGAAAAACAAGTTTAGCAGGCTTTTCCTTTTCTCTTTTTTCTTTCTTTCTTTTCTCCTTTCTTTGTCTTTCTTTCTCCCTGTCTTTCTTTCTTAAACAAATTAAGCATACACTTAACCTACCACATATTATCTGATTCTGTCCCTTTGCAATTCTAGAAAAGACAAGATTAATCTGTTATAACAGAAAGCAGGTCAGATTTTGCCTGCAGCTGGGTAATAGGGATTGATTGCAGAGGGACATGAGGGAACTTTTTGGGTTTCAGGAAATACTTTATATTTTGATTGTGGTGTGTTTATATAGGTATATACATTTGTCAAAATTCATTGAACCACAGACTTAGAAGATACATTTTATTATATGTAAATTAGCCCTCAGTAAAGTTGCTTTGAGAAATTAAAAGAATTTGAAAGGGATGATAAATTGAATGGATATAAGATAAACTTTTTATTAGTTTGTTAGGGCTGCAAGACAAACTACCAAAGATTAGTAGCGTAATCAACAAATATTTATTTTCACAAGATTCTGGAGGCTAAAAGTCCAAGATCAAGGTTTCTTCCGAAGCCTTTCTCCTTGGCTTGCAGGTGTTCTTCCCGTTTGTCTTCATATCATGTTCTTTGTGTGTGTGTCTGTGTCTTAATCTTTTCTTCTCATAAGGACACAAAGTCACATTGGATTTGAATCCACCTGAATGATCTCATTGAACTTAGTCACCTCTTGAAGGGCCCTATTTCCAAATGCAGTCACATTCTGAGACACTGCAGGTTAGGACTTAGACCTATGAATTTTGAGGGGATGTGAAGGAAAAGCTGGGCTGGTCTAACAAGATAACTCACAGGTCTAGGAATGTGAAGGAGAGGCTGGGCTGGGCTAACAAGATAACTCACAAGTATAAGTATTGGAATACTGATCTGAGTTCTGCTGGACTAACTTGTAAATCTAAGTTTATCAGTGTTGGTTTGCTGTTTATGTTTTTTGCTAGCCAGCTGGATTTTCAAAGATACATATCTGGCTTTGGAATGTTTGTTTGCTGCCTCCCCACCTCCACTTTTGTGATGATAATGCTGCTAAAGCTGTTGCATGCCTATTGGCCAAATACCCCAAGCTTGTACTTTACCCTATAAAACCTCACGCGCACGTCTTGGAGGCGCTCAGAGCTTCGGAGCAGAAGCCCCTCTGAGCCCGCCGGCGTAATACATCTGAGTACTCCAACCCTCCGAGTGGTGCTTGTTTCTTGACTGGCCTGTCGTTTCCGTAACAGGGACACAGGTCAGCCTTTCAAGCTTATGGAGGCAAATGTATATTTTTACTTAATAAACTTATGGTGACTGTAATGTTGGTGAGGCTGAACTGGGATGCCACGGGACTCTCAAAAAATGGCCAGAAAACTTCGTGTCCACTTTGTGGATCCTAGCCCAATCAAAAAATGAAAAAAAAAAATCATAAAGTAGGGGGAGAGAAGGATGAGAAAACAGTTGCTTGAATGGTAAACTTTCAAGCAAATTTATTAAGTGATGAAAAAATTTGGGAGTTTAAGATTAGGCTGCCCATTATTATCCTATTGTAAGGGAACGTTTGAAGGACCCCCTTCCTGAGCCATAAAGTTCCCAAGTGCTTAGGGCTGACACTGAAGTTATACCCTCTTGAAGTTGTTTTTTTTTTTCACCCAGAAGGAACCAAAAAGGTTATACTTATGTTTCATGGCATAAACAGAACTCTTCAAAAAGGTGTTTCTTGTTCAAGAAAAATAATATGAAGATAAAAGTCATTTCAGATGTCAAATGGGAAACCCAATAAGCTGATTTTCTGTGGCACATTCCCATGGAGGGAAGAAGAGGAGCATCTGAGGGAAAAATGAAGGGCATCACAGTATAAAAGAAACCTCTCTGTTATTGATAGTCTCCTCAGAAAGGGTAAGAATGATTTAACCCTCTTGGAAGAATAGTTTGGGCTGAGCGATTACCTTTGCAGCAAAGGTTAAGCAATAGTGAACACTACCTTTAGAATGAAATCATTAATAAAATCCCTTCTGAACTCTGAAATATGTTATTTGAGGCCAATTAAGATTTCCTTGCCAGTGACACCAATCCTCTGGCACCTTTGAAAGAGCATTAGCACCCACAGACATGTGGGGGAACGTGTTCAGTGCCTCCCAATAGCTGTTGGAAAGTAACGAAAAATCAATCCATTTACAGACACAGCAAGGATACAGGAGACACCTTCATGGCTGTTTCCATTCCCAGTCCACATCCTGGAGTCCCAAAGCAGCTCACTAAAAATCAAATTTGAATAATGACGACCTAGGCTTCCTAGCAGAGAGAATGAGGAGCTTTTCAACTGTCCTTTGGGTTCACAGACAGTGAGATTAAGAATATTATTTGGGAAACAGAGCTCGAACAGGGAAAGGCTGACTCTTCTCTTGGAAGTACTGGGAAGCCACCCTAAGGAGGGAGAGAACCAAGACGCATGGGTTTCATGTTAAGGAAGTGGTTTGGTGTGGCAGCGTTGGGAGTGAAGTTAGAAGACTTGAGTGGGGGAGGCTCAGCACTCCTCAGACTACTGGGTGGTGATCTGTTTAAGGCCACTGCTATTGAGGTTTGCATATTCTTGGGGCTAGCTTGATGGGCATGCAACCAGGACCCTGCCATCAGAAGAACCCCACTTTTGGGGTATAGTGTTCTGTGGTCACCATCTTGAAATTCTTAATAACTTTATCTTTGATATTGTATTTCATAAGTCAAGTCCAATGAAACAATAGAGTTTGTTCTAAGGACTTGGAGTCTCAACTCACATTTGTCCTGCCTCCTGCTGCCTTCCTGCCTCCCCAGGGTGGGTTCTCAGTAGCCCACTCCCCTGCCCCCAAGTGCCAGCCTGATCTCCCTTTCTCCACCTCGGCCCAGTGACTACCGTTGCCCTCTGCCTCTGGTGGGGGGGCCGGGCTGCAAGCACAGTAGGAACCGAGTTGAGGTGGGCGTGGCAGCACGGTGCCAGCCGTTCCTGGCATTACCTTGGCTGCCCCACTCCCAGTGCCGAGCAGGTCCTGGGGCAGCAGTTGCAATCCCCTGGACACCAGCTGTGCGCTGTGAGTGAGCTGGGACCCTGGGCCTGTGGGAAGGGCAGAAGGACTCCCCTGCCTCAAGACTGGGCTCTGCGCTTGGTGGCAGGTGGGGACCCCCTGCAGCAGGTGAGGGGCTCCTTGCAGCAGGTGGGCTGCTCGTGCACCTGACAAACTGCAGAGCTGAACTTCAGATGCCTGTGAGGGTCTGCACTCACCTGGTGAGAATTCCCAAGCCTGAGGGAATGCAACATTAAATAGCAAATAAAAATACAATGACAGATTGAGAAAGAGAACCAAAGGCTCGGGGAAGTATTGTATTCTAATACACCTTTAACACTTTCTTCCTGCTTTTTTGGGTAAGTGGCACACATTTTCCTTTTGTACTGGGATCCTCTAATTATGTAGTCATGTCTGCATATTCCCCTTAAGAAGCTGAGGCAGTAAATGCCTTTTAGAGAACATTCTCTATCCCTTAACATGTGCACGTCCATCTTGGTGGTCCTGTGACATCTCTCTGAGGTGGACCTCACCTCTGAATCCAGGCCCCTTGCTAGACCCATGCCTTGGAGATGCCTTTCTGTAATCCCCCTTTGCATCTTCAGTACCTCCCTGGCTCCAGCCCATTTCCAGGTACTGGTGCCCACCATCAGCCTGATTCGTTCTGTTCATTAACATCTGTCTTCTGATTTGGGAACCCAGAATTCTCACCTCTCTCCAGACATTTGTAAAACACTTGGTATAATGGAAAGGACATGATATTTAGAGTCACATGGCCTGGATTTACTCCTGGCTCTGTTATTCACTAGATGTATGAACCTGGGTGATTTGTTTCACCTCCCTGAGCCTGATTCCTTATCTGTAAAATGGGCCACTAAACCCTGCTGGCCATTGATTGCCCAGGAGGGCGGGGCATCCAAAGTCAGATCCTGGTATCTTTGCAGATAAGATCAGGACTTCCATAGCTGCTTTACCAGATGTGCTCGAAGCCTTCGTCCCCAAGACCTTTAGGTCAGCGAGCTTATCTAGGCTTCCCATCCTCATCAATTTTTTTTTTTTTTTTTTTTTTAACCGCTAACCAGTCTCCTCATCTCCGTCCCAGGGCTTAGCATCTAGAGTCGCTCTCTTTGCCTACTCCTTTCCAAATGACCTGTGGTTGGGACCATCTGGCAGTGGATTGATTTTGGTTTGACCCAAGATGTCTCTCATCAGATAACCACCTGTGAATTGGAAGGAGGCAACAGGCCAGTGAAGTCCCCCCCAGCCCCAGAACCACCCCCTCACCTCAAGCCCCTTGCCTAGCTCAGATTCCCAGACCCTGCCCATTGCCGAGACCCCGAAGACCTCTTCTTACACGAAGAGAGATTTAGCATCCTTGCTGTGCTTTTGTTTTATTGCGTTCCTTGCCCAATCTCCTTTTTACCTGTGATCTGTGCAAACTAAAGGCACAATGTTTAATTACACGGTCAGCTAATCATTGTAAACGTTTAAAAAGAAACATTGCTGTTGCACCAGGAGACATCACATTTCCAAGAAGCCCCTTCTGCTAATGAGCTCAGAGCTGGAGATGGTGGAAACATCCACACAGGCGTCTTCCTCCTCCCTGGGAAGAAGACCGCAGCAGCCAGCAGGCTGTCCCCATGGCTTTATAGGTGGGGAACCACAGGCATTCAGACGCTGAGTGAAACTCTTGGAGATCAGAGAGATTTTGTGAATGAGGCTCTCAAACATGGGCTGGCCTGCTTCCCGCATGGTTTTACAATGGCTGAGATTTATGTCTTGGCTTTTCTTGTCAGAAGCCTCCAAGTCACCATACGATGATGAGTCTAATCCCCAGGGATTTGGGTGTGAAGACAGAATGGTTTTGGCTGCCCTCCTGTCCCCTTCACGTCTCTGCTTTACAGCAAAGGCAGCGTTCTTGAGTCAGGCGGGATTCAGACAGGAGGTCTGCACCTGGTTGCCAAACCAGCCTGGGGGAAATCTGCGTGATTATGGGTTTTAAAAATGACCTTCCTGTGGTTCTGGCTCTCAGCTGAAAAAACCCACAAGTTAGAGGGTCAAGATTACTTGTGGTCTTTTGACAATACACAATGAGATAATCCCAGTAGAGGACATTCACAGTCTACTTTTCTTGCCTAGCGCAGGGCCTGCCACAGTATTAGGAACTCAGAAATTTGAGTTCAAAGGATGAATCTATTCAGTCTGACCTGAGAGTCAAGACAAGGTGGTGCTTGCAATGAGGACCAAGGGCCCTGTCATGGGCATAGGAATCCGAGAGCCCTCAGCCATTTGGATGCTTTTATGACAACCCCCTTCCATCTGTTCCACCATAAAGGCTATGCACCCTCCTCTCCGCCTCCATGACCACTCCCTTCATTAAAGCCCTAATAACCTCTAATCTGGACCATTGCAAACTTCTCCTATTTGTCTGTTTACAGCATTCAGCAGCTTCTTCTGTCATTCCAACACTTCCTTTCAAACTGCCTCTGAAGTCCTATTTCTAAAATGTAAGGCTAATTACGACTCTCACATGATCACAATCCTTCAATGGCTCCCTATTTCCCACTACGGTGTTCTCAGCCCTTCACATCGCCCCCACAGCCTCTCCTTTCTCTGAAGTGTCAGATTCCCCCAGACTCTGAAGACAGAGTGCCTTGTGTGCTGAGAAGAGTTTCCTGCCTTTGTATTTGGTAGTGTACATTAGCAAAACAGTGGGGATTTAGAAATTTGAAAATGCTTTGAATGAAATATACTGCCTACCCAGTGATTCTGATATTTCCTTCTAGAGACACATCATGTTGAAGAATAATTGCCCTAGGAGACAAAATCCATGCCTTGAGTACAAGCTTTTTCATGATTGGGTCCCTGCTGTCCTCTATAGCTTCATCTCCCACTGCTTGCCAGCTCACCCCTCCCCTCGTGTCCCCATCAGCTCCTCCTACTGGTCACTGGGAATTGCCAGCAGTTTACCCACTCTACAGTGCTGTTTCTTGCCTCTGTACCTTTGCACGGGCAATTTTCTCTGCCGGAGCCAACATTTACTGTATGCTTGCAATGTACTAGGCACTATTTTAAGAGATGTACATGTTTTAACTCTTCTAACCATCAGAACAATCCAACAAGGCACCTCAATTGTTGATCCTATTATAGAAAATGAAACTGAGGCTCGGAGAGGTTAAGTAATTTACCCCAGACAACAAAGCCAATGGTGATAGAACTGGGGAATGGGATACATGTGGTTTGCTTTCAGATTGCATGTATTTAACCACTGAGTGGCATCTGTCTCTTTGGTGGCTTCCTAACAAACACTTCTTCATTCTTCAATACTCCACTGAAATACCACCTCTTCCTTGAAGTCTTTCCTGACCTCTTTGAGTAGAGCTGAACATACCCTCTCTTGTGCCCCACTGAACCCCGCCCATAACCTCTGGGATAGCTCTTAAAGGATGGAAGGCAGTTATCAGTCCCACATCCCACCCCTGGACCCATGGGGATTTCATCTGTGCATCTCTAGTTCCTAGGCTGGCACATCCCAAATGCACAATAAAGTTTTGTTGAATGGAACTGCACATCCTTAACATATGAATCATTTCCTCTTTTAGCTTCAGCTTTGTGAATCAGCCCTGCCTCTCAGTTATACTCAGCATCCTTCTTCTGGAATATGTTTTTAGCTTTAGAGAACACAAGAGCAAACTTTCCAGTAATAGGAGGAATCGTGAGGTTCAACTCTAGTTAATCCTCTTTATTGAAACATGAGGGCCTGCAAGGTAAAATAACATAAACCACGTAGCCCGCAGGTAGTGGAGCTAGAATTCCAGCTGTGACGGCCCATCTTCAGGGCTGATGTGCTCAAGGCCATTCCATATATGCTTCTATCCCTAAAATCGAGGGCATTTTTTCTGTAGTGTCTGGACAGGTGGATTGAGGCGGAGCATCTTCTCATCTGGGGGTTAAGTATTAGTCTTTAACTTAAACAGAGATTTTTATCACATTTATCTGGGATAAAGCCTGAGTCTATGTACTCCCCAGGTGATTCCAGTGGGCAGCCAGTGTGGAAGATAACTGGGCTAAGCCATGCTCTCTGAGACCCCACATTCCAGTAGTTAGCCCTGGTTTCAATTTGATTTGATCATGACACCCAGGACCCTAACTTAGGTTAGGCTTACTTACCAAGTGGGTTAAACCAGTGCTGTACGTGCACATGGATGGGCAAATCTTTATCCCCATTCTGCCCGGTATCAACTCATTTCTTGCTCAGCACCTTCCCCAGAGCCTGGAAGCCCCAGGAGAACAAGGACTGTGTCTGACTTGTTCTGCACTCCATCCCCAAGCATCCGACACAGTTCCCGGCATGTTGCAGACACCTAGTAAAGAGGTGTTAAATTAACAAGTAGATGACTCATAAGCACTTGTCTACAAGGGTCTATGTGGTAGAAAAAGCAAGGTCTTTGGAGTCAGGAAGACCCAGGTCATAATCTCAGTTTTACGTTTCAAGAGAGTTTCAGGGATGTTCTAAAGTGTGTTAGACAAAAGTAACACAGCATCAGAATTACCTTGCAAAGTCTTTATGGGAGGCTTTGAGTAAGACTAACACAGCCAGTATTTCTTCTGGAAACAACTCTTTATTTCTCCAGTTGAGCAACAGACCGAGTTGGCCTGCATTTCAGAGGCAAGTCATGAGAAATTGCTACCTTTAAATCCTGGAATCATCCTCAGCTTGGCAAGTGACTTCGTCTCTGAGCAGCGCACAGGGGAGGGAGAGCCCCGGGCCAATAGCAGTCACAGCTCCCTGAGCGTGGGGTAGGAAGACGAATGGCCCACACGACTTACACGTGTGTATGAATGTCATTCGTACTCCCTATTTTATAATAACATAGTTTTAATATAATATATCTGTTTATTATTTTACATTTCATTTTATTGTTTTATTTGCATTCATGTAAATTGAATGCTCATATAAATTCCCAGTTTGCTTCTTTGTCAAGCAATATAACTAGTCTGCTCTGCAAACTAAACCAGAGAGGGAGAAGGGGAGCCACGGGAACCAGCCCCAGGGCAAGAGAGCTGAGGCGTGCTTTGGACAGCACACTCTCTTTTCTGATTTGCTCCAGCAAAACTCCTTTGAGAATTCTATCTTATCTTCTCCATTTAATTAACAAAATGCTCTTGCAGTGTTAATAGATGCCAGGCACTATTCTAAGTGCTTTATAAATATTATCTCATTGAAGCCTCATAATATACCCCCCCACCATGAGTATGTTATCCCTCTCATTTTACAGAGGAGAAGACTGAGGCAGGGAGGTAGAGTCATTGGTCCAAGATCGTTAGCAAGTAAGAGACAGAACTGGGATTCCAACTGGGATAGCTTGGCTGCAGAGTCCGTGCTCTTTACTGCAGCTCTAACCTGGCCCCCCTGCTCCCCAGCGACCTTGCCCTGGACCTCACCGTCTGTCACAGGCACCATTCACCAGCCTCTGTACTGATCCCCCGTCTTCAGTCTCATCGCCCTCAATCCATCCTCTGACTTTACATCCTTCCCATTGTTTAATGAAACTGCTTAAACGCAGATCAGAAGATGCAGCCTCTGCTGTCGTACCTATAGCGGGATTTGCCTAGGTTTCTCCGCAATAATATTACAGCGTATGGGACAAACTTTGGGGGGAAATGCTGTATATGCTTCCTCTTCTTGGGGAGGGAGGCCTCTTAGTGTGTTCTGGGAACTGCAAAGTCTGGGAGCGAAGAGCTCACCTCGGTACTACCCAGCACGTCCCGAATTTACTGGCGGGCAGACACTGTTCTTGCAGTGGCTGCTCCCATCTTCCAGTGTGCGTGTTTTACAGAACAGATCTTGAGAAATATTGGCCTACAGGATAAAGTATAAACTCCATATTTTGTCCAGAAAGGTCTCCTTTAAGATCCAGCCTGATTTACCTTTTCACATTGTCTCTGACTACTCTCTCCCTTCTTTGCCTCACCGAATTTCCCTTCTTTGAACCTGCTATCCCCTTTCTTTTATATATATATAATTGAAGTATAGTTGGTTTACAATATTGTGTTAGTTTCAGGTGTACAGCATAGTGATTCAGGTTTTCTGGCAGATTACATTTCATTAAAGGTATCAGGTATAATTGCCTGTATTATACAATAAATCTTTGTTGCTTATCTATTGTACATATAGTAGATTGTATCTGTTAATCCCTCATTCTTCGTCTCTCCCTCCTTTCCCCTCCCTCACCCCTTTGGTAACCATAAGTTTGTTTCCTGTGTCTGTGAGTCTGCTTCTGTTTTGTATATAGATGCATTTGTATTTTTTTTTAGATTCCACATATAAGTGATATCATATAGTATTTGTCTTTTTCTGTCTGACATTTCACTAAGTATAATATTCTCTAGGTCCATCCATGTTGCTGCAAATGGCACTATTTCATTCTTTTTTATGGCTGAGTAATATTCCATTATATATATCACGTCTTCTTAAGCCAATCATCTGTGGATGAGCACTCGGGTTTCTTCTATATCTTGGCAATTGTAAATAGTGCTGCTATGAACACTGGGGTGCCTGTATCTTTTTGAATTAGAGGTTTTGTTTTTTCCCAGGTTTTTGCCCAGGAGTGGAACTGCTGGATCATATGGCAGTTCTATTTTTAGTTTTTTAAGGAACCTCCGTACCATTTTCTGGACCATCCCCTTTCTTTCCTCTGTGCTTTGCTTCTGGCATTTCCTCTGCCAGGAATGTCCCCTTCTTTCTCCCCTGGTGAACTCCTAGTCACTTGAAGAGCCAGCTCCAATACCCCCCACTCTCTGCAGACTTTCCTACTCAGTCCCCTTTCCCTCACTGCACAGTGTGATTAATACTGACCCCCTCTGGCTCCTCATAGATCTTTATTCATATCACTGCTTCTTTTAAAGCCACCATCTTTTCTGTTACTCTTCTTTTATCTATTATATCACTTTTCTTTTAAAGCCATAATTATTGAGTACGTCTTATGTGCTAAGCTCTGCATTAGGCATTTTCTGTGAATTATTTTTTCATTTCTCCTTCATAAAAGCTTTGAATTATATATGTTATCATTATTATTATTACTATTTTATTTGGATTTTAGTGAAAAGGAATCTGAGGTTCAGAGAAGTCATAAAGCTAAGGTCAGTTTGCTCATCTGTCATTGGATTTGAATCCAGATATTCTTGGGAACCCATTGTATTTATGTTAATTCCACACGTCCATCTTCTTCCCTGTAATATGATGGTTTCAAGAGTACCAGCTCTTAAGTCATTTCTCTACCCTTAGCTTCTAGCACAGGACCCGATAAGAAGAATGTAATAGCTACTTGTGTTTCATAAATGAACAACTGGAGGTAGGCATTTATAGATGGGTGGGAAATGATCCAAGTGGTGACTCTCCATCCTTAACACTTCTTTCCCCCTGATCTCCAGCCCATCAGGCGAGGCCCTTCTCTCTGGCCGGTAACCTCTGACTGCAGAGAGAAGTAACCTACAGAATCTCGTCTCCACAGCCCTCATCAGAGAAGGGATGTGCTCTGGGTCTCATGTACTTTGCTAAGATTGTTTATTTAAGTTAGTGTTTATCAAGTACTTCCAGTGTGTCAGGTACTGTTCATAGTGTTGCACGTGCATATTCATCGTTACCAGTCTGATGTCAGTGCTGTTACGACTCTCACCTTATAGATGAGGAAACTGAAGCACAAATTGGTGAAGACACCTGTCCCAGCTCCCACAGCTCATGAGTGGTACAGCCAGCATCCCAAGGCAGACAACCTGGCCACAGAACCCACACTCTCACTCACTGCTCAATACAGCCTCCCAACAGCCTTTGCAAAGAGAAAATAAAAACAACCCCTGGACAGAAAATGAAGTTTCTGTTCTGTTTTGGAATTTGGGTGGTCAGTTGGCTGATCTCCTCAGTGGATCTACTGCTGGCTTACCCACATTTCCAAGGAACCCCGCTGAGGTGGGTGCCCTCTCAGCAAGAGGTTATATTAAACAACAAAATGATCTATCTATATGTCTCTGCCTCTTTCTGTCTCTGATTCTTTCTGTCTCTCTCTCTCTGCTGACCCCACAAGGCTTTCTCTTCTTTCTCCCTCTTTTCATCTCTCTCTCTCTCTGACTCCTTCCTTAGTCCCATAGCTCAACACACATCCTTAATAACTTGGGAGATTCACTCCTTAAAAAAAATAGAGAATTCAGGCTTTACAAGCAAATTCCTTTTGGTAGAAGTGGGTGGGAGGAAATCTGCCTCTGTTTGTGGAGGGATTATGTTGGAGGGGCAGAAGTAGGAGCCACGTCAGGGGAAATGCAGCCTCCAGAGCCGGAATGAGCCTGTCGCCAATTGGATAATAATTGTGTCATTTATTACCTTCTTGTCTCAATTGTGTCTTTTGAATTTCCTGACTCTTAATCCAAGAAATCTCTTCTCAGTGCTCAGGTGGTAAATTATTTATCTGCCTTTCTTCCTCTTTCAGTAACCTCGTCTCCCAGTGGGAATGCAGCAGTTACTAGCAACTTGCCCAAGACAGAGTGCTGTAGAGCAGAGCCAGGGGTGCTGAACCCCGAGCATTCCCAGGGATTTCGAGTCACGGTGATGAGTTCCAGGGAGGCAGTGATGAAGGGTAGATAGGAACCCAGGCTTTAGAACCAGACTGTCGGTTCAGATCCCAGCTCTGGCCCTTACATAGACTGTGGTTTCTTGGGTGAGTTACTTGGTTTTCTCATCTCTAAAATGAGGATGTTAATAATGTCCACCTCATAAGGCTATGAGGATTGTATGTATTATGTATGGCACTTAGAAGGGTTCCTGACACAGTAAATGCCTTATAAGTGTTTGCTTTTGCTGCTATTGTTATTCTTATTGGTAGTAGTTGGTGAGTGGGGCTGGTTAAAAGGGAAGGAATTCTCTAAAAAACATTCTATTTATTTTCATTGACCCTCCTTGGTTTCATCTCATCAAACATTTCTTGATCAGTGTCTGGCCTAATGTTGAGAATTTAAAAAGAAATAAGATCCCAAATTAAATAAATACATAAGTAGATAAATAAATAAGTAAATAAATAAAAAGATAGATAGATAGATAGGTAGATAGATAGATAGATAGATAGATAAATAGATAGATAGATAATTTATAGGGACTGTCTCATCACCCAGAGGCTTAATCCTCCTTGAGAAGCTGGATGTATTAACAAGTAACTCCAATAAAATGTGTTACCTGCTTAGATAGTGGATGCAGAGCATTCAGGGACACCTCATTGAGAGGAGAATGTCCAGTCTCAAAATACACCAAAGATGAATGAGATTGGAGTAGGTGAAATGAGATAGGAATGGAATTCCAGGGTGAGACCATGACATGAGAACACCATGGTGCAGGAAACAGCTCACTGTCAGTGAGGCACTAAAGCCATGAGGTACTGTCAGATCACAGCAGAGAGTTTAGGAGATGAGGCCTGTAAGCAAAAGGCCGAATCATGGATGGAATGCCAAGTATTCTTGGAATTTACCTTGTTTTGTTCCATGAAAAGATCCCAAAGAACTCACAGTTCTTATCTCAGGTAATAAAAACTCAGAAGAATGGTTTCCCCATTCATCACCCCTGGGAAAGAACTCTCTTGACAAAAGATCGTTCTCAGTGGCTATAATTAGGAGGTAAGCACTTTACCCCAATAGGGAGGTCCATTCCCACCTTGGACTTGAAGAGAGGGTTCTGGATGTTCTGGTTATGTATTTCCACCTAAAAAAGCCACTCCAAAACTTAGTGGTTTAAAACAAAAATTTATTATCATGTTTCATGGATCCGCGGGTTGACCTAGCTCACCTGAGTCATTATCACTTAGTGTTGCTTGTGAGATTGCAGGTGAATGTTGGCTGAGCTACAGTTATCTGAAGGCTCAATAGGGTTGGATGTTCATTCACATGACTGAGACTTGGTATTCGCGGTCGGCAAGAAGCTCAGTTGGGCTATTGACCACATCCTCTCCAGATGGCTGTGACTTCTCACAGCATGATGGGGATGGAAGGTGGATTTCCAAAACGGAACTTCTTAAGTTAAGTAAGCATTCTAGACAGCCCAAGAAAAAACTGCAAAGAAGTCATGGTTCATCTGCATTACTTCCACCATATCCTCTTGATCAGTGCAGTCATAGGGCTCACCCAGATTCAAAGTGGTGGAGAAATAGACTCTGCCTCTTGATGGAGGAGTGGCAAGAATCCATTGTAGAACAGCATGTGGGATGAGAGATATCATTGCAACCTTCTTTGGAACATACAATTTGTCGCACTGGTACAAGGAGGACACTCCCCAAGCATGCTTTAGAAATATACTGTCATTAAGAATAAGTGCTCTGCTCTGAGTGGCTCTGATATTCCAGGCAGGGAGGAGAGCCATGAACTCACACTGAAAGTAAGTCATCACTTCTAAGGGCTCTTGCATGGAGGAAAGAACCCTGGATGAGGGGACCAGAGACATGGGTTTGAGTCCAGCTCTTCTACTTATTCTCTGAGTGAACTTGAGCTAATTACTTCTTTCTGAACCTCAGTTTCCTTGTCTGAAGAATGAGGACATGGAAAAAATAATCTAAAAAATTTCTGTTTTAGAGTCACCTAGGATTTCAACCATACTATAAGGGGTTTGTTTTGCCACAATTGTGTCCAACCTCATTAATTCTGTTATCAACAGGCTCTCTTTATGGAGGTAGTGTGACATAATAACCTCAGTTTGTCCAAGACAGTCATGGATTAAGCCTGTTGTTTCAGTGAAATTGTGAATAGCACCCTCTTTCACTCCCAGAAGCATCACAATTTGGATTATAAATTATATGGTCACCCTCACGATGGGGCATAGGACAATGACTGTTACCCTCTGTCATTCTACGTTAGCCATGGGCCTGTGTCGTTACAGAAACTTCATTAGGTATGAGTACTGACTCTGAGCCTAGTGTCTTCTGATTGTAAGCAACAGAATTCAATTTAAACTAGCTTAAGCCAAAAATGGAATGTATTGACTAGATACTAAAGTATCTTGCAGAAGTTAAGGACAGCTATGCTCTGGGGGTCTGAAACAAGGGAGATAAATGTTATCAGGTGCCCAGCAGTAGTATCTTTAGGTCTCTGCTTTTGTGTTTCTTTCCAGATTGACTTTCTCTGATTCATCAAGTTCATGATGATCAGAAGATGGCTGTCTGTGGTTACCATTTGTTACCCTCACTCTTGGTTACAGCCATGCACAGAGACTAACTTATTACTAACTCCAAATTCCTTGAAAAGGAAATATGATTAGTCTACCCTTGGCCCATTTTGCTAGGAGTGAGTGAAGGACAAAGAAGACCCTTGGGGCCCACCCAATGGTATAGAGGAAACTCTCAGAGTAAATGGTTGTGTTAGTCCAGGTCCTGCGAGAAGTAAATGCCAAGACAAGATTAAGTTGAATAAAGTGTATTATGGGAAATATTTGTGTGACAGAATGGTAAGGGAGCCAGGTGAGAGCCATCAGATGTAAATATTATCTCAAGTGAAGGGGAGAGAAAAGGAGGGAAGGGGTGAAAATATCTCAGACTAGTTCTAAGTCCAAGTTTGAAGTTTCAAGGAGAGTTCAATAAGACCACTGTGGAGTCCCCAGGCCAAAGCTGCCCATCAGGGGAGACCCATGTCTACCAGGAAGAGATCTACCTTAGTATCCCTGCTGGATTCAGTCATTGGCTAGAAGGTCTTAGAAAACATGACAATTCATTTCATAGCTCAGCAGCTTGGGCCCTTGGTTGACCATACTCTCATGGGTGAACATCTGAGAGGCGCATTCCCATGGTCACAACAATGGTCATGAGGAATACAGTGAACACCCAAAAGGTGTCTAGTGTAGCTGATTCCCCAAAGTGTCACCCAAAGCTTGAGTAAAAGCTTTTTTGAGTAAAAGATAGCTTATATCCTAGACCCAATGGGAAGGCAGGGGAAATAACAGAAGGCAGAAAAATGAGACTGGAAGCTGGCATTGGGAAGCTCTAAGATCAGCCTTACTTTCATTCAACAAATGTCTATTGACTATGTGCTACATACAATGCTCCAGGTTCTTGGAATACAGTGGTGAATAAGGCAGGGATTCTATCTGCAATGTAATGAGGACTAATAGACCAGGGAGGCAATGGCAATATTCTATGAGAAGCGTTATTACAGAGATAAACCCAAGATGCTGAAGCTTCACAGAAGACGACACTTAAGCTTGATGAATCTTGGTCTATCACGGAAGGCTGATGGGGACCTTAATGCTGTGTAGTCTAACCTACCCTCATGTTACATCTGGGGTTGGTAAAGCGTCTTGTTCACAGTCAGGTCACCCTGCTGGTTACTGAGGGAGTTTCAGAACTCAAGACTCATGAATTCCCCCTTGTCTATGCTCTGCATCTGATGGCAACTTAATTACTGCCAGTCCTAGGTGAGCATCCGTTCCTCTCAGCAGAGCCAGGGGTTGTTATTATTTGCTTTCAACCTATCAACACCACCACCAAAAATATAGATGATTAAAAACCAGGCTGATGATGCTGCCTTTTAGAACTCTTTGAGGGTTTCTGAACAATCAGGAAACTTTAGCCTGTATTTTCAGAATATGCTGTCAGGGAAGGTCATCTGAATCATATCCATCAAATGTTGGGGATGACTCACTGTCAAACAAATCTCACTTTTAAAAACTTGTCTTTATAAATACACAAGAAGAAATCACTCTTGTTGCATTTGAAAGGGTTCTTCATTTCCTCTACCTCCCCTTGTGGCTGTCACTCTGAGTCCCCTAAACAAAAGGCCTGCAGGAGAGGTGCACACCCCCTGGCTGCCACGGCTTGACTGGCTTCAGGCACCCAAGGTCCCCTGGCGCACCTGCCCTCCCCTTATTTTGTTCTTCTCTGGCCCCTTCAGGGCTGACTCACTAAAGCCTGAAGGCTTTGATTCCTCAGGGTTATGGCCCGTGGGGAAGGGAAAGAGCTGCATGCTGGAGCCAGGGGTAATTAAAGAAATGCGTGTAGCCTAATGAGCGGCTATTGCACCAAAAAGGCCTACAGTCAGTATAGGCCAAATAGTGAATGTTCCCAAAGAGAAACCTGGAGCTGCCTTTCCCTTTGTTGGGTCATTAGCAGGGAGAGGGTCTTCCAGGCCATTGTATTGGGTACATTTTTTTCCAGACTCTTCTGTGTGGTTCCCATACCTGAACGTCTCCTTGATGGAAGGAGGGGTTTGCAGAAACAGCCCACTTTACTCATCCTCCAACCATTAGATAAGCTTTGTTCAATTTTACCGGAAAAATAGACACATCGACTGCATCAAAGTTCAGATGATGGCAGCTCTTTGGCATATAACTTCAGGAGCAAACACGAAACAAATAAACATGAACAGGCAAATCCCTTACTCGTTGGCCTAGTGTAGCACATCCCTCTCCTCCCACATCTGCCTTTTTCTTTCTTTCTTTCTTTCTTTCTTTCTTTCTTTCTTTCTTTCTTTCTTTCTTTCTTTCTTTCTTTCTTTCTTTCTTTCTTTTCTTTTCTTTTCTTTCTTTCTTTCTTTCTTTCTTTCTTTCTTTCTTTCTTTCTTTCTTTCTTTCTTTCTTTCTTTCTTTCTTTCTTTTAATAGAGGTACTGGGGACTGAACATAGGACCTTCTGCTTGCTAAGCATGTGCTCTGCCGAGGTATAGCCACCCCACTACCTTTTTTAAAAATTGTATATTCCTGTATAAAATAAGGAAACAAAGGAAGAAAAGAAAAGCCTGTAATTCTTCCCTCCCTAAGATTTTCACTGCTAACATTTTGGTGTATATCCTCTCATACCTTTTTGTCAGGGCCAAATATATATACATATATACACATACATGCTTTTAGAAAAATTAATCTGGAGCAGGTTTCCATGTTAAAATATTTTTACACTATTTTTAATGGCTATGTAACATTTCTTTATATAGATTTACCATGAATAATTTGACCAATCTTTTATTGGATATGTGTAGGTTGTTTCCCATTTTCAGGAAAGCCCTATCGAACTTCACCCCCAATCCCTCCCAGTACAGTGGAAGTTTAGTTCAGCAAAATGGAAAAATACTGGCTACTTTCCTCTAAATCGGTAATTCTCAACTAGGGGTGATTTTGCCCTCCAGGGGACATTTGGCAACATCTGGGGACATTTTTGGTTGTTAAAACTAGGGGACTGCTCCTGCCATCTGATGGGTAGAGACCAGAGATGCTGCTAGACCTTCCACAATGTATAGGACAGCTCCCTATAACTAAGAGTGATCCAGTCTAAAACATCAGTTATACTGAGGTTGAGAGGCTGCTTTGAATACTGGTCTAACTGTAGTTATAAACTCAAGTGAGCTGTCCATTAGAAGATCTCCATGCTGGTCCCTTCCTTCATAGTTTCTTATCACTACCTTTCACCTCAATCCGTCAAATGCAAATAAAGCATTGCGCCAGCCACAGAAGTGACAGAGATGCGGCTCCTTTCGCGCACTGAATCACACCTTGCATCGCAAAAGCTCTTTTTCCGGATCAGTGGAAACTGCTTTTCCTTGTCCATGTTGCTCTTAGCAACCGAACTCTCAGTCTTTATTCAATTACTCAGCCTGCAGTCATGTGCTTTTGAGCTACATGGTCCATCTTAGAGCCACACCATTTTCTACTCTGGCACCCAGAAAAGCTCCAAAGCCTTGGCTTTCCTTACCAGTCACTCCATTCCCCATGTCGGGATGAATTTACTCCTTTCCCCTCTACAATGGGGGCTCTATAATTTCTACCTTCCCTTCTGTCTGTGAAGGTATCAGGGCCACAGGTATCCTTGCCACCTCCCTTTTTCTTCTAAGAATTCAGAGTCCATTCTCCTGTCATTGGCTAATCCTTCCACGTGTGTCTAGGACTGCTCCCCTTTGGGCCTCTTTTGAGCCCTTGCCTCAGAGCTACGACTTTGCCCTCTGTAGCATTCTCAAGGGCTCTCCACTAAAGCAAAACTACCTCCCTGTTTCCTTCTATGCTAGACTGGGTTTTCTCCAACTTGACTAAGGCTAGACGCCATTTTCCCCAGGATCCTCTTCCTCACGTGGCTTTGGTCATTGTTTGCCAGTCTAGGAACTAGCATAAGATTTGGAAGGCAGAGGTGAACGGGAAGGTCGCCACAGTTAGACAGGGTGACAGAGGAACAGATGCAGAACCGCCCAGTGGGCACCAGCTTGTTCTAGTTCAGCTTCTTGGCTGCCAGCCCTGCTGACCAACACATTCCCCGGACCCGCCCGCAGACCCACAGAGCCGGCAGTCTCCACAGACCTCTCCAGGAGCCCCGCTTAAGCCAGCAGACCTGCCCCTAGGATCGCCCTGCCAGTTCCAACTCTTCTGCCTGCACTGGCTCTTTAGGTAGTTGGTTTAGTGACTGCTTCTCTGACCCTCCAACTCCCTCCTTCCCCCGCTCCTCCCACATTTGTAGAGGGGCTGATCTCCGTAATAATTTCCATATTACTCATGGTGGCTGTGCTTTCCTGAGTGGACCCTGTCTGATACACTTGTACTGACCATCTTCAAAGAGAGAATTCATGTCATAAACTCATAATCACTCTAGGCTCCTCGTTCTGATCTTCTCTTCCTACTGCTTTTACCAAAATCACCAGCACCCTCCTGTTTTCTGAAACTGTCAGACATGCTACAGTTTTATTCTTACCTTGTACCTTGGCAGCCCCTGACCCTAATGTTCTCTCTCCTTCTTAAAGGTCTTTTATTTTTAGCCTCCAGGAGCTCACTAACAGCAGGCTTCCTTTCCCTGTGGATGCTCCTTTTCCATCTCCTTTGGAGATTTGTCTTCCTCTGCTAGACCCTTAAATGTTAATATCCCATGAGATCCTCAAATCTCTTCCAGTTTGGTATTGTCTCATCTCTACTCACCTCTTGTCAGCTCCTTTTCCTTAACTAATCCCTTTCACTCTTAAGGCTTCCTTCCATTACCACTCATTTGCTGATAACCCCTACATCTATGACTCCAGCTCAAACTTCTTTCTTAAGTTTCAGTCTTCCATATCCTACGAAAGATGGAATGTCTCTACCTGGATAATCTTAGCAGAAGCCTAGTTTGGGGGCTCTGCTGGAGAGCTGAGCTCATTCCAGATCCCTGTTGGGCCTTAACATGGTTAATTCATGCCAAGATAATGAAGTTTTGACTGCAGGTGCAGGAAGATCCCCAGCTCCTGGTCCTAGGCCACCTTGGTAATAAATGGCCTTGGGCAAGTTTCTTAACCTCGTTGGTTTTAGTTTAAGTATCTTTAAAATGAAAAGAATAATAATTCCTACTTCATAGTTTGTTTTGAGGATTAGAACACTGCCTAGCTTTTAGTTTGCTATGAAATTGTTTGCTATCATGATATTACTCGTGTATTTTCAAATTTCACTGCTCTTCATGTCCAGTGGCATTGCCTTAGTTTAGGCCATCACTATTCTCAACTAACACAGGAGCCTCTTAACTGATCTTAACTCCAGTTTTAGCCCCATAAAATTTATCCTCCACAGGGCGGCCTGAGCAAGGTTCCTAAGATGAATCATTTCTGTATAAAACCTTTCAATGGCTCTCCATGACCTAAAGAATAAAGGGCATGGTCCTTTACTTGTCTTACATAACCCTGCACGTTCCGCCTCAATCTCTCCACTCCCACCGTCCCCGTGGATGTCTTGTGCAAGGTCTGTGGGTCCTCAGGGTTCTGCATCCTTGTTAAAACCCCCTCCTCTTTAGCACCATCCCAAAATCACTTCCCCCGTTTAAATTGACAGACTCCAATTTGAAGTTTGTTTTAGTGTTTTCCCCTCTGAAAGATTATCCTTCAAACCTCAACTCATTCCCTGAGGCCTATTACACTCACCCCTTCCTACACACTCCCAGGCCTTTGGTATAGAGTTTTAATAGTAATGATCTGTTTACTACCAATCTCTCATATTAGACTGTGAAATTTTCAAGGGAAAGGACAATGTCTCATTGATCCCTATGTCCCAGAGTCAGCTCAGTGCCTTAATAAATGTTTGGTGAACAAATGAATGATTGAATGTAAGCCCTTTGGAAATTCAGGCTAAGTGTGGGATGCCTTCAGGCAATGCTGTCCAATGCTCAAAGTGAGGACCGAGTCTTGGCAGGGAAAATTTCCTTCAGAATAATGCTCTGTGGAATTTGTTTCAGTACCACGTAAGATCTGGAAGAGCTCATCCTGTTTCCTACCTGCATTAGCCAGCTTTAATACTTCCCAGTTGTCAGTATTCATCCCACTAACATTTATGGGAACTCCTCTGGAAATGCCCTCCTGTAGCCACAAAGGCAATTCACCTTCTGCAACAAAATCCACATGGCTATTTAGTTTTCGCATATTTATTTTCCACTCATAATACCATTGACTACTGAAGTTAGGGCACTTCCAAAAATTAAAAACCAGTTGTGGGTTGAGGCTTCCAGAGATCAGTTCAAAAATTTCTTCCCCTTCCCCACGTTCAGACTTACCTTTCCCCTATCCGCTATCATGGCCAAGCACTTGCCCCACACAGGTATGGTTGTTGGCCATCTCTCAGCCCCTTGAAGACCATGTCCAGGCAAAGTAAGCAAGGACCAGCCTTCTTCCTAGAAGCCACAGGAGTGAGAATGAAGGGTCTTGGAGTATAAGTGGAAGGATCTCAAAGCATAATTTGCAAATCTCACGGTGCCTCTCAGTTGAGACATTCTGCTGCCAGAAGGTCCTTGCTGATAATACAAACATACTCACCGGAGGTGGTGCAGGAGAGGGCTGGAATGGTACCTTTGCAAAAAGAAATAGAGCCCGAGGACATTTGTAAAGAATAAAGCACAGAGAAAGATCCCGGCCAGGAGAGGTTTGGAAATTGGAGGGTGAACATGAAATGGGAATAGGAGGAGAAGTGGTTGTGATGGGAACTAGATAGTAGACTATTTTCAACATAAAATGACTAATGACTTTGGTGCCCCAAAAAAAGCAAAAGCCCACAAACTCCACTAGGGCTACTGTTGTTTCCAGGTTAAGAGTGACTGTATTAACAAAAGCTAACATTTTGGGAGCCTGATATGTCAGGCATTACACTTCCAAGTATTATCTCATTCAGTGCTTATTGCAACTTTATACGGTAGGATTATAATTATTTCTGTTTTAAAGATGAGAAAATTGAAGCAAAGAGAGGTTAGGGAACTTGCCCCAGGCCACATGGCAAGTTGTCAACCCAGGGCGTCAGATGCCCACCTTAGCAGCTCTCAAGTGCTAAGCTCTACTGTAAATTGAGACTGGAGCCCAGTGGTAAAATAAACGATCTCCAAGAAAAACTGAGCCAAATCCCTCCTCTGGCCCCACCGTAGTTAGAGCCTGGCTATAGCCGTGCCGTGCATTCTCTCCCTCTAGCAGGCAATACACAGCAGCACACCCTTGCCTCTTCAAACAAAAGTTAAAAGAGGGGTGCAGGCTTTATCCAGGTTTTTGCTCTGCTCGTTCTGTTTTTGCTGGCTTTCTGAAATTTTGAATTCTGCCTCAACCCTTTTCCACTTCTCCTCAGTGCTAGAGAAACCAACTTGTCCCATTTTGCCCAAGAATATCTCAGTTTTAGCACTAAAAATCCTTGGGGCCAGGAAACCCCTCTGTCCAGGGCAAACAAGAGCGGTTGGTCACCTTACCCCCGACCCTCCATTCCAACCTCTTGCCCTTCTTTCTACTCACTTGATCTGACTTCTTGTCCCCTGGTTTTCCCATTTATTGGGCAAATTTTGGTTCTACTTACACCACCCAGTAATGTACTTTCAAATTTTTACACAAAATATTTCAAACACTCTTAATATCTCTCTGAATATATTCCCAGAATGCCATATATGTGCATGTCCGTATTTTTTAATGTAGTTTCAATTCCTATGCATGCACCTGTGAGTTCCCTCTGTTCTTACTGTCTTTAACCATCGTGTCCAAGGACCCACACACAATGAATGTGTCGATCTACATCTGATTGATATTTCATCTAGCTTAACCTACTGTTATGCATGTAGACACTTCCAACTGTACTATTCTCTCATGGTGCAGGGGAAAGAGTACTGGCCTTAGATGAAGAAGTCCCAAGAATTAATGCCAGTTATGCCCCTTACTACTTTGTTTTCTCGTGGATACAAGTGGATGCTGAAAATATTTTCCCCACTCAGCTTCCTGAGCTGTTACATGGCTCAAATGATACCGTGAGTAGGAAAGCCCTAGGTAAACTCTAAGTCACATTGAAAAGGATATTATCATCATGAGAGGAGTCACTGTAGGAGACAGGCAAAAAGAAGAAAATGAACAAGCAAGCTTATTTCTTAAAGAAAAACATCACTTAAAACCATAGTTTGAGTCCTGAACATTTTTCTAGGGGTATGGAGATACATATTAGTTTTATAAAAACTCTATTCATATTGCTTTGCATCTTGTTATTTCTTATTTAGGGAACTATGGTGAATGTCTTTTCGCTTCATGTTAATAAATATTAGCCTGCATTATAATTGATAATGGCTGCATAGTGTTCTGAAGTATGGAAGTAGCATGACATTATAACAATACCATAATTGGAGCATTTAGGTTATTTTTAACATTTTCACTATTGTAATATATTAAGCCATGTTACAATGAATACTTTTATTTACATTCTTAATTATTTCCCTAGGATACATTACCAAAAGTGGAATTTCTAGGTCAAAAAATCAAAGATACATTAAATCGCAGCCTTGGCACATGTTGCCAAATTTCCTTCTAGAAAGACTGTAGCAACATACATTCACATGAGAAGTTCACATGGAGTTTATTTCTCCATACCTTTGACAACACTAGATATTATAATTTTTATTTGCTTGTCAGTTTGGTAGGATGGAAGTGGCATTCTTGTTATTGATTTAATACCATTACTCTTCATTGAGGGCAACATCCTGTTTTTTATTTTGCTTTTCTAACGGGGTGATCTGTAATATTAAAAGGTCTAAAGTTCCCTCTGTCTGTTTGTGTTACTCCAACTATTATAAAGAAATACATATTTGTATTTGACTTTTCAGTGGTTCTTCTGAAAATTTTAATATACATATTCAAATATACTTTTAATGTGTAGACTTAATAAGTATTTCTCTCCTTCTGACAAGCTAAGAACTTTAACTTGCTTTTTCACATCCCTCTGGTTTTCCCACTTCCACCTCCCAGTTCAACAGGTTTTCCCCTACCTATAGCTATTCAGTCTATGGTCCATCAACCCACAGCGAAGTTCTTATAGTCCACAATGAAGGAGGATGAACTGTGCAGTGGGCAAGAGATAGCAAATTACTGTGCCAATTAGCTCAAAAGAGGCAACTTAAGCAAAATAAAGTAGACTTTATTATTTCGTCATCTCATCTACCTCTCCAAAGTGTACTAGTCAGTGTGTTTCTCTGGAGAAACAAAATCAGTAGTGTGTGTGTGTGTGTGTGTGTGTGTATTTATAACAAGAATTAGATCATGTGGTTATGGAGGCCAAGAAGTCCCACAATCTGCTGTTTGCAAACTAGAAAATTAGGAAAGTCAGTGTTGTAATTCAGTCTACACCCAATGGCCCGAGAATCTGGGGGCTGATTATATAAGTCTCAGTCTGAGTCTGAAAGTCGAGAACCCAAGCGCCAATGTCCAAGAGCAGAAGAAAATAGATGTTTCAACTCAAGCAAAGAGGATGGATTTGTTCTTCCTCCACATTTTTGTTCTGTTCAGACCCTCAGTAGATTGGATGATACCCATCCCCATGGGGAGAGTGATCTTTACTCCCTCTATTGATTCAAATGCTAATCTCTTCCAGAAACACCTTCATACCCAGAAATAACATTTTACCAGCTATCTGGGCATCCTTGAGCCCAGCCAAATTGACACAAAAAATTAACCATCACAGAAGGGCGTAAAGGAAACAGGCATCCAGAGGGACCAGAACCAAGAAATCAAGAACAACTGAGAACTCAGTGTGCATTTCTCACCTCCTATCTCTCCTCTTTTTGGTGCTTCAGCTTCATCTTAAAACTTTTCTCTGTTACCCAAACTTACCATGCAGAAATCTCCACTGTGACTCAAGAGATGCCCAAGATTGAGACTGGAATCTCTTTGTCCCAATTCCCAGTTCCCAGGAAAGAATATAATTGACCTGCTTTGAGTCAGGTGACAACTCCTAGACAAACTGGCTAAAGCTAAGGGTGGGAGTTACAGGACAGGCATTTGGCTGCCCACTTCCGTGGAGTGTGGTCATTTTCCAGGGAAAACTCAGTTCGCTGGACGTCCAACAGAGTGGAACCCCTAGAAAAGCAAAAGCATTATAGCATTAAAGTAAGACCATTGGAGAGAGAATGAGATGTAAAGATCAGCAAGTACATTGACTTCTATCTGAGTAGCTTTTTCAAAATAAACCTGCCTGGGCTCTACCCACACCTACTAAATCTGAATCTCTGGAGTAAAGAAAAGTGTGGATAATATCAGCTAGATAAATTGAGGCCTACGAAAGAGAAATAATTTGTCTCAGATCACTTAGTGATTAAAGTTGCAACTGGGATTAGAACACAGGACTCTTTGCAAAGAAGTCTTGTCTGTGCCCACCGTGCCAGACCCATACATGCAAGAGCCAGGACCTGGGTGAGGCAGAGGACTAGGAAGTCCATATGTGATCTTGCAAGAGGGAAATGAAGCTGGAAAAATGCAAAAGTTCTGGGCATGCAAAATTGCTCCAGGAAGAAGAATTTTCCTAGATTTTATTATCAAAATGCTCTAAGCTTTTGTGGCTTTCTTAGGTCTGTACAGTTTGTCCTCTGGGCTCCAACCAGTCAGACATGGCTAAAGGAACTGAAGGATGTGGAGTGTTTGGCCCCTTTCATATAAGCACAATCACTGTTGCTGGGGCTGAAGGCAGTAGTTATTGGGGTGAACTTAGTTCTTCTCTTCCAGTCTCCAGTATCTCTCGGCTACCTATCTGTCAATCAACAGTTAACTTTTAGAAATTGGGCCTTAAGTGCGTAGAATGGGATTAATCATAATCAATGGTTCTTGACTCACTGTCACCATTAGTCCAACCATGGCCATCTTTTACTTCTTGCTTCATTTGTTTTTAACAATAAAACAAGCCCCTCTGAGCCCACCACCCAACACAAACACCAGGAAGTTGGCGATAACTTGTATAAACCTGTGCGTTCCTTCCCCTCTTATCTCCTCACCTCTCCTCCTTCTTCCACCTAACGTAGTTGCCAACCTGAATTCTGTGTTCATCATTTGTTTGCTTTTTTTAAAAATGTGGTTTTTATCTCATCTCTATATATTCCTAAAATCTAGTTATTTTTAACTTTATAAAATGGCATTATACTGTTCAAAATTTCTGGACAGACTATTTTTTACCGAAAATTATATTGCTAAAGGGAAAAAGGGCAACTTCACAGCAGAGAAGCCTGGCAGACACTGTCTTAATCAAGGGATCAAAGTGAGCTTCATCAGCAATGGGGCAAATCAAAATCATGTGCTTGGGAGGATGCAGTGAAAAGAACACAGCATTGCTTCTGGGACATTCTTGCCAAAGATACATAACCTGAATCTAATCATGAGAGAACATCAGACAAACTCATGTTGAGGGACATTCTATGAAATAACTCTGCTGTAATCTTCAAACATATAAAGGTCATGAAAGTCAAAAAAAATTGAGGAACTGTTTCTGATGAAGGAGACTAAAAGGATATGACAACTAAATGTAATATGTGATTCTGAACTAGACTCTTTTGCTCTAAAAGGCATTTTTGGGGGGAGGGGAGGGTATAGTTCAAGTGGCAGAGCACATGTTCAGCATGTACAAGGTCCTGGGTTCAATCCCCAGCACCTCCATCAAAAAAAAAAGTAGATAAATAAATCAACCTAATTACCTTCCTCTGCAAAAACAATTTTTAATAAAAATAAAAAGAATTTTGGAAGAACTGACAAAACTTAAATGAGGGTTGAGGATTGCATGGTGGTCAAATATTAACATAATTTCTTGATTTTGATGATTGTGCTGTGGTTATGTAAGAGAATGTCTCTGTATGTAGAAAATGTACTATAAAATATTTGAGGCTGATAGAGTATCAGACTGGCACTTATTTTCAAGTGAGTCAGGAAGAAAAAAAGGCATCTGGACTATACTTCCAACTTCCCTGTAAGTTTGAGTTGGTTTCAAAGTGAACAAAGTGAAAATAAACACAAAAAGTGTATTACTAAGACGCACCCAGATTTTTGCATATCACTGTTATTCTTCTATTTTGACTGCTGCATAATACTTCACCATGGTTCATTTATTCTGTCTCCCATTGATGGAGAAAATAGACCTGAGAGTTTAGGTGACCATCCTCAGGTCATGCAACTAGTAGTCATCAGAGCAAAACATCAGCCCAGGCCCTTTGCTTCCCCAAGTCAGTGCTTCTCCCACCAGGTTGTATGGAAAAAGCCTATTGGAATGATGATCATCACTAAAAAACCTTGATGGTAAACTACACTCAACTCCTGATTGACCAGAAAGGGGCGAGGGAAGGAGACCCTCATGAAAGTCAAAGAAAGATTGAAGAATCATCAGCAATCTAAATCAGGCTTTAAAATATTCCACAGTTGAACTCCTATTACCTGAAATCAGAAGGGCTGGGAGATCAAGGAGGAAGCGGTATAGGTTCTAGACCCTGCTCTGATTCAACAAGAGAACCAACTCCATTTTCTGAACCCACTTAGGTAAGAGAGCTCATTTCAGGTCCCTGTTGCACCTTAAGCCATGGTTCACACAACCCAGATAACCAAGCTTTGACTGCAAGTGCAATGACAAATCGACCCAATCATTTGTCTAGGTTTGGAAAAGAGATAAATGTTCTAACGGAATAGGAAGGCAGGTTAGTCAAGACTGCCCAGGGCCAGGAAGTGAGAATGTATAGTGTCAAAGAGACCAGTGTGGATTCAGTAGGTGATACAGCGTCTGGTATATAACTAGGTCAAAGTTTATGTCAGGGATACTCCCTCAAACATCAGGAATCATGAAGAAATTCAGGACAGGATAAGAGGGTGTTGCCTATTACTGGTGGCAAGGCAGCTAAGCTACAAGAAGCCCCAGACATCCACAGATAGGGACCAGAACCCAGCCTCTGCCCAACCTCAGTAGGTCATTTTTAAAATTTCTGATCGTCTGTTTTCTCACATCTGTATGAGAGGATTTCATTGCTTGATCTTTCAGCAGTTTTCCAGTTTAGATATTCTATGAGCGCTTCTATACAATACAGAATGAGATCAGAACTACTCACCTCTTCCAAAAGCACAAGAACGGTCTTCCTCCTACCCTTCCTCACATGGTCTCTGGATGCTTTGTGGAACTGTAATTTCCCCATCCAGGATACACACTATTTAGAGCACAAAGGATGCACAAAGTTGAGCAGGATTTCCCAAGGTGGTCCTACAGACCATGAATCCCATAATATTCCCTTCAAATAAAGCTTCATAGTAATAGCAGAAAAGACCCCATTTACAACAACCACAAAAGATGAAATATCTAGAAATAAATTTAACAAGAAATATGTGAGATCCATATAATAAAAAATTTAAAACTCTTGAGGGATTCAAAAAGGCTTAAACAAACGGGGAAAAAAGCATTCTATATTGTTAGAAAGGAAACTGCAAACTCAAAAAGATATCAACTCTCTGTAGGTAATCTACAAGGTTAGAACAATCCCATACATATACCAAGTAGAACTGTTTTAATCAGACAAGCAAGTTTTAAAGTTCATTGTAAAAATAAACAAAAATGTATAGCCAGGAAAATTCTTAAAAAGAAGGGTGACAAGTGAACAAGCCTACCAAATAGTAAAACACACTATCAAGCCTTAATAAATTAAAACAGTTTGCTATTGACATATGAATGAAAAGTGACCCATGAAATTATTAAAAGTTTGGAAAGAGACCTAAATACAGGAACTTAATAAATAATAAAAGTTGTATTTCAAATCATTGGAGGCAAGATGAATTATTGAATAATTGTTGTTGGCACAACTGGTTAACTATCTGGGGGAAAAATGGATGTATAAACAATATTTTATTTCAGTATAAATTTCAAAAGAATCAACTATTTAAATGTAAGAATGAGAACATAAAAGTATTAAAAGAAACTATGGATGAATTCTTTACAACTTCAGAGCAGAAAAAGCTTTTAAACTATGATTTTAAAAATCTAGGAGTCTTTAAAATGAAATTAATAATTTTGTTTACATTTTAAAAATCCTGGATGGCAAAAAAAAAAAAAAAAACACAAAACAAAACAAAACAACCCATCATAATCAAAGATAAAAGGCAAAGAAATAATTAGGAAAAATATTTTCAATTCATATAACAAAAGGCTAATTTCTATAATACATAAAGAACTTTACAAATCAATAAAAACAGACCAACAATCCAACGAAGGGCAAAGTTCATAAAGAAATCACAGAAAAGTAAATGTAAACAGCTCTTAAATGTATGAAGAATGTTCATCATTCTTAATAAGAAAAATATAAATTATTGCTACACCAAAAAACAAACAAACAAACAAAAAAACCACTCTTCACCTATCATTTCGGCAAATCTCCAAAAATTTGATATGGCACTTTCATACTCTCTGTATTATATATACATTGAGTGAGGATTTCACGTCGGAATTTGTCTCACACATACAAAAATATCTACATATGAGACTATGTATTACAGCAATGTTTCTAATAACTTAAAATTAGAAAAAATTACACATTCACAAAAGTTAGAATTGGCACATCCATGAAATGGAATGCTAGTGTCATTAAAATACAAGGCGCTTTGTGACGTACTAACATGGAAAAATATTTGGTAAGAGAAGTAGGTATATCCTGATGTTTATAATATGACATCATTTATTTAGAAGTAGAAACTATACATACATATTTGCTATGTATGAATATAGTATTTCTAGAAGGATATACAAGAAAATAATGTTGCTTGTGGAGAGATGAACTAGATGAAGAAAAAAAGACTCTTGAAGTGTATACCCTTTTATACATTTTGAATTTTGAACCATATGACTGTATTACCTACTCAAAAATTAAATATATGAGACTTCTACAGAATTATCCTTTCTCTAAGAGATCAACAATGAACACCACCGAGATAAAGGCTCTGAGAAATCCTATAATGAACTTGTTTAACTGCTTATTCCAGCATTTCCCAAACATATTTGATTCTGAAACTCCTCTGCTTAATACCTGTTCACATCCTGTGGTGCACGCTATGGTGGGAAATGCTGTCTCAGGCCCTTGAACTGTTCAGGGTTGCCCCAAGCCCTATGTCCTCAGTGGAGAGTCCTACTCAAAGGACCCCATTCACAATAACTAACTCTTAAGTGGAATCCTATGGGGAGGGAACCAATTATAGTTTCATCTCCTCCTCTGAGTGAATGGGAGAAAATCTCTTTCCTCTATCTACACGCTCTTTTCTATACCAAGCCAGAATTTTCAGCTGTGTTTTTTTTAAAAAACCAAATGTACTACATCATTTGATAAGGAGAATGCACATCTAGCCTTTGGCCATGTGAGCTTACGCATGCATAAACAAGGCATCAGGGGAGAGAGTTGTTAAACAATAAACATGAAGTGGCCAAGTAAGTGAAAGTCCTTTTTTTCACATTACAACCCAAAGGAAAAGAAACACAACACTTCTAATGGTATTTCCATATTGACCTTCCCTGTTGTGCAAGATTTCCATATAATTTACACACTTGACATCCCCCTGGCTATTGAGTTTAAATGAGCTTTTCAGATTGAGAAGTCAACTTTTTTTTGGAGCATGCCTAAATAGGGTCACTCTTTGGTACCGTTTGTGTTGACTCTCAAAGGGAAATTGTTGCACCATTTGGAAAAGTCAGCGTCAGGAAAAGCCCAACTAGAGACCATTCCTGGTCTTAATTAAGAGCAGAATGTCACAGAAGTGAGAATGGAGAGCTTCCCAGAATCCTAATACAGCTGGCTGAACTTCAGCAATGCAGAAGTAAAGAGATCATCTTAACAAAGTGGTTCTCGAAGGGGTCCCCAGTCCAGCAGCATCAACATCACCAGGGAACATGGTAGACATTTTAGAAACTGAGTAATTATAATGCATGCTAGACTTTGAGAACTATTGCTCTAACAGAAGAGCCCCTAGTCATCATCCCCATGTAAGAGTGCTCAAGGTCCAAGAAATGCTTCTTGGGAATTTGTTTTTAAGTATCCTTTAAGTCCTGGTTTAGGGATTGAGTCTTTAGACTCATATTAGCCATTATCATTTTGGAGGAAACAGTGGGGCTTTATTTCTGGAAGACCCTGAGATGCAATTACTCCTATTTGAAAACAAGAAGAAGGATGAAGTGGAGAGTAAAGATGAGGAAGAGAAGAGGAAAAAGAAAACAAAAAAAAAATCTGGGCTTCCTGGCTAAGAAAATTGGCTTGTAGAGCTGGTACCTAAAAGAGTAACAACAGTAAAAATATTGCAACAGGGGAAACAGCTAGACTGGAACTGATATTCAGGGATGACTAGAAAGTGGACCCATGTAGCCACCTCAGCATGATATCTATGCCATGATGAGTTACTTGGAAGTTGAAGAGAGGAACTTCATTTCTCTCTCTAGAGAGGAAATGACTCCCAATCCTTAGGGTCAAGCCCCCGTGGGCACAGGTTTCATGTGGAAGTGTGGATGAGTGGGGCGTATTGGGAGCAAAATAACAAATGGTTGTAAGTGGACACCAGAAAGAGAATTCATCACAGTGGTAGGAGTCTAGCTAAAGGAACTGAACATTGTCCCAGGGCTCGGGGATGGAGGGGGAGCTGTTGGTACTCAACCCTTTCGGAAACTGGTTCTTGTATCTATTCTCCCCACTTCTCTGCTGGTGTGTAATCCCCTTGTGCAGAAAAAGGGCTAAGTGTGACGGTACAGAGCTGTGTCTTTAGTCTCTGAAGTCTGGAAAATTCTCCTGGTAGTTCAAGATTTGCAGATACTAAGTACTATATATAAAATAGATACTACTTACTACTACTCTCCCTCCTGTACAGCACAGGGAACTGTATGCAATACCTTGTAATGACCTATAATGAAAAAGAATATGAAAAGGAATATATATATATATATATATATACATATATATATATATATGTATAAATGAATCACTATGCTGTAAACCGGAAATTAACACAACATTGTAAATCGACTATACTTCAATTAAAAAAAATGTACTGGGAAAGGCACATACTTTGGAGTCAAACAGATAAAAGTTTAAAGTTCGACTCTGCCATTTACCAGTTTGTAATCTTGGATAAATTACATCATTTCCCTCATTCTCATCTGTGGAATAGACAAGCCAGCTTTGTGGGTCTGTTTTGCACTGCAATAATAATAAAACAAATGATCACTTTTGAAGAACCAGCCAGGTGTTCCACATACATGATTATCTCAATCTATCTTCATAACCACACATTGAGATAAATATCTTTTTCCCTTTCCACAGATTGGGAACAGCCCCAGATGGGTTAAGATATTAGCCCAAGATAAGTGGCAGAACCAAGATTTTCAAAGTCAGGTTGAATCTGACCCAGTATCCATGGTGCTTCCACTGTGAGGCACTGTCTGTCAACAGTGTCAAGTACAGTGTCTAAAAGGAGGGGTCTACAAAGCTTAACTTTCTTTTTTTCCCCTTTCCTGCAATACTCTTCCTTTCACCTTCCAGGTCTGGCTGGCACTCTATGCTCTTCCAGATCACCTTTGTCAAAAGTGATGTTCTTTTGCCTTCTAACAGTGGTGACCCACACCACTCATGAGCTGTCTTTTGATTTCTCATCTACAGCCTGTCTACTGAGGCCAGAGAAGGCTACTTAAAGTGCCCACTGTCATCTCTCTTTTCTCTAGTGCCTGCCTCTTCCTCACCCCTAAGCTTGTAGACTTCTTATGCACTGGTCTTATCTTGTGTTCTCTGCCCCCGGGCCTCCCTGGTGTCTTGCATACCCTGGTCGCACTGAATTTGTTTAGCTCCACCTCATCTTGTGTGTTGAGAGCTGTGGGTGGGAGGACCTGGAACCTCTCCAGTTGCCTGACTTGAAGAGAACTGCCCCTGTTTTGGTGTCCCTGTTTCCCCACCACCATCACCGTGTTCTCTAGTTTTTCTATGTGGAGGCCCATAGTAACAGATCTCCTAACTTGTCCTCTGCCTCACAGCATTCACTGTTCATACATACCCAGTAATAAATAACAACCTAGATGATTGTGTCTGGTAGCTAATTGACTGTGTGACACAGGCTACCAGCCTCTGGGGCAGCACAGCTGGCCGCTTGTAATTAATCACCCTTATCCCAGCCTGACTACCCAGCTATGTCGAATCACAGAACAATTAGGCGTTTTCCGAGTGGGTGTCCCTGCCTGGGTTGGGGAGGTGGAAAACATCATATTAGTGTAGCTTATTGTACGTTTTCAGAACCATATTGATTCTATGGGAAATCAACGCTGTGCTGTCATTGTGGTAAATGCTGTAGGAATTGGCAAGATCTGGAAGAAATAATCTGTACCCTCCAGGACCACATAACTAAGTTGGGGATAGAAGACAGAATTAGAGTAAGTCTAATATGATAGATGTTGTGTAAGAGGTATGGGTACATTCCTCTGAGGTGAAAGGGTGTGTTTTGATTGAGAAATGGGGTAGTTAGCAGCATGAAAGATAGAATCACAATGTAGTACAGAGGTTCACATTAGAATCACCCAGGAGAGCAATTCAAAAACATAGGTTCCCAAACCTACCCAGTACCTACGGAATCAGAATCTCTGAGGGAAGATAAAGTCCGTAGTCACTATCTAGGTGTTTGCGAAATCCTGATGTAAACATGATTTAGGGCAGCTATTCAGCCCCGGGTTCTGAAAGCTTTGACCTACTCTCATAAGGCTGGGTCACACCAGTTCCTTGAACCATGGACCCCCTCCATCCCAGCCTGCCCCTGCTGTAGCTCACTGAACCAAGGATGGGTATTCTATTCAAGCTGAGTTCCTTTAGACTCGAAATCAGAAATTCTAGCAGAGTAGCTGAGTATGCTGGACCTCAAATGTGAGCTGGAATCTGGGGCTAAGGGGGGGCAAGCATTCGAGATCCATGCACAAAGAGGAAGAGAGACAAAGTGGTTCTGGCCCTGAAAACTTTTAAGTTTCCAGTCCCAGCCCTTTATGAGAAATTTATACTTTTTGCACTAAGTTTCATGAGCATCTCTGTTTCCTTATAACTTTATTAACTAAAATTTGCTTGCATACGTTTTCCTTTCTCATAGGCATTATAGTTTATGGGGGACAGAACCTGAAAACTGGAAAGATTTCAGAAGCCAGCTTTTCCAGCTTCCCACCCAATGCAGGATTGATTCTCTCTACTCTACTCTACTTGAAATTGCTTGACACCATGTTTGACAGAGTAGATGCTCAAAAATGTACCTGGGTCTTACATCTTCTGAGAAAGGAAACTCAGTCCCTCAACTTTGGATGCTCTGACTATTAGAAAGTCCTCTTGTTATTGGTCCCAGATCTTCCTAGAGCCATGCACAAAGAGGTAAAACCAGGTCATAAGCACAGCAAACATACAGATCTCTCCTGCTCACCAACCAGAGGCAGTGGTCAAAAGTGTCATGGTCAAAAGACATGGTCAAACGCGTCAACTCTGCATTTAGGCCATTTGCATTTACCCCTTGGCTCTGCCATCTGAGAAAATTGCTTTTGTTTGGAACCTTATAAAATGAGGAGAGTACCTAACTTATACGGCTGTTGTTAAGATTACACGAATAGCATGTAAGAAGTACTTCAAACACTGCCTAGCACTGAGTTTTCATTTAAAGACATACTCACTCTGTGCCAGATAGTGTTCTAAGCACTGTACAAATTAATTAACTTATTTATTATTATGTCTGCTCAAAGTAAGTGCCAATGTTATCCCTACTTTACAGGTGAAGGAAATGAGCCATGGAGAAGTTAAGTGATTTACAAATGCAGGGTAAGAGGCCGAGTTGAGATACAAACCCCAAAGAGAGACCATCCTCTAAACTACTATACAACGTAGCATTTGGTAAGTCTTTCTTATTGTTATTGTTAGATGTGTGATCTTGAGCAAGTACTTTGGTCCCTTGGAGCCTCCATTTTCTCATCTGTGAACTGGGGAGAGCACCGATAGATGTTGCAAGGCAATGCATGAGGACCATCTGACATAGAATGTGAAACATACAGTAGTTGTCAAAGGATGTTCACGCTCTCTCTCTCTCGGTCTTCTCACTTCTTTAAATCTCCTTAGATTTCTCTCTGTGTTTATAAGAACATTCCCCAGCCCAAGGAGGCAGAGTCTGATCTAGCATAAAACATGATTAGCTCCAGTTTTTCAGTGGCTGGTAGCTTAGCTTCACTCTCCTGAGGCTGTGTTGTCTGTACCTTGGCCCCTTGGACGCTTGGCTTCAATTTCAGGGGGTTCAAAAGATTACTCCACCCCTCTCCCAAGCTGGAATGCCCCAAAGGCCGCTGTGGAGGACTCTCCTAGCGCTAAAGGGCGTGTCTTTCCATTTACTGAGTTTCTGCTTAGATGGGAAACTTCTGAAATGACTGGAATGCTCTTTAAAACACTCTCCATTCTCACTTGTCTGTTCAAAGTCTTTATCCTGTGGACACACCCAAGTCTTTCAAAGTGGTTTTAATGTTGGTAATTTACAAAAGACCCCAGAGTCATTCATTGCCGCTTTTGTGGTTGTGCAGGCTTTCATGGAATGGTTTAGCACATGGAAAACAATGTGCTAGTGACACCATTTATTCTAGATTTTGCTAGTTTGATCTGGTCTGAGAAGACAGAGGGCCAGCTGCAGATTTGGGGCATGACTGTGTCACATCTTCTTGGGGGCACATTTCCTCCTTTCCCTTCCTACCTACTGTCTCCCAGAAATTGATAGTTGAAAGACAAGGATTCTAGTTCCCTTGTTGCCCTTCCAAGCTCGGTGATGATTAAAATCAGGGGTCAGCAAACTTTTTCTGTGAAGGGCCAGGCAGTAAATTTTTTGGGGTGTGTGAGTCATATGATCTGTGTCTCAATTACTCAACTCTACCATCGTGGCAAAGCAGCCACAGATAATATGTAAACGGATAGACCTGGTGTTTCCCAATAAGACTTTGTTTATAAGGCAGCAGGATGGACATCCAATTGAAATCGTAATGAGAAGCCCCGTCATTGCAGAAAGTTCAGAAAAGACAGAAAGGAAGACCAAGAAGCAGCAGGCAGCTTATTGTAGTGGTCAAACACAAGGACCCCGGAGTCAGCCTGCCTGCATTAGTGTTGTGGGGCTTTGAGTAGGTAACTTAATTTCTTCAAACACCAGCCTCTGTATCTATAAAAATGGGAATGATTATGGTATGTTCCTCTTAGTGCCAATAGGAGAATGAAATGAGATAATCTAGGTGAGAAGTGGAAACCTATAGGCAAGCACTCTGTGGGTCTTGGCTGTCAGAGAGAGGCCAGCAGATCACCGTGGGTGAGTGTGAGCTCACAAACCAGAACACCTGTGTTTGCAGCCCAGCTCTGCCACTTACGAACTGAGACTGAGGGAAGTTACTGTGCTTCAGCTCCATCTGTGATAATAGTCACTGTCTCATAGGAATATTAGTCAGTCTCAGTCAGTTGGAGTTGCTATGACAAATATACCATAGACTGAGTGGCTTATAAACAACAAAAATCTATTTCTCATAGCTCTGGAGGCTGGAAGTCCAAGGTCAGGGTTCCAGCAGGGTCAGGTGCTTTCAGGCTTCAGACTGTTGACTTCTCATTGTGTCCTCACATGACAGAAAGAGGTCTGGAGAGCTCTCTGGGGTCCCTTTTCTAAGTGTCTTAATCTCATTTATGAGGGTTCCACTCTCATGCCTGATCTTCCCAAAGGCATTGCCATGGTGGTGGTTTTCAGTTACTGTTCTTTCAAATAATATTGTGATCATGATCTTTGAGCACACAGCTCTTTGTTTGTTTTTAGATTCTCTCCTTAGGACAGAATTCCACTACAAAGTGGAATTACTGGGGCAAAAGAATTTGCATCCTTCTAAGTTGTTGTATGTGTGTGCAAATTACTTTCCAAAATGAATGCACCAATTTACAGCATGGCCATAGCATTTGCATTCACTGGACATCAATTTCCTCATCTGTCAAGTGAGGGTACTAAAGCCTGCTTGGTCTCCTTTACACAATTTTATTGTGGGACTCCACGTGTATGTTAATATGATTTGGAAACTGTCATGAGATCTATCACTGTAGTCATTTCTCTTTGGTGACAGCGTCTGATTAGGCCAAGTGGCATGAGAGGTAGGAATGGTGTTCTAAACATGACCTTCCTCCGGGCAGCTGAGACTCCCCGTGGTGCACACTGCCGACACATCCAATTCAATTCAGGTGATGGTACATGGCGGCCCTGACCAGCCTTTCAGACTAACCCCAGTAAGCAACTGTTGCCGTGATTTCGTGACTGGAGTAACTAGTGTCTTAATTTAGGCTTTCTAAAGAGGAGCACTGCTCACTTAATAAGAATGATGTGGAGCCTTCTCCCAAGTGGAAAACAAGCTAACACAGTGGCTGAGGAACCAGCAACTCTCCCACTTCCAGATGTATGGGTGCTTATGAGTTTTACATACTTTATTACATATTAAGATAACTCTCTATCAGGTCAGCCAAGGCACCAGAATAAGCACCAAATTTTGAATAAGGAGACCCAGGCTTAATCCCCTAACTATGGCTTATTTGTTTGACCTTGGGCATGTTGTTTCTTTTCTCTGAGCTTCATTTTCCCAACGTTTAAAATAAGACAACTTTTACTAACCTCTCAGAATTCTTGGGAGATTTAAAAAAGATTAGACTGTCAAAGCACAAATTGAAAATCTAGCAAACTGCCACATATTAGGTGTTCAATAAAGGATAATAAAAGATAAACATGTTAAAACACGTATATATTGCATATTCTTGGCAGTTGCTCAAGATTATTTGTTAATGTTGTTTCTGTAACAATCATTTGTTTGTTGAGCCAAAACTTTGCTTATTTGTCAACTTGTCCAGGAAGCATTTCTGGAATCCTTCTCCAAACCTTACCTCATGTAGAACTAAAACCCGATTGAATAGATGCACCATTATTTTTTAAATAATTTATGGTTTTTAAAAACAAATTTGAGTTGTTGTTTGATTTTATAATAAATAATATTTTGATGAGTATCTGCATAAAGCTTTCTCCATACTCAGGGATTTATTTTGTCTTCCTTCATTTAGGATAGATTCCCCAAAGTGGAATTACTGGGTTGATGTGTATGTCTGCTTTTAATGCTTTGGCTATATATTTTCAAATTTCTTTTTAGAAAGTTTTTAGTAATTTTCACTTATATATCACTCACGTGACTAGAATTTTAACCTGACCCTAATATATGTACCTCCCACTTGCATCGTTTATAATACCAGTGTATCATACTTTTCCCATGTTTCCCCCATGCAACTGGGATCTCCTGGGGCCAGATTTATTGAAATATGTTGAAACGTGAATGAATGAATGAAAAGGAAGTAATGAAAGAAAGGAGAAAGAAGGAAGGGAGGGAGAGATGGAGGAAGGAAGGGGCAAGAAATGAGAGAAAGAGAGAGATCAAAGAGAGAAAGAGGAAGAAAAGAAGAGAAAGAAACAGAAAAAGTGAAAGAAAGAAAAAGAGAGAAGATAAAAAAGGAAAGAAAGGATAGCTATAAAGAAAGAAAGATTGACCTAGAAGACTGTGCAGAATGAGAGAGATTAAGTATAGAAAGAGTTTCTGCCCTTAGCTGCCAGCACTAATTAAAGCCTCCTATAGAGCACTTTTCCTCGAAGAGAGGGAGGGCGACATGTCACATACCATAAGGCGCATATGCATGAGTAAATAAATTGCCAACCAATACATTTTTAAAGGGAAGCCATTATGCTTATTTATTGAAGCTTTCAAGTATTACGTTGGATCCTGCAATGAAGTAAATTATTAAGCATCTCTGTATCTACTCTGAAACGTATCATGGCTCCTTCTTTTGAGCTGTGTTTCTGTTTCGACTGAGTCCTTCTTCTGGGGCACATGGAGCACCTTCTTCTATTTATCACCTGAGCTCTTCTTAAAAAAATGCCGGAGACCACCCCCTCCCAGTTTTTGCAGGAACCCTAGTACAGAAATTCTCTGTGCCTGGTTGATATGAATGTTGAAAATCAAAGGAGTGTTTGTCTTATGTATTTTTCCTGGGGCCGCTTTCTCCCAGTTCCCCCATTTTTCTACTACGTTCTCTTAATTTCTCCTCAGAGAAGATTGTTTTTTTCCGAAGCCAGACATTGAAGATAGCCGACCCGGACTTTGAATGCAACGGGAGTTGTCAGTCATATGACTGCTTCCCCAACCTGCAGAGATTTCACTGTCAAAGTGAAGGCAAAAATAACCACACGACTCAGTCAAATGAAAGCAAATGAAAGGGCTAGAAAATTAGAAAAGGTTTCCAAGTCTATTTTTATAAATGCTCTAGCTCATTGAGTTCAGTGAATTCAAGTTTACCTTCCTGTCCTACCAGCTCCCCTGCATACAACTCTGGGGGTTCAAAGTCCCACAACCAGTTTCTGAGACGGGCTCAACCCCTTTGGTGTAGGATGTCTGTGGGCAGGGGACTCAAGCCCGCTGAACTCAGTTTCCTCAAATGCACAGAGAGGGTGTTAGCAGGACTTAACCTCACTACACGCTCTTGAGGACGAACTTAGATGAGGTACACATGTCAAATCATGGCACAATGCCTCTCTCTTCTCTTGTGCTCACACTTTTCCCCATACAGAATCCATTTACCCTTCAAGGCACGTTCAAATACCACTTCTCAAGTGAATTGTTCCCTGACCCACCTCTGACATCGCAGATCATCAGTTACCTGCACATCTCATGCGGTTTGTCACCTATTTTGCCCTGGAGTTCTCTGTGACAGTCCTAGGCCCCAACACTTTTTATTTTTAGCCCAGAGTGATAGAAACATAGATCCATTCCAATAAATCAGTGTTCCTTGCCTAACCAACTCATTCAGCAGGGCAATGGGATTTATAAGGCAAAAGCTCATGGCAGGGTGGCGGGGGAGGCAGAATACCATTTATCAAAAATGAGACCTGGCATCTCATTTTCTCCAGTTGGATGCTGCTAATGTGATCTTTCTGGTGGATCTAGGCTTTATCCCCTTTACTAGAATGTGAGCCTTTTGAGAGCCGAGATCAAATCATACATTTCTGTCCATCTCCCCTTAGTATCTGGCATAGTGTTTGCAGTAGACTTATTAAGAGCATTCCAACCCAATATTCCAAGATATCTAGGATGTCAGAGGAAAAAGTACTTGTTAAGCAAGGAAGCAAACTTGGATGCAATGCATTAAGATTTATTCGGGGAGACAATCACAGCACTTGTCACAATATGAAAACAACCCCAGGCAAACTCTCCCACTGAAGGAAAGTTACAGCGCCTTTTCATTCATGCCTTCATCCGGCAAATACAAAGTGATAGCCTACTACTGTACAGGTCTCTGATCTCAACAAGTTTGCACTCAAGTGGAGGACCCACAAAACTGATCCTGGAAGCACTCCCTAGATGAATGAAAATGAAATGCCAGCTCTTGTGCTTGATAAATGGCCTGACTCATCTCAGATGAGGTTTGGTTCTCATTAGCTGGTCACAAATCTATGTCCCTCATTCATCTAGAAGCTATTCAAGGGCAAGAGCCATGCATTAATCATCTTTCTATTCCGGCATGTGGAACAGCCCTTGACATTCATTCATTCATAGACTTACTTACTCAATACCTTCTTAATGAGCAGCTACTATATGTCAGGCTTAGTAGGTGTCCATCCTGGCTTAAGTACATCAAGGTCCACATCAAAGGAATATTACTTTAATTCAACTAAACAGCACATCTATAAAGCCCCTACTGTTTGCTAGGCACTGGGGACACAGCAACTCAGACGGACATGTTTCTTGCCCTCAAAAGGCATTCAGTCCAGCAAGGGAGGACAGATGCTGAACAAGCAACAGGTATCCTAGGGAACATCTGTATTGACGTACTAAATCCAACGGACCATCACCTGGTCCCTTCTTTCAACTTGCTGTGCTGTGTGACTCATCTTGGTCTCCACCCTCCTTATTCCTTCCAGTCTGACCTACCTCCATGGCCTCCGTGGCCACGACCCAGCTTTATGTACAGGCAACTGGCCCTGGCTCCCTCTTGGTTTGGCAAACCAAGGGTTTGGGTAATACCAGTCGGTTCACCTTGGCTCTGAAGGCCTCCCCCTCCCATTTACCTCCAGGGTGTGAGCCCCCCGGCTGCCTATGAAACAGTGTGTAGTAGAAGACACTAGCTTTGTAGTTGCTAAATGAAGGCATGAATGAAGAGGCAGCGTAACTTTTCTTTCAGGGAAAAGGTTTGCCAGGGGTCAGCCTTCATGTTATAATAAGTCTAAGTGCTGCGATTGTCTTCCCGGCAGTAGAACCCTCTAGCACTCGTGGGCGAGGGGGAGGAGTGCTTTAAAAACCATTTTAATTAGGCAATTATGACAATTAAATATTTGAGACTCGGGGTTCCTAATCCTTGTTTGATTTCCACTTTAATTTCCTAATAATGTACGTCTCTGTTCTCATTGTAATCTTTGCCTTTGAATATGTGTGGAATTCATTTGCTGGGGATAATTGCTTCTCTATAAGGCTCTCTCTTGTCACGTTCACAATGATCCAACAGTAAGGGGAGGGGGACATACATTTACTGTCAGGAGGAAAATTTTTTAAAGACGGGTGAATGCCAGCTCTCTCATTATGTCCCATTAGAGACGATGAAATAAAGAGGTGACAGGAGGAAAGTATAGCTCTGTTCTGATCAGGAATTACATCAGTCTGTTGCCTCTATGTCAGGGTCCCTGAACTCCAGATAGAACTAGAAGAGGCCAAGAAGAGGAGAGATGGGAACAGTCCCTTCTGGAGTGAGGACCTACCAAGTGTCAAACTGTGTGCTTAGATGCTTTGCAGATACAGCTCATTGGATCAGTAGAATAATCCAGAGAGGTCGCTGCCATGTTCCTTGTTCTATAGATAAGGCTCCTAGAGTATGTTGTCCCAAGTGAATCGGCAAATTAGTGACCAAGCCCATAACCTATGTCCCCTCAACCCCACTGTGCCACTTCCATTGGTCTTCAGAGGCTGTGTTACCTCAAGCAAGTTGCTTAAGCCCTCTGAGCCTCAGTTTCTTCCTTTGTAAGGGGGGGATGAAAGAAACTTCTCTGTGAGAATTAAGTACAGAAAACACTTGGGACAGATATACAACAGCTTTGTCATTCAAGCAACAATCATCGTTACAATGATCCTTTATCAGGACAGGATCTTGCCACTCCAGAGGCACCTGAAGCACTAGGAAGTAGCCACCTGCCAGGGAGACATAGCTCAGGCAGCTAGAGAGTGGCAGCCTCAGCCCAGGCATTATCTGAATGCCCCAGGCCCCTTGCACGTGCAGATCATCTTAAGCTCTCTGTGTTTGCCTTCTGGCATAGGCTGGGAGGCAGGGGCAGGGTTCAGCTTCTGCAGGAACCGGTGGGAGTAAGGGAGGACACTGGCACCCAGAAGGAAAACCTGGGGTGGAAGACAAGTCCCTGAGAAGAGACTCCAGCAAAGGTGTGGGGAGAGGCCGTAAGACAGAGATCCGGGTAAGGAAAGGATTGGTTATAGAAGCAAGGCCCCAACTCAAAACCTATCCACTGCTGACTGGCTGTCACCTGGGTCCCAGGTGCCGGGCCAGGGGCTGAGGAAGCAGTGTAGACAAGATAGACATACTGCCCCTAAAGAGCGCCAGGACCAGGAGGCGGGAGAGTCAAGCACATTAACAAATTTCTGTAACACAACATGACAAATAACTCTCATAGAAGCAGATACATCAAAAGCCTCAGGAAGAACGAGAGAGGAGCAGTTGCTGGAATCACCAGCCGTTAGTTGTTAGAACTGGGACATTGAAGTCTGAGACTGATGAGTTAGCCAGGTTGCCAAACATTGCACTAGCTCCTTAAAACACCCCTCCCAGCTTCAGCTGGAAGTAGGCCCACAGGGAGAGAAGCCAAAGCTCCAAGCCGGATGGTTGGGGCAGGGGTCGGAGCGATGCGGGTGCGGGGGCAGCTAGTCCTGGTAGGTGATCCTCTGTCCCCCACACCTTCTCCACTACTGTGTCTACAAACGCCCTCACACATACTTGGCTGCACCCCTTCCTCTTACAAATACCATGGCAGAGGTGAGGCCTTTGATCTCCACACAGCGCTCAGCGACCATTGTAACTGGAGCCCTGAAAGTATTTACAAAGCCACCAGAATCATGGCTCCACATCAGGTCTTGCTTGGATCAAACATGAGGTGTTGGCTTTGTAAATCGCCGCACGTAGCGCCGAGAATGGACAAGAAGCATGCGTGACATCAAAGACATTTCCTGCGTCTGCAAATCACGCGTGTTTGCTGGAGCACAGGATGTGATGGCAGCAGTGACCACACAAACAGGTGTGTGTGTGCTCACGTATTTTTCAGACACACACTGTGGATCGAGGCCCATAGGTGCACCGTTGCAGTCACGTGCCCATAATTTCAGGTGCGCGCAAGCGCGCACGCGCATGTGGAAAGACAGTCACGACGGTCTCCATGGTTACCGCGGCACTGTGCCGAGGCTGGTGGATGGGAGTCCATCCTAACCCCCGCGGTCCTCTTCACTCAAATGCCAGGTTCAGCGCAGCTTTAAAAGCGCAGCAGGCTCATTACAATGCTATTACCTGGCATTTGTGCAGAGATGGGTGTGATTAGCCCAGCCACAGAGGCGGTGGAGCCTGCCTGCCTGCCTGCCGGGCCCACCAAACGCTTCCTTGGAGGAAACGGTCAGCACGGCGTCTCCACACCTGAGATGAATTGCTCCCTGGATGCCCTCCTGTTTTGACATCTAAACTCCACTGATAAATCTGTGAACTTGGGGCTAGAGCCTCAAACTTAACTCCAGGACCCTTGAATTCTGTTCTTTCCTCTGTCCCTGCCTTGCTTTGTGCCCTTGATGGGCCCCTTCCCATCTCAGCACTGCCTGATCTATAAAATGAGGACATTGGTCTAGATTGAAAATGTCTGTTTATCAAAAACTACTGGGGAACTTATAGATGTAATAAAAATATAGATCGGTGGGCACCAGACCTCATGAATTCAAATTTCCCAGGTAGGGCGCAGGAATATGTATTTTCATAAGTTCCCAAAGAGATTCTGATACAGATCTGTGAACCAGGGCTTGGGAACACAGGATTAAATGTTTCTAATTCCTGTTTTCAACTGCTTCTCTGATTCTAAATGTAGCCCTTCAATGTCAAATGCTTTCCACTAACGTGGGAGCATATTGTTTTCTAGAGATGTTCTATATTAGTTATTTATTACAGTGTAAAAATTATCCCTAAACTTAGTGGTTTAAAACTATAATATTTATTCTCTCTCACAGTCTTCTGTAGGTTACAAATTCAGGAGTGGCTTGGGTGGGCAGTTCTGGCTCAAAGGCTGTTTTGAAGTTGCAGCCAATATGTGGGCTACAGTCATCTGGAGGCTTGACTGGGGCTAGAGGATTCACTTCCAAGATGACTCACTCACAGAGCTGGCATCTTAGTGCTGGCCATTGGCAGAAAACCTTCGCTCCTCTCCTGTAGGCCCCCTGCAGGACTGCTTGAGTCTTCTTACAGTATGGTGGCACCAGAGCAAGTGATCCAAGAGACCGAGGTGGAAGCCAGGATGCTTTTCATGACCTAGATGTGTACATCACACCTTATACCTCTATGACAGTTTATTGGTCACGCAGATCATCTCTGGTTCAGTGTAAGAGGGGACTACCCAAGAGTGTGAATACCATGAGGATCATGGGGGCTTCACAAAGAAGTTTTGTGAAAACCAGGCCTCGGGTAGGAGACGTGAATATCAATGAACTAATGAACTGAAAAAAAATGTACTGGGGCAACTTACCCATGCTGCTCTCCGAGCTCTGAAAATTCCCACATCTTTCACAGGTCTGCTTAAGGGATCACACACAAGTTCCTAATCTGTGTTTATCAGGCTTTGACTCTATATACACATCCAGGAGGGCAGGGCCTCCTGTCTGCAAACACAGCCCTTGTTAAGAAGGTCATTCTGAGAAGTTCATTCTGTAGCCTCCTCAGAAGCAGTGGGCGTCAACAGTGAACCTGAGATACCGGCCCAGCCATCTTTACAGAGAAGGAAACCAAACACTATTGCCCCTGCTAACCTCACAGTCTTTTGACGACCCCTGGTCTTATCTAGAGATTTTGCCCTGGGGCCCTTACATGCAATATTTGATTTAACCTTCATATTAACCTGGACAACTTGATATCTTTATCCTCATTTATGGACAAGGAAGCTGAGGGTCAGAGAGACTAAGTAACTTCATAAAGTCACACAGCTTTTTGGAGGTGGAAGTGCAGGCAGCTTGGCAGCAAGGCCCAGGAGATGGCAAAGTCTAAAACAAGTCTTCCCACTGCCTTGACATCAGCAGACCACCCACCCAGCATCTGACAGGAGCATTGACTTCTCCCCAGCAGGGAGGCCCACCCGAAGTCTCCCCAGGGCCACAGGTCATAGGTAAGCAAGGGGTTTAGACTTCCTCCAGGGCAACAAGGCCTCCCCACATAGGCAGGCCCCTAGACCTGGTGACTGGAGGGTCCTCAGTTGCCTGGCTTTAAGGGCCAGGGCAGAGGTCATGCCCTCTTGTAACCAAAGAGCCCTGCTCGGCCGGGGCCACGTGTGTCAACTTGCTAATGTTTCATGATTGCGACTCAGTCTCTCACTTTGACACAGCCTCCCAGAGCAATCATCGCAAAGCGATACCCACCGGCTGCCCTCTGATTATTTTACAGCCCTCCCTCCCCGGCTCCAGCTGCACCAGCCTCTCCTCTCTGGTTTCTTTTCTCTCCCTGTTCCTGGCAGGTGTTGGGGGTCAGGACAGAGAGGCAGGACAGGGAGAAGGAATTCCGCAGCAGCCCAGCAGGGAGTGACGGCCAGTACTTAACCCGCACCTACACTGGGCCAGGCGTTGTGCACAGGGCTTGGCATGTATGTTACACCAGATCCCCACAGCAGCCCTGGAAAATGGGGGGCACTTTCCTTGCTGCCTGGCTGTCACAGAATGCTCTGAAGAAAGGCTCAGGGTGGCAGAGTTGAAAGAGACCCAAGGGATCCCTTTCGTCCAGTGACCTCATTTTACAGTGGTGGCCGGCAGTCCCTTTGCCCAGTCAGATGGCTTCATGGTTGCACAGTCAGGCTGAGAAGCCAGCTTTTCTTCCTCTGGCCCACGGTCTTTCCAACACCCTAGGCTGCTTGCTGTCATCCCTGTCCTTAGAATCATATCTGTGGGGAACTGTCAGGGAAGTGAAGGGCAGCAGGGGCACGGAGGTAAATGTGTGAAACAGTTATTTGAACATACATTAGAAAAAGTAACCAGAACACAAAACCTATGATTATTTTGGATTTTTGTTTTAAGGTGAGGTAAGATGTATTAAAGTGAAAAAAAGAAAGGGGGGGAGTCATTTGAAAGGAAAAACATCAAATTATAAGGTTAATGTATGAGGAGGATATGGCCAAAAAAAGAATGAAAGAAAGAAAAAGAAAGAAAGAAAGGAAAGAAAGAAAGAAAGGAAGGAAGGAAGGAAGGAAGGAAGGAAGGAAGGAAGGAAGGAAGAAAGGAAGAAAGAAAGAAAGAAAGAAAGAAAGAAAGAAAGAAAGAAAGAAAGAAAGAAAGAAAGAAAGAAAGGAAGGAAATGGCAAAATAATTAAAGAAAGAAAGGAAATGGCAAAATAATGAAAGAAAGAAAGAAAGAAAGAAAGAAAGAAAGAAAGAAAGAAAGAAAGAAAGAAAGGAAGAAAGGAAGGAAGAAAGAAAGGAAGGAAGAAAGAAAGGAAATGGCAAAATAATTAAAGTTAAGGGAATGCAGTGTAAGGCATGGCATTTGAACCACACGATTGGTGTTCAAATTCCAACTGTTTACCAGCTGCCCAATGTTGGGAAAGTCTAACCTCTGTTTCTACTTCTATAAAAAGAGAACAATAGGATTTTTATGAGACCCAGATTGCATGTCAAACCCCGTAGACTCACTCTCTCTTCAGGAGGGTGCCAAGAGTGAGGCCCAAGCCGAGGTGGGGACTCAGGGTCCAGGGTGTGGTGGGTCTGGAATGTCAAGTTGGCACTTGGTGTAATGTGAGCTGTGGGAGCTGCTGAGGTGGTGGTGTGACTGGTCCTGAGCTGATCTGGTTGCCATGGAGCTGGTGGAGGGTGAATCAGGCAGTGCGCACTGGAAGGAGCAGGATGGGTCCCAGAAAGCTTGCGAGCGTGCTGTGGCACTCATCTAGAAGAAAAAGGTGAAGTTCTGGACTGTGGTCTGAAGGCTTGGGAAAGGAGGCAGCTGAGAGGTAGTGGGGAGATGGAGACAGCAGAGCAGCAATTGGATGTAGAAGTCTATACGCGAAGGTGAGGTAGGAATACCAGGTACTCAGCCAGACCTTGGAATAAACATCCCTCTGGGCATCTGATGCCTTGGACCAGAGTGGCCTATGTAGTATGGTTCTGAAGAGCAAGAGTTCCAAGGTCAGAATGCCTGGATTCAAACCCTAGGCCACCTTCTCTGGGCATTAGTTTCTTTACCTATAATATGGGATAATAATTATACCTACTTTGTAGGATTGTTGTAGGATTAAATAACAATGCACGTGAAACATTCAGTGCTAGGCATATCATAAATACTCCACAAGTGTCATCCCTGCTTTATCATAAGTTCTTAGCACTGTACCTGGCCAGTAGGAGGTGCTTAGTAAATTTTGTAAATGATTGTCTAAGTTAATTCTTTACCATTGACCACATCAAGCCTCAGCTTTGCTTAAGCAGCAATGCTAATCATGCTGCAGTTTGATGTCAGAGAAGAAAATGAAACTGGCCAGGATAACGAAATGTCTGATATCCCAACCATCGCTTCTCTGAGATGCCTCCCAGATGGCCTGAGGTCCTGGTTTTCTAGAATCCTAGGTTCTTCAAAGGAGGCAGGATCTTTGGAGCTTTTGTTTAAGCACTTAGCATACAGATAGAGCTCAGATTGGAGCTTTTGTTTAAGCGCTTAGCATACAGGTGGAGCTCAGAGAGTGACTCCACGGGCTCAGAACGCCAGTGACTTGAGGCGAATCAGTGACAAAGCGAGGACTAGACCCTGGATTGCTCGCTCCCAGCCAGAGCCCTATCTACCATGCCAAATGGCCTTCCTTCTGGGTGTCATCTGCTCCAGAGAGCTGGACTGGGGCCTGGATCCCTTTGTGCAGTTGCCCGAGACAGCTGGAGTCCCGCCCTCCCTGGATCTTTCAGCGGGGAGCCTTGTTTGCTTTCTGACTTTGAATAGACTGGACACCCTACTCACACGTCTAAATACCAACCCAGGCCCAGCAGGAAACAAGTGCTGCTCGTCCTTGTTCTACTGGGAAAGGGAAGCAGAGTAAAACATGGGGACTGCACCTGCAGGAAATGACTAGTTAGATGCCTGGTCCTGGATCTGACAGAGCTGAGCAAGGGAAGGGGAAAGCTGCAGCCGATAAGGCAGGAAAGTATATAATAGGTTCCTACCTTTGAATATTCACTAAAATTCCTCAAGACCACTCCCCATAATGACTCCCTTAGGATGGGACCAAGAACCTGCATTTCTATCAAGCACCCCAGTTAGTTCTCATCACCGTGTTCTATAGACTACGCTTTAAGAAGCAAGAATTTGACTAGGTCTGACTTTGCCACATATTAGCTGTATGACCTTAGGCATGGTTATTTTAGGCTCTGTGAGCCTAAAATTTCTCATCTATAAAACTGATATAGCAGTACCACATTTCTGGGAGGACTGTTGGGAAGATAAAATAACAAACTTGAAGGACTTCACACAAGGACTGTCATATTGGAGACCCTCAAAAATGGTCTTTATTAATGTAACAATTAAGAATTGTGTTTTCCAGTAATTCTCAAAGAGAATGCCTCATTAAGAAACAGTCAAAACAAGAAAAGAACTAAACTTCCTGGAATATTTTTCTTCTTCCCTGGGGTGTGAGCAAAGAGCAGAAGACCCAGAGCGGCCAAGTCCCTCAACAGTCCAGGAAGGGGATCTCCAGATGCCACTTTTGGGAGGAGGATGGCAGAGATGTCAGGGAGAGATTTGGGGGAGAGAATGAAAAGTGCAAACTGGGAAAGAGAGGAACCGGAACGGCTTTGAGATATAAATAAATCAGGAAAGAGAGACAAAAGGATTTTTAGAAATCTGTGTGAGTTAAGAAATGTAGCCCATTTAATTTTTTCAGGAAGAAACAAAAATCAAAATGCATTTATAATTATTTTGGGCTCTGGACTGTACTTCTTTGTATATGACTCTAGGCATGGACTGGACCATATGGGCCCACAGCTATATTAAGGTTATATTATGCTTCCTTGAAGCATTTGTCCCTTATTCCTCATTTGGCTGTGGATCTACTAGAGAGCCCTGCTTTGAGTACTTTGGATAAAGTACTTCCTAAAGCCATCCATGAGCTCGACAGGGGCCCTGGCAGAAAGGGCTTCAGCTTCACTCAAATACTTCCTCCCAATATGTGAAAGATTTTCATAAAGCATCTTCTATGTAGGCATTTTTGCCAATCCCCCAGGCCAATCCAGAGAAAAATAGCATGAATTTAGCTATAAGAGTACAATGAGCTCAGGATGCAACTCAGGGCAGAGGTTTAAATCACATATCTGGAGATAGATTGTTGGGGTTTCTGCCTCTTCTCTGCCACTCACTAACATGACCTCAGGAAAGTTCCTTAAGCTTTCTGTACCTCAGTTTCCTCCACTGTAAAATGGCAATAATATTAGTACCTACCTCCCAAGTATTGCTGCAATGATTAAATGAGTAAATATTTTTGTGGTTCTTAGAACATTGCTTGGAACACAGGAAGCATTGTGTATTACTGTTGGCTGTTCTTTTAATTGATTGTTAAGGAGAGGGAGCCATGAGATAAGCTCTCAGTGGAGGTCACGGTTAATGAATACCTTGCTGATCTCCAAGAAGTAAAGGGAGTGGTTTAGACCAGGGCTTGGCAGACCGTTGTCCACATACCCAAGGATGCAATTTAAATATTATTGGTATACAGTGACCAGAGCTGTGGAGAGGGACCTGCATAGCCGCAGCTTTGTGTGCACAGCTCATCTAGGCTGATGGCACACGGAGGGGGGCTTCTGCATTTTGTACCCAAGACTGTGTTTAGCCTGACTTCATTTCTTTAAATCAAGTAACACACCCATACCCTAGTCAGCTGGCAGCCAAGAAAAACCACTGGGGAGACCCGAGGGTCTATTTCTACTCTCTCACTCCACCTTCCATTCACATTCTACACAACTTCTGACTGCTTATCTTTCCATTCTGTTTCCAGCCCTGCTTTGCCCTCTTAGAATTTAGCCTCCACCATTCAGACCCACTCAAAACAATCAACTTTTGCTCACCTGATGTTTCCTCCTATTCCTGGCTACCTTGTTAAACATGGCCTCTTAGCCCCAGGCATCAAGATTTGCTTAGATCTACACAGTCCTCCTAAGTGGAGATAAGATGTCCATTACCACCTCCCTCACATTCTTTCCAGGTAAAGGAGGGAAGAGAACCACTTTAGGAAGCTGCCTGCTCTCTGACTGAGAGAATCTCCTGCCCTGAGATCTTAGCAGGGCCAGGTGTGCCTTCGAAGCTCCAGGGTGGGGTGCAATCCGCTCCCAGACTTCATCACCATTGCCTCACTTGGAGCCTTTCCTACCTGCCTCCCACTCCAAAGAACCCCTGGGTAGCCCATCCAGTCAGTTCACAAACTGTCTTACCTGCCTTCCAGTGGCTCAGGTGCAGGAAATTTGTGATCCTAGCGGTCTCCACGCCAAGTGGTCTTGGGCAAGTCACAGAAGCCCTTGGCATCTAACATTCACCCAGGTGGTCAGTTCCCAGGGCTCCATTGCTGTTGCCAAAGGGAATTGCCCAAACCAGTGGCTCCCATAAATGCCTCTTTGAGGCAAACACCTGGCATTGCAGGATTGTGAAGGGCATCTCAGTTTATTCCAGGATTGGGTGGAATCCAAAGCCTCATTAACTCTTTTCTAGGTTGGTTTCAAGATGCTGAAACATGCTCTAATTTGACTGGGGCTGACATCTAGCCACAGCAGCCCCAGCTCTGGGTTTTCACCAGCTCTAAGGGTGCTCAGGAGCAGTCCCCTTTAGCAGCACTAGGAGTAGGAGCTGGGTGGGAGGAAAAAAGTGGTTAACCAGCAGCTCGCTTGGCCCCATCCCAAACCCCAGAACTCCAAAGGTAAGACCCATATGGGCAGGGTGTTTTCTGTTTCTTACCGAAAGCAAATACTGTAACGAGGGCTTGCTCTCCATGGCAGTTACAACTTGTTTGACATTTGAGTTAGTGGTGCTGAAAAGAGGAAAATCCACCCTGGAGGAAGGAATGCTGTTTCCCTGGCTAATTGCCTGGCTGACACCTCCTTCCCTGGGTCCCTGCCTCCCGGCCTGCCAAGCAGCCAAGCTGGGTTATTTGCCACGGATGATGGCCTCAGCAATTTACCGCACCAGCCCAGGGGACTGTCAGACTGCCGATTCTGCAGTGCGTTCTCTGTGGTTTACGGGAGCCATCCTCCAGCTCTCAGTGGGCACATTCATTCTCTAGCAAAAGATGGTCTGATGGCAGAATTGGCATCATCTGAAGCAGGCTTTTCAGTGACTGGTACCAAAGTGGGCCCTGAGCATTAGCAGGGGAAAGGCATGGCAAGGCAGCTCTTGAGGTTGGCCCTTTCTCTTCTTCTTGGGGAACATGTTGTCAAAAGACTTGTTGGCCCAAGTGGCAGGCCACCGGGGGTGGGAGGGATCTGTCTCCTGCGCCTGGAGGCACCAGCCTGTTCTTCTCTGCTCTGGCTTCATCTGCTCACTGTCACTAAGCTTACACTGCAGGACTTCAGACCACCCCACCCTCTGAGTAGCAAGGGCCTAGAGCAGTTTCCCAAATCTATCCTATCACTGGCTCCAAAATTCTGATTTAATGGGTCTGGGATTGAGCCAGAGGAGAGTTTTGGTTTGTTTTAAATCTTCCTGGTCTATACTAGGGAGACACACCTAGACTATAGTTTTGAATAGACATCAATTATTTCTGGAAAGAGACATGAGTAAAAGCAACAGTAGTTGTTTCTGGGAAGGGGAACTGGAGGACTGAAGCGATTTTTCATTATATACCATTCCGAATTGCTTGCAGTTTTTGAACCAGTGCATGTATGTTACAATTTTTTTTTGAAGAAGCTCTTGGAGTGATTTTTATAATCCTGGAGGGCTATGGGCTGCATTATTTGCCCTCCAAACTCATATGTTGAAGTTCCAGGCCTCAGTACCTCAGAAGGTGGCTGTATTTGGAGACAGTCTTTCAAGAGGGAATGAAGATTAAATGAGATCATATGGGTGGGCTTTAATCCACTGGTGCCCTTATAGAAGAAGAGATTAGGACACAAACACGCACCGAGGGAAGCTCATGTGAAGACACAGGGAGATGGAGCCTCAGAATGAAATCCATCATGCTAGCACCTTGATCCTGAACTTTTAGCTTCCAGAGCTGTAAGGAAATACCGTTCTATTGTTTAAGCCACCAGTTTGTGGGATCTATTATGGCAGCCAACACACTAAAAGACTGAGTTTCACCATCACTGACCTAGCAAAGGAAGCAGTAGATCTGGGAGCATGGAAAGACTGCATCTGCTCAGTCACCAACTTGCCAGAAGGTCTTGGGCAGGTCACTTCTGCTCTGGGTCTCAGCTTCCTCACATGTCAAAGCAAGAAAGTCACCTAGGTGATCCCTGCAGTTCATTCATGCTCAGAAGTGGGGTTCTCTATGTATGTAAAAGGAGGTGGAAAAGGGCCACATTGTCAAGTGATCAGCTATTAGAGCCCAGAGGGTTTTCAATTTTTTTAATTAATTTATTTATTTAGTTAGTTATTTGGTGGGGGGAGGTAATTAGGTTATAAATAAATGGGTTTCATGCTTTATTTATCTATTTTTAGTGGAGGTACTGGGGATGGAATCCAGGACCTTGTGCATGCTAAGCATGCACCCTACCAGTGAGCTATACACTCCCCTCTTGAATCCATTTTAAAATATAAACCATTATGCCAAAGTCCAATATATAAATAAGTTGATTGAAATGGAGCAATCACATTGTTCCAATCCCTTTGTCTTTCTGGTGGACCCTGCATCACCTCTCCATGAACCGTTCGGGAGTCTTGGGTAATAGTCTGAGAACCACTTATTGGTCTAATCCGGTCCTATTTCGGGCATGGAGACTAAAGTCTGTACTGTTGAGTAACTCACCTCAGAGTCACCCAGTGACTCAGGATGGAAGCTGGGCTCTATTCCTGACTGTCTGGCTCATTAATCTTTTCTCTGCATTTGGTGAGGCATTAAGAATAATTTGCTGTTGCTGATAGCATACAAACTATAACTTCTCTTCTTTTCCTATAAAACAGGCTCAATATTTATTTGTCCCAGAGGCAATATTTTACCAGGGGATCAGATTACATTCACCCCAGGTGAAGACATCAGTGAGACTGTCTCCACCAAGAATAGCACAACTTACTCACATGAAAACTCCCCGTTCTCTTCTGAAGCTCAGCAGGCTACCCCGGCTTAACGGGGCTAACCTCTCTCAGCCTCATGTGATTACGTGGGTTAGACAAAAGCGGGGAGGTACAAGTGCTCAAATAGATTTGAAAGAAGAGAAAGTAGCCAAAATACATCATAAGGAAGAAAGAGACCTTGAGGAGAGAAAGCGTCACATAATATGGACCTTGTGTTTCTTGTCTCCAGCTTCCATTTTCATACCTTGTTTCCTTTGAGAAAACCTAATTTTCTCCCAAGCTGTCTCCTGATTGACTTTCACTTGATATGGTCACTTGATAGCACCGATCAGTTAATCCTTCCAGATGGTTAAAATTAAACCACCAATCCATGCTCATTTCCCCCCTCATGCTTGCTAATTTCTTGTGAAGATTATCCTTCCAGCGAAATTACCCTCCTTCCTTTATTATCACATCCATATTTCCCCTGGAAACTGCAAGGGTTCTGGAGAATGCGAGACTTGTTGGAGCCTTTCCTCTGTCTTGACAACCTGCACACTTTGGTGTCCATCCTGTATCAGGAGAGAGCGTGGCTGGGACTGTGGGCTCTACATTCCACGATCTCTGAAATTTCCTGTCAGCCTAGGGACTGGTTATGTGAGACCTTTGCTGTGATGGAGAGGTCTTGCTCTTTGGATTCTTCACTTTTCCTCTCAGCTCTGAGGCTTAAAGCAAGACAAATAGTCTTCTGTGTCATCTTGACCCTGAAGGCCAACATTGTGAAAATTATTTCCTTTCGATGGTCACAGATTTCCATTCCTAATACCTCACCACAGTTGCCCTGGAAGAATCTGACCTGGCCCTGCAGTCCCCGCCTTCATGTTTAGATAAGAACTTTTCATAAACCAGCAAGATGTGAATATAGGGGTAGGAGTAAGGTATTCTGAGCTTTTTGACATCTAACTCAACACCTTACCTAATTACTGACTTTACCAACTGACTCCATTGGCTTTCTGATGGAAAACTCACAATTTATGAGATTTTCAGGTTTAGCTTGAGTCCCGTGAGGCTGGGAGGCCCTTGACCCTGAACAGTCATGGCAGACACGAATGGTCCCATGCCCCAAGGTGGGATAAGCTTTGGGTCTTTATAAGTTAAAATTTTGTGTGCTAGTTTCAATTATCTGCTCCCAGGATTGTTCCTCATTCAGGCAAAACCCTCGTTGGCATCAACAGGACCAAGCCCATTGTTTTTGCTTCTTTTATGTCTCTTGTTGTTTCTTTCTGCCCTGGCTGGCTGCACACAAGCCCAGCCCTACACAGTACAAGTAAAGAGAGGATTCCTGCCCCAAGGCTTTAGCGACCTCACATTTTCCTCTCTGCTGCGTCTATTTTTGTTCCAGGGTACCATAAGTTCTGAAGCCTTGGCGGTCCTGAAACACTTTACTGTGTTTTGTTTTGTAGGAAAGACTTGGGTTTTATGGCTGTGGGTTATAAAAGGTTTTTTTCTCCCCCCTCCACTGCTTCTCCCGGGAAATTTGATGGGTGTAACCGTTACCGATGAGCCCTGCTGGGAAAGTCCAGGCCATGGTCAGCTTTCAGCCTGAGCCCTGACTCTTTCCTTTTGGGCTACATCCTGGTCCTAATTTTGTCCCCTCTGGTTGGCTTTGTTTATTGGCATTAATGTTTCATATTAAAATTTAATATTTAACTTTTGCTTTCAATATTTAATGTTCTGCATCTTACATTTGGATGTCTCCCTTCTGGGAGCGGTCAGTTGCACTGCGTGATGCAAGAGCTAATCCCTTGATTTCCAGTAAAATGACCCCCCCCACTCCCGCCTTCCATTCTTTCATTGTTCGCCATCACTCTGCATTCAAATCCATCACGGTAAATACCTGGAGAACCCTCTTGTCTTCTGCTCATGCATTCATTCAACATATATTTCTTGAATCCAGCTCTGTCAGATATTATCAAATGTACTGCTGGGAACCCCCCGACACACAAAAATAAGACCTAAGTCTTACTTTGAGAAAGTCAGAGAGAAAACATCCTATGAGTAAGGTGACAAGTATTACACAAGGTTTTGTGGGAAAATATAGAAGAGAGAGACTAACTCTGACTCAGGAACTACGGAAAGTTATTATGGAAGATAAGCCATTGAAGAGGGTCTTAGAAGAAACAGAAGGCCTTATCAGATTGGGTGGAGGGAGGAAGGGCGTTCTATACACTGGACAAAGGCATCAAAATGTAAAAGCATTCATGATGATTAATAATGATGGTAATGATGTATTTGTGGGATGGTGAGGAAATTATTACTGGAAACAGGGCTGCGTACGTGGGAGAGGGAAGCAGGAAGAGCCTAGTGACAGAGTTTGGTATTCAATTATGAAGGACTTTGTAAACCATACTAGATAGTTTGAGCTTAATCAATTATCCAATAAACCGGGCGAGAGATTCTCAGCAAGTGGAAATCTCTCTTGCAGAATACTGCAGAAACACGCCCTTCACTGGAAAGGATCTGGGTCCAGAGCATAGAAAAGATATTTAGCTCCTTCTAGGTGGGATAAAGAGGACTATTATTTAACATCTGCTTTTGAGTGATGTAAAATACAGCTAGAAAAATAAGGCAAATACCAGGAACCAGTGAGAAAACAATTGGGTATATAACCTCATGGCTGCTTGTGTGGAGTCAAAGAAGGAAGCTTTCTATTCCAACCATCTTTCCTTTGGCACCTTCCCCACTTGACGAAGATCAGCTTCCGAGGTCATTGGCTCTTCCACTGTGAAGGGAGTTGTAGGGTCAGGTAGGTATAAGCAAAATGAGGAGAACTGGAACAAACAAGCTGGGGGAACAGAACCAGAGCTTGATAACTTGAAGGGACCAATGAGTGAACAAAGCATGCAGTGGACAGAGTGGAGCAGGGTACAAGTGAACGAGATGGAACAATTCAAGACCAGTATTTTATATCCTAGTTGTCTGCTGGAGCATTTCCAGTATGTTTCACTAAGCAGATGACAAAACTCTTTTTTAAAAATTGGGTTGAAAAGATCTTTGTTTATGCTGATTATAAAAGTAACAATCTTTGTTAAAAAAAAAAGTTGCTTTTCTTTCAGTTCACAGATACATAAAGTAGAAAGTAAAAATCTCTCGTACCTAACTTTGGACAGCGATTGTCAAAGCACGTGCACTTAAAATGTATACAAATTTGTGTTGTCAAGTGGGCTGAATGTCAAAGGCCTTAGGAAGAAATGACGCTGTCACCCTGGCTCTGTGGTTAACCAGAAAGTTGATAATCCTATCACAGCCAGGTATGAGAATATGCTGGAACTGGAAGGTAGGAGCATAGCTTAGCAGGTTTACAGATTGACAAACTAAAGGCTAACTAGGTATCCGAAGCTAAGGCAGGCCTAGAGCCTAAAAATAAGCAAGGCCCACAAGTCAAGTCAGGAAGCCACCATGAAGACTATCATCACAGTGAGAACTCCACTTGGAGGAGCTGTTTCTCTCCATGAGGAGCTTCTCAAACAAGGCTTCAGAGGAACTTCAAACGTAGTTGAGGAAATAAACATGGGGTGAAAGATGGTTTATTGGAAAGAGGATGACTCAGAGGCTACCATCAAGGTCTGTGTCTCAGCTCTGCTGTCCATCAGCTCCCTGCCTCTGAGTATTTATGCCTCCAAGACTCCCTTTCCCTTGCTGTAGGTGTGGACGGTCAGAGTAACACGTGCCCCACCAAAGCCACAGAGTTGCAGTGAGAATCACGTGACACAGTCCTTCACTCAGTGAGTGGGTGTCGAGGACCAGCCCCTCTTCTAGGAGCCAGAGAAAGAGGATAAACAAAATATACAAAAACTCCCTTCCCTCAGGCAGCCCACCTCCTAGTTTAGAGTACGTGGAAGTGTTCCGGGCACCGCAGGTCATGGACTAACATGAGCTGCTAGGTCCCGGGCACAAGAGGACTCCTGTGTTCTCTGATTAACCTGCTACATCTGACCATGAGGAAAGGGTCTCATTGATGTGGGGCTTTGAAGGGTGGATAAGATCTGATTAGGCAGAAAGGAGGGAGAAAGATATCTGGTAGTCTGGCTGAATGGATGGAAAGGTGGGAATCTGTGGGTTTTCTGGGAAAAAATTCTGGCTTTGAATGGGATGGGCATCTCTTCATGGACTCGCTCTAGCAGTTTACTTATGGGTCTGCTCTGAATCTTCTTATAAGAGGCCATGATCACCACAGATGGGATGGAGTTTCCCATAATAGCTGGTACATCAAGATGTCCAGGTGCTCCGAGCAGCTAGCATCACAGGGAGGAAGCCTGAAGATTCTGGAAAGAATCCACTACCACCCAGGGCTCAGTGCCAGCCTCAGTGCCCTTTTTCTGAGATCTATTGGACAGATTGATTTTACTTTAACTTACAAATCCTTGACCAACTTGGAGCAGTAGAGATGTCTGGATGGAGGTCAAGGCTAGGTGAGAGAGTTTTGAAGAATTATTCATGGAGCCGGGAAAGGAAAGATGGCGGGAGAAACTAACGCCAAGTAAGCAGCAACTATGGGACTGTTCATAACCGCACTATTCCATTTACTCACTCCTTGAACAGTTGAGAAAACTAGAACTTGGAGAAGTTAGTTTTTCAGGTTTACTTAATTAGTTACAGAGGTAGGACTCAAAGTCACATAATTTGAATATATATATATATATATATATATATATATATATATATATATATATATATATATATAACTTTTATACATTTTGCTATGTAATACATTATAATTCTGGCATAGCTTAGTGCTCCAAAACATTAGGTGTTATTTCCTATTAGCATCATGATTATCCATATTTTCCATATGATGCACTTGAGGCCCAGATAGGTGACAAAACCTGTGCAAAGTCACACAACCAGAAACTGGCTGAGATGGGATTTGAACCCAAGTCTCTTGGACCCTACAGTCTGCTCTTTTTGATGCACAACGTTGCCTCCTTCAAGCTCATCCCCCGCTGATTCAGGAATCCTTCCCCTTTTCCATCCCTTCCCTGTACACATCTCCAAACGTCATCACAGCCTCTTGGGTACAGTTGCAAACACAGTGGCCAATGATGGTCAAGGGGTCCTGACTCTGCCGACATTGTCACAAGACAAGTCCACCCTTCTCTCTTGCAGCCCCTATCTGTTTCACACCCTGACTTCTGGATTTGCCTCTGGCCGTCACTGGTGGAAGCACTGGGGGGGCATGGAGACCACACTGTTTTGACTGCCCCGAGTGAGACCGAGGCTGACATGATTGATCCCTCAGACCAAGCCAGCCCTAGTGTCCAGCATGTTCCACCTTTGCTCTTCCTCTCTCCCCAGCCTCACCCGGCTCCACGTCTGTCCTAGTGTGTTTGATGTGGTAGAGCTGAGCTGCAAAGGAGGAGTAGAAACAGGTGCTGTGGGGTGACCTGACCCTACGGTCACATCCATCAGCCAAGCCAGCCGACAGCGGAGCAGTGGACACTCTGGGGTTCTGAATTCCCTCTGGATTATTCATGAGTGCACACCATCCCCTCTGACAGTCACAGGTAAATCCCAGATCAAATTTTTCTCTTCCCCTGCAAAGGACCATATCAATATCCCTGGGGTCAGGCAGATTCTCCATCTAGCCTTTCTTACCTGGGCTGGGGGTACTTGGAGGCCACTTGGAATTTGCCAGGCTCGATTAGGTTTCCTCCTGCTCATTGTGTCCTGCTGAATGAGATCTGGAGCTGGGAAGGGGTTGGCTCTCAGAATAAGCTAATGATTTTGAATAACTCTAAGGTGGATCTGTATTTTTCCAACCCATCTTATTGCTGTACAGCCCTCCCTGCACCCAGCCCCTGGCCCTCCAATATTTCGTGCACACTGATGCCACATTCATCTTCCCTAAATGACTTTGCACATGTCGCCCCACATCTAATGCCCTGTGGCTCTGCATCGCCTACAGGTTTAGCCCAGCACACTGATCTGTCCCGGTCAGGATCAGGTACGCCTCTGGTAACTGACACCTTAGCATAATGACTAGTCATATATGAAAATAATCAAATTATTAAAACTGATTAGAACAAATTTAGGATCATCCTTCTCTCATGTTCATGTAATTGCATTTTGATATGATTCTTTATCACACATTTGAAAATACCATCCTATCACAAAGCCTAGCCGTGTGATCCTTAAAAAATGAACTAAGACTCAGTTTCTTCAACTGCAAAAGGAAGGCAGAAGGGGCACACAGCTCATAAGCTTATTCACTGAAGCAGTATTTATTGCGTTTCTACTATGTTCTAGGCACTTCTCCTTACAGTATCCTCGTGTGTAATTACGTCAGTCACAGAGGCCAAAACAAGCATCTCTGGGCTGACGGTGAGGATGGAGTGAGGTAATGAGAGCTAACACTGGTTGAGGGCTCGGAACAGAGCCTGGCAAGTGCTAAAACCTCAATGCCTGTTCTACACACTTCATTCTTACGCAATCTTATGAAGTAGGTGCCGGAGTGATCCCTGCTCTGTGGATATGCCTAAATGATGAATCGTGGTTTAAATAACCAGCCTAGCAAATGGCAGAGCCAGGATTTGAATCTATGCATTCTCTGTTCTTTTTTACATCTGGATTTGGACTGAAATCATTTAGCACAACACCTGGCATATGATAAGCATTTAGTCAAGGCTATTACTCTCAGTCTCATTTTCATTATTATATTTCAAACTCTAGGAAGTGCTGATAACTCATTTAATCTGTTGCTTATATTCTTTTGCATAATTGTGACCATTATAGATTATAGTAAGGCTAGTGAGCGCCCCGTCATACTATTTGTTTGCTTTCATGCAAAATACTGTTTGATTTCCATCAGACGCTGAACACACCATGAAAATGTATTGCATTTGTGTCCTCTGCTGCATTTGCTGTGGTTGGGGAGGAAAAAAAAAACAAAAACTGCTGCTCCAAGTAAAATTTCAAAAAGGAACTTGTCTTTCAAGGTCACAATAAGGAAGTGTGATTAAGTGGGAAAGGCATGGGTTTTGGCATCAGGTAAAGTGTTGTTCAAATTTCCAACTCTGTCACTTGTTAGCTGTGTGTGTTTGGGTAAGTGGTTTACCTTCTCTGAGCCTTCCTTCCCCTGCTCTGCAAAATGAGAGTTGCCTCAGGTTATCACTCTGGTCCTTCCCAGCCTTCAAGTGCGTGATTCAAGGTGTAGGTACAGAGTCTCATAGAGCTTTTCCTTAATCCAATTTTCTTAGGACAAGTTGCTGAAGAAAGGCTATTAGGCTAGAGGCAAAGAACATTCAGTGACAACAGCTCTGAATTCCACTACTAATAGGAAACCAATAATGAACATGGAACTTTTTTCAGGTGCCCTAAAAATAATTGGTCATGGATTTTCTTTCAAAACGCAAGGGTTTTTAACCTCACACTTTGGGTATTCGTGTTGGAAGTTATTTGATAATGGGAGGCGTGTACTGTGGTGATAATTCATTTCCAGGGAACTTACCCAAAGCTGAGGTGAGCATTTCAGAATAAAAAGAAGCAAAAGATTGTTTATCTGAAAGTGGTGTTGAGGTTCAAATTTATGATGGAGCTTTGTGATTTTACTTTCTTCCTTTGAGTCATGGATAAATAAACCCATCTTTTCAAACAGAAAGACATAGATAAATTTTCAAATAAAAAGACATACTTTTGAGGGGGAAAGAGACCTTAGGGATTATTTGGCTGAAACCTTTTCATTTCTACAGATGATGAAATTCAGCTTCTGTGAACCTCATCCATAAAAAAAGAGCTAATAATAGCACTTGCTGTGAGGATTAAATAAGGTAATGTTTATAAACCACTTAGCAGAGCACGGGACATGAAATTAGTACACAGCAATAGCACCTACTTATTATAAATTTTGCTTAATATTTTATACTTAAAGCCACACAGGGAGTCTTGGCATAGTGAAATGGGAAGCTAGGGCTCCTCAAATCCAGACCAGTGCTCTTTTAAAAACATCATTCATTCGCACATATTTGTTGAGTGTCATGCACTTTTACAAATACTGGGCCTACAGCTGTGGGGAAAATCAGACCAAAAAGAAAAAAAAAATTGTGGCCTCATAGAGCTTAAGTTCTAATACAGAAGATGTAACAACATAAATATATATATATATATATATCTAGTACATAAGATGGGAAATGATAAAGCAGAGAAGAAGTAAGAATTTTGGGGAAGGAGATGAGGGTGCAGTTTTAAATAGGGTGGTCAAGACAGGCGGGAGGTGAAAGAACAAGCCGTGTGGATTTCGGGGGTGGGGAAGCACTGCAGGTGAAGGGAACAGAAGCTCACACATCCTGAGGGAGGAGCATAAAAGGACCTCATAAAGGACCATTAAGGAAGTCAGTGCAGCTGGAACAGGATGTTAGGGGGATGTGCATATTAAATGTGCAGGAATTTGCAGACCATCACCAGGCCTTTGGCTTTTATTCCTGGAGATGTGGGAAACTGTGGAAAGGTTTGAGCAGAAGAGTAACTGGAGGAGACAGGCTGGAAGGAACTGCTTCTCACCCAGCATACATGGGCTTCTGGGGTTGACAAACCATATATTAAAAAGAATACTAAGCAGATAGTATACATGTCCTATACAGTCTGAAATATTTATTATCTGACCATCTTCAGGATAAGTTATCTTAGGGAACTAGATCAGGCCAGAAAAGAAAGAGAGAGAGAGTGGAAGAGACAGAGAGAGAAAAGGAAAGACAGAAGGAAGGAAGGAAGGAAGGAAGGAAGGAAGGAAGGAAGGAAGGAAGGAAGGAAGGGAGGAAGGGAGGAAGGGAAGAAAGAAAGAAAGAAAGAAAGAAAGAAAGAAAGAAAGAAAGAAAGAAAGAAAGAAAGAAAGAAAGAAAGAAAGAAAGAAAGAAAGAAAGAAAGAAAGAAAGAAAGAAAGAAAGAAAGAAAAAGAAAGAAAGAAAGAAAGAAAGAAAGAAAGAAAGAAAGAAAGAAAGAGAAGGAAAGAAAGAAAAGAAAGAAAGAAAGAAAGAAAGAAAGAAAGAAAGAAAGAAAGAAAGAGAAAGAAAGAGAAAGAAAGGAAGAAAGAGAGAGAGGGAAAGAAAGGAAGAAAGAGAGAGGGAAAGAAAGGAAGAAAGAGAGAGGGAAAGAAAGGAAGAAAGAAAAGGAAGGAAGGAAGGAGTGGGGGAAGGAGAGAGGGAGGGAAGAATCTGTACTGGTTATCTATTGCTGTATAACAAATTACCCCAAAACCTAAGGAACTAAACACCACATATTTATTATATCACCATTCCTCTGGGTCAGGAATCCAGGCACTGCTTAGCCAAGTCTCTATTATGAACCGAATATGTTAATACATTCAGGATATCATGAGCTGAATGTTCCCCCAAATTCCTGTGTTGAAACCCTACCCCACAATGTGATGGTATTGGGAGGTGGGGCCTTTAAGAGGTAATTAGGATTAGTTGAAATTAGGATTAGAGGTATGGAATAGAGTGCACTTAGAAGAGTCACAAAAACACTTTCCTCATGCTGCTTTTCACCATGAGAGGACATATGAGAAGTCAGAAGTTTACAACCTGGGAGCGGGATCTCACCAGGACACAACCGTGCTGGCACCCTGATCTCAAACTTCTGGTCTCCAGAACTGTGAGAAATAAGTTCATGTTGTTTAAAATTCCCTCAGTCTATGGTACTTTGTTATAGCAACCTGAGTGGACTAAGACAATGTCCCCGGCTCCAGGTCTCACAAGGCTAATCATCGGGGTGTCAGCCAAGGCTGCAGCCGTCTCAAGTCTGCACAGGGAGAGGACCCTCTCCCATGCTCACTCATGTGACTGTTGGCAGCCTTGGGTACTCCCCAGCTGTGGGCCAGAGATACCAGTTTCTTGCCACAGAGGCCTCTCCACAGGGCAGCACACAGCTTAGCAACTGGCTCCTATTTCCTTGGAATAAGAAAAAAATGTGAGAAGGGACTCAAGATGGAAGCCACAATCTCTTGTAACCAAATCTTGGGAGTAAAATCATTGCTTCCACCATATACTATTCATTAGAAGCAGGTCAGTAAGTCCAGCCCACGGTCTAGGGGAGAGGGTTACCTGGGCCTGAATACCAGGAGGTGGTAATTGCTGGGGGCCGTCTGAGTGGCTGCACACACATATTCAGGAGCTAGATCCAGCTCTCACCCAAAGGGGAATGACAGGCACAAATTGTAGGAACTCCAAGATCAGCCTCCCCTGGTTTCTGAAAATGATCAGTTTGGAGAGCGAGCCAGGGACCCACCTCTAGCAGGAGCAGCAGCCAGGCTTCGTTTCAGTGACCCCAGGGCCCACAGATGGGGCCCATCCCACATCACAGGCAGGCAGTCAGCTGAGTCTGACAAGGTAACTGTGGTGGCAGAACAATGATGGCCCGAACGATGTCCACATCCTGATCTCCAGAACCTGGGTACATGTTACCTGACCTGGCAAAAGAGACTTTGTACACACGATTAATGTAAGGGTCTTTAGAAGGATACTTATCCTGGATTACTCAGGTGGGGCCAAGGACTTACAGGGGTCCTTGTAAGTGAAAGAAGAAGGCAGGAGAGACAGAGGAGGTGGGATGACAGAACCAGGGGTGGGAGTGATGGAATTGCTGGCTTTGAAGATGAGAGGAGGCCATGAGCCAAGGTGTGTGGGCAATCTCTGGAAGGTGGAAAAGGGAAGGACATGAATTTTCACCTAGAGCCTCCAGAAAGACCATAGCCCTGGTGTTATCTTGATTTTAGCCCAGTGAAACCCACTTTGGACTTCTGATTGTCAGAAAATAAATTTACTTGTCTTAAGCCACTAAGTTTGTGATAAGTTGTTACAGCTGCCATAGGAAGCTAACATCATAACCTAGTTCTTGTCTTTGTTAATTCTTGATTTTTACCTTCAGTTTTTCTGGTTATAAAGAGCCATTATCTTCCTTTTTATCTTTAAAATTATTTTTATTTATTTTTATTGTGCAAGTAATAGCCCAATACACAGGAAAACCAAAGGACATACAAAATGACAACATAACACATGCAAAGTTCCTTATGATCACTCTCTCCAACCTGTCCTTTCCCCAAGTAACCACTGCAGTCCTCTTGGTGTCTATCCTTCCAGACCATTTTCTATGCTCTTTCCTTCGTAGGCAAAACACACAGCCATTCAATAATTAGCTTTTTCAGCAAATATTTATTGTGTCATTACTACCTGGTAAGCGCTATTCTAGGTGCTATAGACATATCCCAAATCCCTGCAGTCCTAGAACTTACACACACGAAATAGAAACCCTAGACGGGGCAACTCAGCAATGGGAATCGCGGAGGTGATGTGATCCACCAGGTGTGTGCTGTCCATTGTGGTAGCCACAAGGTGTGTGTGGCTACTGAGTGCTTCCAATGCGGCCAGTCCTAACTGAGATGTGTTGTAAGTGTAAATGTATGTTGGACTTTGAAGACTTAGTACACAGAATGTAAAATACCTCATTAGTAATTTTTCCCCGTTGATTCCATGTTGCAATGATAGTATTTTTGATATCTAAGTGATATACTTCATATGTATTATTAAAATTAATTTCACATGTTTCTTTTTACTTTTTATTCATGTGATTGCTAGAACATTTAAACAACATATGCGGCTTGTATTAATGTTTTTAACTGGACAGCGGGTGGTACATGTTTGGGAAAGGTCGCACTGGCTGCTGGGGAGTGGACTGCGGCAGGCACGGGCGCTCTGGAGAGGGAGACTGGCTACAAGGCGCTTCCTGCAGCCTGTTCAGGGCTTGGTGAGGGAAAAGGTTGGAGGGAACCTAAGGTAAGTCCATTGCCCTCCAATCCTTCTTGAATGAATTAGAGACAGTAAAGAAATATGCATGCAAAAATTACAAAATAATACTAAATTGCATAGATCTATTGTTGTGTTTTGAATGTCAGAGCTTTATGAAAGATAACAGACTCGAAGTTTCTTCTTTCAATCCTATCAGAATTTCAGTGGCATAAGGAAAGGGAAGGGTGTAGTCACCCTACCTAGAACATGTCAATACAGTCCCATTGATTGTTTGTTAGTTCCAAGAAATTAGAAGTCTTAGCAGATGGGGTCCCATTCTGCACCTTGACTGGGCCCATCCAAGGTAATTTCCTTAACAGGACTAGATGCGTCATCACATTTAGTCTCCTCTGTTCTACCAACAGTGTCCCCTCCAAGTCCCAGCATTCGTACCCTGATCCACAAATGTCTAGGGCTTCTCACTATGGCAGAATGTCAGCCACCCTCCCCCAAAACCCAAGCAATCTCCAGATTTTCAGGGGCCGTGGGCCACACCTATATTCACAACTCTTCACCACTTACTTTGATGATTCCACAAAGTAGGGTATATGGACTGGGATCTCTGTGCCTCTTAAAACAATATAAAATTATCATTCTTTGAAAGTCACAGAGAACATTCGCAAATATCTTTTTTTTTCTTATTGTAATAACCCTGTGAAACAGGCAGAGAAAGAAAAAAGAAAGAAAAGAAGGCATTTAAGAAATGACTTTTTCTGAAGCCTTTGGCACTTGTCAGGGCATTTCAGACCTGATTTGGTAACAGAGTATTGATGTAATCATTTTAAGATTCACATATCGATTTGTCCATGGTGTCCTGTAAAAGTGTCATGACTTCCTAGCTCTGGGACACCTGGGCAGGTGTGTGTGAACCTCTGGCACAAACACACTCAGCCTCCTAGTGTTGGACGTACAAATCCCTACCAGGGACAGTGTGGGGCTGTGAAGTTTTCCTACCACCATTAGCCATTAATGTGACTTGGAATAAGTTCTCTGGCATTCTCCAAGATATATATATATGTATATGTAAAAAAACTAAAGAGACTTTAAACCATAACTTTCCAGTGTAGAGACCACACGTACAGTTAACTATATGGATATCATTTAATAAAGGATGGGGGGGATATGAAACTTCTGTTCCTTTCATATTCCCCGTGCCTCTGGCCTTTCGTGGCATGAGAGGTGGGAGCATCTTGCCTTGTTGAATATTAGTCTAACCACGTTCTACATTTTCCATACATTCTTTGTTAGGTACTATTACAGATTGTCAAATATATTATAGAATTATACAGGCAGGTGCAGATGTATACATGCAGGGTTGTACGCAGCAAACCATATGCCCCGTTCTACATTAGTTATTTAAAGGCTCCTTCAAGGCCACTTTGACCTTTTTTTTGCCTTAGGTGTTAACTTTAGAACCTAGCTTGACATGAAATGGAATGCCACTAAACTTCTCTACAAGATTTCTCAGGTCCAGCGTGGGCATAGGCACAGAGGAAACTGCATGAGGAATGCCTGTTGGACAACAGAATCTTCAGGCCCCCTCTGATGCTGATGCTCTCTGGCCTCACGGGTTAATCAGACTTTCGCCTGGGCCTGGGAAGCCTGCTTCCATTTTAGAATCTTCTAAGGCCTTTGAAGTCTGGGGTAATAAAAATCCTCCAAAAGAGAGCCAAAGAGAGCCAAAACAATGAATGTTCTTTTGATACATTTGGAAAATGAATCGATCCCCTATCTCTAGAGGAAAAACACACGATGTTTTCCATCTGGCAGGGCTGTGGAAGAATAATGTTGTGGAAACAAGGGTCTATTCACTGGAGCCACTGTGGCCCTGTCCTGTCGCTGGGCGTGGCTAGTTTATACATCACTCCACCCACTTACGGACACTCAAATAGGGAGTTCTGTTTACTGGCAAAAGTATTTTCAAACTCTCTCCTCCTCACCCCACCCCCAAGTAATCTTTGTCTAATAAATGACTAAATATCATTGTTATCTCAAAGTTGGGAAGAGGGTCAGAGGTCCATGGCCCTCAGCCTCTGATGAACAGCTAGCCACTGAGTCCTGGTTGGGATGCTCTGGGCTCCATGTGACATTATGCCCTGACAAAATGTTAGGCCAAATTGTCTCCTATGGCCAGACACTCAAAGGAGAAAGAGTGCAGATCTCAAGCAAGGTAAAACAGTCATTCAATGATGTCACAAAGGATCCATCTTCCTTCTGTTTCTCTGCTCTACAGCAGCTTCTTTTCAAGACCAATTCCCCTAATAGTCACAGATTTACAGATGCCATTTACAGATGCCACAACCAGGGTCTTGGGGCAGCAGAAGGGGACTTTTTCTTTCTGTGCACCTTCTCAAAAGGAGACATTTCCCAGGGCTCTCTCCAACCCCAAGCAGAACTCCCTCCTCATCTCACTGACAAGGACTAAATTACATGCCTGCTCCAAGATCAGTCACTGCCAAGGGGAGTAGGACTCCCAAGATGGGCTTGACTTGCAGATGGTTATCTGGAGAGGATGAATCTCTGGAGGGAACAGAAAGAATGTGCTATTAGTAAGAAAGAAGAGAAGAAATAAATGGGGTAGACAACAACAGTGTCTTCTATATTCACCCAGTTGTGGAACACAGATAGTGGGATAGCTGGGCACATGCTTTTGTGATCATGTACAATAAAAGTCAATAATTTATGGAGCTTTGGGTAGTGTTATGGACTGAATGTTTGTGTCCAACACCCCAAATTCTTATGTTGAAACCCTAGCCCCCAGTGTGATAATAGTAGGAAGTGGGGCCTTGGGGAGGTAATTAGGTCATGAGGGTGGAGACCACATGGATGGGATTAGTGCCCTCATGAAAAAAGACCCCAGAGGACTCTCTCACCCCTTCCTCCCACCATGTGAGGACACAGTGAGAAGACAGCCATCTGTGAACCAGAAAGCCAGTGCCTCGATATTGGACTTCCCAACTTCCAGAACTATGAGAAATTGGTAAGTCACTCAGTCTGTGGTATTTTTGCTATATCAGAACACATGTACTGAAACATGTAGAAACAATCAAAACCTTTTTGTTTGACTTTTCATCCCATTTCTCTCACTCTTGGCTCTGAAATTATACCCTTTCACCATCATTATTATTTTCATCTAAAATTACTTAAGACTTAACATGTGCCAGGCACTGTGCAAATCATTTCCTGTGAATTCTGTCCTTTAATTCTTCACAATGGCCTTGTGAAGTCAGTACAGTTATCCTTTTTTTATAGAAAACTAAGACCAGGAAAAGTTAAGTAACTTGCCCAAATTTACACAGTTAGTGAAGAGGCCTAGATTGGAGTCAGATTATTAAAATTCCAAGTGAATAACTGTTCATGTAACAGATAAGACTCCATCCTAGGTGCTGGGAATAGTGGTAAAGAAAATAGACATAGTTCTTGCCTTTATGGAATCTACCATCTAATGGAAAAGAAAAATAGAAACAAACAGATTATACAAATTCTACAACATTTTGGTAAGTATTATAAAGGAAAAGGAATGAAGGAATGAAAGAGGACCCTCATTTATACTGTGGTGATCAGAAAACAGCCTTTCTGGAAGGTGACTTTATGCTGAATATGAGTGATGAGTAGCAGCTATGTGATGGGAGGAAAGAAAAATTCTAGGAAAAGTCCCTGAGGTGGAAAAAAGTTTGACACTTTCAACACATAAACAAAATCAGTATGACTGGAGCAAAATGAGAAAGAAGAGGGTGGCATAGGTTCTAGAGAGGTAGGCAGGGGCCAGGTCATTTGGGCCTTGTAGGTCCCTCAAGAATATTGAATTTTATTCTAGGTGCAATCTGAAACTATTGAGGAATTCTCACTAGAAAATTAACATGATTAGATTTGACCTGAAAACTGGATCACAAACTACTACCTGGAGAATGATGACTTGGAGAAAGAATAGACATAAAGAGATTAGTTGGGAGGCTGTTGCAGCCACCAGGAAAGCAGTGATGGTAGGTGGCCATGGAGATGGAGATAAGAGGATGGAAACTCAAGAAATGTTCTACAGGTGGAAGTGACTGGAGTTGGATGGGATTGAATATAATGACAAGGGGAAGGGAAGCACTGAAGATTCCTGGTTCTGGCTCCCACAACTGATGCTAAAGAGGGAAGCCACTGACCAGAGATAAATGTAAGGAGAATATAGAAGTTCAGCTTGAGACACACTGAATTTGAGATGTAAGGTGTCAGGTAGGCTATTGCATGTATTACCCAGAGCTGAGAAGTTTGCTGGAGATGCGTATTTGGATATAGTTGGCATTTTGATGGCATATTAATGGTATTTAAAGACACAGGAAGGAAAATATTTTAGATAAGGAAAAACAGAGAACTCCAAAGACAAGATACAAAGGGGATTAAAATGGAACCATCAGAAAACTGGGAGGAAAACAAGAAGAGTGAGACACAAGCCAAGGAAAATGCAGGAGTCTTTCAGGAAGGAGAGAGTAGCCAGTTATACTGCTTGCTGCTGAGGGTCAAATATGATGCAGCCTGAATTTCTATATTAAAAAAAAACCCATCCATTGGCCAATACTTTGAATTTAAATGACCCACACCAAGGCACATTGTTATGAAATTCTGTTGCATCCCAGACCAAAAATAAGATTCTAAAATCTTTGGAAGTGGTGAGAATGGGACAATGAGACCAAGCCACAATGAGACCAATCTTCAATTAGATTCAGAAGAGCATAAGACATCTCTAGAGCAGCATTAAAAGCTAACGTACAAATGGATAATGCCTTCAAAATTCCAAGGGAAAATTATTTTCGACACAATTACTTTTATAATCAAGTAAAAGTTGAAGAAAAGCTTATGTAAATATGAAATATTTTTAAAAGTTGATCTCTCATACGTCATTTTCCAGGAAGCTACTGAAAGATGCTATCCCACAAAATAAGGGCATAATCAAAGAAACAATTCAAGAAGTGGAATAAGGAAAAGGAGAGAAGTGAAGGATATTCGCAGAGCGGTGATAAAGGGAAGTTCCAGGATGACAGTTCTGCAGCAGGCTTAGAGGGTAACCAATCCCAACAGGAGTACTGGGATTGAGGGGTCCAGAAGAGATGCTGGCAAGTAGGGGCAGAATGCAACTGATAAACTACCTGGTGTGATTTACCATGTTAAATGAAGTTTTAGAAAGAAAAAAAAAGTAGACTGAATGAGTAACAGGTTTGCAGAATATAACAAATAAAAAACAAAACAGGTTTGCAGAATATAACAAATAAAAAACAAAACAAAACATTCCAGTGTTAGAGCAATTTTCAAATAAAAAAGTTAAATTCCTAACTATAGTACAAATATAAATCGAGCACATGTCAAAGAATTTTATTCCACTCATCCCTGTAGGAACCAGTAAAATGTTACAACTAGTACAAAGGTGAATTCAAAGATCAGAATCACATATAAAGAAAAAGGAATCCTGAAATGAATTCACAAAGAGAAGCAAAATGATCTATTCACAGGGCAATAATCAATTTCGTTCATAATAGTTTTCTGTTGCTGCATAACAAATCATCACGAATTTCACAGCTTAAAACAACACACATTTACTATCTCACACAGTTCTGTTGGTGGGAAGTCTGGATGGGCTCAGCTGAGTATTCTGTTTAGAGTCTTCCAAGGCCAAGATCAAGTTGTTGGCCAGCTTGGACTCTGACCTAGAGAGTCTAGGAATCTGCTTCCAGGCTCACTTAGAATGCTAGCTGAATTCAGTTCCACGTAGCTACAAAACCGAGGACCCCATTTCCTTGCTGCCTATTGGCTGAGATTGCTGTCGACAACTAGAAACCCTTCTTTGGTTCTTGTACACAGTCCCCTTCGTCTTCAAAGCCAGCAACTACATGTCAGAATCTTCTGGTGCTTTAAATCTCTCAAACTTCCCTTTCTGCCATCAGCTGGAGAAAACCCTCTACTTTAAAGGGCCCGTGAGATTAAGGCTCGTGTGATTAGATTATGTCTACCCCCAAAAATCTCCCTTTTGCCATATAACATAACATAATCACAGGAATGATATCTCATTCACATGTTCTGCCTACATTTAAGAGAAAAAGATTATCCTAGGACATTGGGAGGTTATCTTAGAATCTGCCTACTACAGCATTCCACCATACACAATCATCTGCATTTCTATGTATAACGATAACACACATCATTATTAGTTTTCTGCAACGTACAGAATTATAAAATAGGTCAAAGACAATGAAAAGCAAAGACAGCCTGGATGGTTGAACTAGATCCACTTAATCTTGTTTTGCCAACTAAAGCCTTTCATAATTTTCTCCGACACCTGTTACACAGGAAAAATATAACATGCCACACGGTGGGTCACTTGTGAGCAATATGTAGATAATCATTGGGTATTCATATAACCAAAACTCATGATGTGGCTGTATGTCTACATACAGCTACGTGTGTTGGGCTCAATGACTATTTGTTAGTTTAACTTGATTTTGCAGAAGAAGCAATAACTTACAAAGACTAAGTATTATGCCTATTATAGATATGTGTTGTTTTCCCCTTCTTAAATTCTCTACCCTTTTCTTCTAGGAATAACATCCCGATTTTCAGCTGGAAAACCACTCCTCTTCCATTAAGGAGTGTAAGCCATGGCCAAGGCTAATATATAAATGCTAACGACAAATATAGTTACAGCACAGAAAAATGATCAACCAATTTAGGGTAGTGGAGGCAGGAAAAAGGATCAACCAATTTAGGGTAGTGGAGGCAGGAGGTGACAAGTGAGTTTGATTTTGAAGGACCATAAAAATGATAATATGGAACACTTACTATGGTTGTCACATGTCAGGCACTATTTTTCATGCTTTTCATGCACTGCCTCATTTAATCCTTACAATTCAAAAAAGTAGAATTTGTATTACCTCTGCTTTACAGATGTAGGAATTGAGGCACTGATAAGTCATTTGCTCAAAGTTACACAGCTAAAAAGTGGTAGAGTCGAAGACCTCCCTCTTATGCTCCACCATATTGATTTTCAGAAAGTAAACTCGGTTTGTGGGAAAATAACTCCACTCATACAACAAAGAAAATCACGTTCTTATACTGAGAATGACCAAACAGGTTCCAAAGTCTGCCCTCCTTGCCTCCACCCTTGGTACTTAGGGATTCACTTCACAGCCTGCAGGAGAAGCCCCTAAATCTTGACTACAGAGAGCCTCTACTCTGTTGAAAGATTCAAACTTGAGTGTGAATCAGAAGCACCTGGAGAGCTTCTGATTGCTGGGTTCTACCTTTAGAGTTTCTGGTTCAGTAGGTCTAAAGAGAGGGTCCAAGGCTTTGTATTTCTAACAGGTTCTCAGGTGATGCTGTTGCTGCTGGTCAGGGAACCTAATTTTGAAATACCACTGGCCTCTGGTATAAGTAATAGAAGCATAGGGTAATCGGGGATGGGTCCCCACCCACCCAGCTCTTCGCTTCCAAACCTAAAGAACAGCCACAGTGACAAACTGGTGTGGTTATTGGCAGGTCGCCCAGGGACAGAACCACTGGGTGGAGAAGCTGGCTTGGAGAGGACTGCATCGCAGCTGGTGGAGGGAAATTCAGTATCTGTTTGAAATGAAATTAGGTTGGGTCTTGCCTCTCTGTGTATCAGGCGGGAGGAAAAATGCTCATACAAATATGGAAAGAATGTATTTTTCTGCAGTGGTGAGTTGATTCCTTGGTATCACCAAAAACTCCTCCTTAATTCTTTGTATTTCTATGGCAGTCTTTCCTGAAGAATTTCAAAGTTACCGACAGAACCCAGAATGTTCCAAAACCTCTTCCAAAACCTCTAAGCGGCTTCTGGGTGTTGTTTGATTTGTCTTTCAAAAAAACCCAACCATTCAGAGCTTGGTTTTTCTCCTAGGTTCTATAAGAAGGAAAACTTTTCATTACGTTTCATATGTTGTGTGTTTCCTGTTGCTTTCAAAGGGTCCCACTTGAAAGCCTATAAACCATATCTTGTAGATCTTAATTGGAAATATTTATGTCAGATTTTTTTCCTCTCCATGACTTGAAATTTTATTCCTTCACATTTCTGGTTCGTATTTCCACATAACTCTGCCTACTGAGTGCATCTGGAAAATATGTATGTGCATGTGTGTGTTTTGTTTTGTTTTTTAAAAAGCCGCTTTTAAGCATTAAAAAAAAACCCAACCTCTATCAGACTATTTATTGTAGACTGAGAGTTCATTAGAAGCTGCCAACTTCATCTTCTTTGGAAAACTTTGAACTACAGTATTTCAAAATTCATGGGTGGTGAGTGTGGACTGACAATAAAAAGGCCCAAGACCAGAGTTGGCTATAGAATAAAATCCACGCAATACAGAGCAATTCCTTAAGACTAGTCATAAAAATAATACAATGTATTAAATGCTTTGTACCATGGTTTTTTTTTTTTTTAAACCCTCCAAGGAAATTTCCGAAATTACTTAAAACCGTGGTAAATCCAAGTTGGTTATCCATCAACTTCACAAGCATTTCTTTCACCGCTTCTAATCTTATACAGATGTGACATGACTATCGAAGATTGGGTTCAACACACTTGGACCTTGCTTTAAAAGAAAGCAGAATTATTAAATTTTTTTGAATTTCTGCCACCTACTGGCAACTTAGTGCTAGAATTGAGCACAGGGTAAAAACACTTCCTGTTTGAGACTCGTTACAGTCTTCTTCTGGAGGATAATTAAGGAACACATGCTTTAACTGATCTTCAGTACGTGTTGCTGATCTAGTGAGAAAACAGGGTGGACTGAGTTATTTAGGGGAGAGCTTCCAGGCCCCAGAGCAACCCATAACCATCCCTGCCTGGTGGACCTGATTACAAAGTTAACTCAGTCAGCATTTTGGATTCCATTTCCTCTGTGGTGTGAATCACGTGGCTTCAGGGTTGACGAGCTGGTGCTCAGATGGCGCTGCTGTTTGTGCCTGTTGCCTAACTCTTGGTGGCAAATCACGTTTCTCTGTGCAATTCTAGAAGGCGGATAGTGTGTGCTTGTGGACTATGCAAAACGCATCTGAATATTGACTTGTCTGGCATCTGGAATACATTCTGGAAAGTTCTTAGGGGGAGAAAGTGTTACAGTGTGGGATTGCCACCGTGGTGCATGTAGCCAGGAGGATGGGGGAAGAGCATTCAGCTTGAGTTATCTAATTTCTGATGCTAATTTTGACAGCCTAAACCTAAATGAGATTCTTGGAAAATCTTAAATCCTTTAACAAAGTAACCTACACACAACATCATCTTGGTCTTACTAAACCTTGTGTCTCCGCTGGTCCTGTTTTCTCATTTCTAGGTGTGACAAACTTCAAAGACTTCGTTTCATTCAAAGGGGTAACCAGAGAGGGATCAAAGACTTTCCCTCATTTTGCAAAGCTCAGGCTGGAGAGTTATTACTCTGGGATCAATCTCCCTTTTGAAGATTGCTATCTGTGGGTATGAAATCTAAGTCCCAACAAAGGCAGATGAGAAAAGCTTTGGGGCGGCCACCAGACAGGAAGGTGTCATTTTCACCAAGATAGGAAAGCAGAGTTAAGGGTGCTGCAGAAGATCAAAAAGTTGAAGGGATGTTGGACACATGGCAAACAGTGGTGACCATCTGGAAAAGTGGATATTAGAACGGGGCAGGCAACAACCAAAAAAGGGAATTGAAATGAAAAAAGCAGTTAAAGGCCAAGAAATACATTGAGTGATCTACCAGTGAGCATGTTTGAAAAATGAGGGCTGACAGTGAAAGCCCCAGCATTACGGTCCAGCCATGTTCAGTTTCTTCCAGTTCTGCAAGCATGGCGTCCTCTGTCTTGCCTCTGTGCCTTGATGCATGTCCTTATCTCTGCTGGAATATTGTTGTCCCTCACCTCCCTGCATTTTTTTTTTTTATTAAACCGTCCTTCCTTTTACAAAAATTCCTACTTATTGTTCCTACTTATGGTTCAGATCTCAGCTTAAGTCTCTTTTCCTCTCAAAGTCCAGGGAAGTCCCTTCTCCACCTAAGTGATTGACTCCAGCTTTCACGCGGGAGAACTTCCTTTACCGCAGGACTCTTACTTCCTCTCATCGTTTGAGGTTCTTCCTGCCCGAGAGCTCTGTGCTCCATCGTGGCAGGATCCTGTCTGTCTTGCATCCATCACCACTACAACCTCAGCACCCAGCACAATACCCGCCACATGGTATGTTGTTAATTTTCATTTCTGAAATGAATGAATACTTGAGAGGACCAGCTGAGCTCTATGTTTTGAAAGAATAACCTATCACTTTGCTATTTCTGGTACAACTCCCTTTCCACTGAGTGAGTACAGATAAAGACAGACACCATGTTGGTGCCTCATGGTTTATAACTGCAGTGGAACCAGAGGGCTAAGACGCTGATGATTTTAACAAATCACAACGGTTCTCTCTTCCTTCAGGCTGGAGGAAGGACATTCCTTCAAATAAGACAAACTTTACGTCTTTGCATATGTTTGGAAATGTATGAAATTAAATCTTATCATTGTCTTAAACAGAGTTAGATAAAAGTAGTCACCAGCATCTCCCCCCAGAATATGTACCCTGTGTTCCAGTGAAATCTCTCCTTAGAACCCCAACAGAGCGAACAGATACCATTTTGCTAGTCTAGCTTTAAATTAAAAATTTAGATCATATCATTTACTAATTTGTAAAGTCAATGCAAGTGGAACACACGTGTCTTGCTGTGGGTTGGTGCTGATGCAGGATACTTTTGAGAGTGCATCTTATTGAAATTTGCAGTTTTGAAAATAGTTTAGAATGTACTTTAAAATTAAACATATAGGGGACTTTGGGGAAACCTCTGAGTACCTCTACAGTGTGGAGTTGAAAAACATCTCTGGTCCCAGCATGGTTCTAAATGTTTTGCCCCTATCAGCCCTTCTACTCTCCAGAACAACCTCATGAGGCAGATATTAGTTTCCTGATTTTTACAGATAAGGACACAGTGGCACAGAGAGATTAAGCAGTTTACTTACAGCCAGTAAGTTGTAGAATCATGGTTAGAATGCCAAATCTGGCCCCATTCATTCATTCTTTTAACAAATATTTATTGGGTGTCTACTGTGTGTCAGACACTGTTTTAGGCACTAGGATACTGCGGTGAACAAAACAGACCCAAATCCCTGCCCCCGGAGCTTCTGTTCCAGAATCCTCACTGTCTCCCACTGTGCTCTACTACTGCTCTCCTCTCTAACTGGCTGCCCTGGGCTCTGTGGGAAGAGGGCAGTGACGAGAGAGCTAGTGTCAGGAACAGACACATGGTCCGAGACCCGAAAGTTGAGTAAGAGTAAGCTAGGGAGGCAGTTTGGGGAGGGCACTGCAAGCACCAGAAACAGATGGAAACCATGAGCCCACCAGCATCTCAGCATCCTTACCACTGTTTTCATCGGTGTCCTAGCCTAGCAAAGCTTGCATAAATGGACTGCTGGTAAACTTTCGATTTTACAGAGGTTAATCCTAAACTCCCTGACTTTTCTTCTCGGTGTCTTGCTGTTGCTCACCACTGTCCCTACTTCCTGCCTGCTCTGCTTTGGTGTCCAACTGAATCAGTTTCTACAACTTTTGGTCTTCCTGCTACCTTCCCCAGCTTGTGACCTCCTCTCTTGATTCCTGTCTCATGGACTCTCTGCACAAGTCTATCATTCTCTACACACTCATCCCTGTGTTCACAGGTTAGGTGCAACTTTACTCATTCACATAACATTTAACAAAGTGTCTATAATGTGCCAGGCACAGTTCAAGTGCTGGGTACCTGTGGGAGGCTGAAAAATGCCACCCTCCAAAGATATCCACATCCTGACTCCCAGAATTAGATTGTTACTTTACATGTCAAAAAGAAGACTATAGATGTGACTAAATTAAGAGTCATGAGGTGCAGTCACATGTATCCTATAAGAGGAATACAGTGGGAGATTTGACACATACTGAGGAGAAGGCAATGGGATAACAGAGCAGAGAGAGTTCTGACGATTGTGGCGTTGAAGATTGGAGTGATGCAGCCACGAGCCAAGGAAGGCTGGCAGCCACCGGAAGTTGGAAGAGGCAAGGAACTGGCTCTCCCCTAGGGACTCTGGAGAGAATATGGCTTTGATTTTTGGACTTTTGGCTGCCAGATCTATGAAAGAATAAATTTCTGTTGTTTTAAGCCACAAATTAGTGGTAATTTGTTACAGTGGTATCAAGAAACGAATACAGTACCCTTTCTCTGGTTCCTTGTTAGACTTCCCAAGGCCATTTTTATGGTTTCTCATAGCATCCCATGTTTTCCGTGCCCAACAGCTTAGCACATTGTATATTAAATGCAATATTTCCATGTCCTCCATTGGACTACAAACTGCTTGAAAGCAGGGACTGGCACCTTATTCATCTTCCTACATCCCCAGCATTTCATATGTTATATGCTCAATAAATCTTTGTCGGCACATAATAGATGCTCGTTAAATTTTTGTTAAATGAGTGAGTAAATTACAGAGCATTGTAGTGTTATTTAATCTTTTTATTTGTGAAAGCATTTTCTTTCCAATTAGACTGTGAGAAGCCACGGGTTTGTACCATCTGTCACGCAAATCACAACGTGGTTCACTGTTCCCAGCCAAAGGGGTGGCACAGGGGCTTTGTCCCTCACGATTAGGAGAGCCTGCCTGGTTACCCGGCAAAGTAGGACACCGTGAACAGTCAACGATGTCTGTCATGGGTGTGACAGTAGGGAGGGGTGGCGTATGGACAGTTACCATCCCTGACCCAGTTTTTATCCCATGGATAAGATCTCTTCTATCTAAACCTGAAATAAATGGTGTTCCTGCCCTCCAGAATCTTAGAGCTGAACTAGGGTATCTGTAACTCACCTGTGGTAGAGGTGGGTCTCACATTCTCAGTCCCTGCTGTGAAAACTGACCAGTGTGCGTGTCATTCTTTCATTCAACATTTCCACCGGCAGACTGTTCTAAGTGCGGGAGCCATACGGTCCCTGCCCTCAAAGAGGGTAAAGACTAATGGAGAAGATAAACGTGTTTAGAGCAATCCCGGTCACCAGTGTGAAAGGGGCTATCGTGTCGGGACTATAAGGTGCAGCAGGGCCATGGTGGAGTAAATGGCTTGTGAGAAAGGGAAGGCTGAAACCTGCAAGCAAAGACCTTGCAATAAACCTGAAAACTGGCTGTTGAGGCACTGACTGGAGGGAGGGGGAGGTTTTGCCCACTGTAGGTCAGGAGGAAGCGTGTGTGACTCAGTGGCTCTCCGCCTTCAGCTCCTGGTCCCCAAGGAGGCCTGGGCTGTCTGGCTGATTTTGCAGTGAGCCTGGTAAAAATTTAGCATTTCAGTCACTCCCTGTCCCCTGAGCAGAGCTCCGGAAGTGGGATCAATAGAGAAACATCGTCAGCAACCAGAGGATGCTATAAATCTTTTCAGCCCCGAACAGAACCATTTGGGAGCGGACTGGCTGAGGCTCCTGGGAGGAGCTAAGGCAAAGCTTTGGGGTTCCATTCTAATGAGCAGTTTCTCCCGATTAAAGCTGTGCTGTTGGAGGGTGAGGGCAGGGAGCTAGTGTTGGTGATTATTCAGACCTCAGAGTGAAAACCAATGCCTTAACAGACAGTTATAAAAATGCTGCTTTTGTTCAGCATGTATTTGCCAAGAACATAATGTGCATTATGTTAAGGCACTGGGTGTTGCCACAAAGGTAAATGCCCCCTGCTATGGTCTGAGTATCTGTGTCCCCCGCAGATTCATACATTGAAATCCTAATGCCCAATGGGATAGCACTAGAAGGTGGGATGTGGGGAGGTGATAGGGTGATTAGATTAATGCCCTTATAAAAGAAACCTGGGAGAGTGTCCTTGCCCTTCCCCCATGTGAGGTTACCTGTAAGGAATCTGTGATGCCCTGAGGGCCCTCACCTGACCATGCTGGCACCCTGATCTTGGACTCCCAGCCCCTAGAATTGTGAGGAATGGATTTTTGTTGTTTATAAGCTACCTAGTCTGTGGTGTTTTGTTACGGCACCCCAAACTAAAGTATACTCTACCCAAACTGATGTGGTGGGGGGGACTCAGACCACGGAGCAAAAATAATCAGAGATAGAATTAGCCTGCACCTCAAAAGCTGTGTGACCTCAGGCAAGTTCCATCACTGCTCTGAGCTTCAGTTTCCTCATCTGTAAAATGAAGATGATAATAATACCTACATCACTGAATGTGTATTAGACAGTAAAGGAACTTAGCTAAGTGCTTGGAAGATAATGAATGTTAGTTACAAATAACTTTAATGTGCATGGGGGGGGCGGGGGTTGGGATGTGAGTTTAAGGCTTATCCTGGAGGCCAAGAATAGGTTGCAGGACAAATAGAACCAGTCCTGCCTGGGGGACAGTCTTAGGGGCTGAGAGTTGGTCCATTTATGGTAAGATTGGAAAGCAGTGGTGTGGTTAATATCTGCTGTTCCTTCTTCATTTATTCAGCAGACATTTACTGAGCTAGAGTGAGCCAGGTGCCCTCCTAGGTCCTGGTGGTACAGAGACGATCGAGCATATCCCCCTGTATCTTAAGCTCCATGAGAACAAGGATTGCGTCTGAGCTCTAGAACACGGCAGAGCAAGGTGGAGCTAGGTTAGTAGGTATTGAATAATTATTTTTAATGAGAAAAGTAGGTGTTTGATGATTATTTTTAATGCAAAAAGGCAATAATATAATTAATACCTATCAGAAAATGTGCATGTCTGAATTTGGTTAAATACTGCCAGATGTTTCTCCCAAACCACTGTGCAGTTACCACTCCCCATCTCTCCCCACCAGCCACGGACAAGGACCTGTATCCCTCATCTCCACCCGCACTTGGCGCTCTCCAATTTTCTAATTCTTGTCCATCTATAACATGTAAAGTGATAGCTCATTTGTTTTAATTCACACTTGTCTGATTGCTAATACATTTGAACAAAACTTCAAATGCTTGCTAGTCCTTTGGGTTTTCTAGTCTGGAAATCACCTGTTCTTGTCCTTTGCCCAATTCTGCTCCTGGGCGTGTATTTCTCAAATGTGATCATTGCTGTCATTTGCAATGGCTGGGAGTCAGAGGCAGTGTGAAGGCTCTTTACTGGGGAAGTTAATTGTTGAAGATGGGGAAGGCTTATTCTGAGATACTAGGTGGCAATTCTACGTGATTAACTAGATGTATAGGTAGCAGCACAGACAATCCTTAAAAACACAGAGATGGTGATAAAAGAAACAATATGAGATCTAGCAAACAATGCCATTTGTATGGAAATTACAAACCCATGCACATAAAACACCCATATGTGTGTGAATGAGTATGTGTGTGTATTTTCTAAAGAACGTACTAAACACAGAAGAGTGGTTCTGGCAGGGGCAGGGTTGGGGGCCGGGAAGTGGCAGGGAATAGAGATAAAGAACCAGGATCAAAGAGAATAAAGAAATAAAGTATATAAGAGAAAGAGCCTTAGTGATGATAATATGTCAAGAATTGAGAAGTATCGACAATTCAATCCTGTGCAACTCAGATCTGCTGATAATAAAAATAGCAATTAATAGCCATAAATAAGATCCTTTGTATTTCTGTGGCTCTTTGAATCTTTCAAATCATTTCACAGCTATTTTATTTGAGACATTCCTCTCCCCAATGTAAAGAGAAGGAAATTCAGACATGGAGAGATTAACTATGCCTGAGAAGGTACTAGGACCCAGAAGCTCCCACACCGAACCTGCCTTTTTTCCACTACAATGGATTGGTCAGACGCTGTCACTGGGCTCCCTGAAGGCTGGTGAAATTTGAGTCAAGCCCTTCTCTTATCTTTCTTCACATCCCTTCCTGCCGGGTAAAAACCCATGTGCCTGAGCCGGCTTCCCACTTCCCTACTACATCTCGGCTATTAAGGCTGTTTCACACGTAGGGCTCCCATTGACCCTGGCTCTCTCCCTAATTGAACCCAAAGACTAAAACATCCTTTACAATAAGCACTTCTTTGTAATAGACAGATTTCCTGGACCCATAAAACAGCTTTTAGAAAGGCCGAGCTGTATTTAAGGAAGACATTAATATAGTGCCACAAAATGAGGTTTGCTGACATATGACTCTCTGAATAATTTACTTTAAATAAATTAACACTAGAATTTACATTTACCTTTGAAAGTCCAATTTACTGGAGGCACTGCGGATGTGCTCCCTGGAGAATGGGAATAGTGAAATAACGCCAGCCTTTGTTTGACTGCCTTGCTAAGAAACATAATGAAATGGCTACTTTTTCCAGAGAAATCTCTCTCTCATCAACACTCACTCAGCCCACCCATTGGAGGGGCTCCCCATTTTCCCAAGAGTCTTTCTCTTTGCCAACAGGATGAGTTTAGCACTCCCATGGGCACAAGGGGCTGGAGATAACATGGAGGAGAGAAAATCCAGTAGAATTGAAAAGTTAATAATTATAATAATAACACAGCTAGAAGTTATTGGTAAATTATTTGCATATATTATCTCATTTAATCCTTATAAAGATTCTGTGAAGTAGGATCTCCTAGAAACCCCTTTTCACAGGCAGGAAAACTATAATTTAAATAGTAAACTTGCTCACGGTCACATAGCTAGCAAGTAGTGAACCTAGCATTCAATAAAAGGAGCCTTAAGTCAGAGTCCACACCTAGATTTGTCTTTTAAATAATTATCAAATTATCCATTATTTAAATATACAAGCTTGCAAGATCATTATTAAAAATGGGGCAAAAAAGAAAATTAAAGAAAGAAACAGAAAAAAAAAATCACCCAGAGTTAACTATTACCCAAGACACTCAGGGCTGATTAGTTGGGCATATTCTCTTCTTGTGAGAAGATTTCATTTCTATTTTTCAAGGACTGAGAATATTTCCCTATGCTTTAGGGGCAGGGGCTGCTAGGGCGGGCCTTTGACCGACCAAGCAGAAAGGGAAAGCAGGGACCTTTTGGCCCATTCAAATGAGCGCATGATTTGTCTGTCCTTTCCAGCTGGCGGTTGACCAAGGAGGCTGCTGGGCGTAGCAGGCTGCTTGGGCGCGTGTGGTTCCAGCATATGGAGCTGCAGTGCTGCTCGGGCCTGCTGGTGACGTCTCCCCATCATGGTCCAGGGCACGCAGCAGCCCTGGCCGGCATCCGAACCCGGGGCGAGGAAGCCGCCTGAATCCCCAGCCTGGAAATGGTACCCACAGTCGGAAGATTGACCCTTAGTGGCCTCCCGCCATCAGTAGCCCCCAGCCAGCCCCGGGCAGGCCATGCCAGGGGGCTCCGTCTCGGATGCTGTCCGCCCTCAGAAGGTCAGGACCCAACAGCAGAGCCTCAGGCCAAAGAGCCTGAGCTTTGAAATCAGAGCCGGGGTCGAATTCTGGCTTTGCCCCATTCGAACCGCGTGAATTCTGGCAGATTATGCAACCTGCTAAATTTCCATTCCCTCGATGATAGAATTAGGCAGCAGAGTGCTCTGGCCATGCCGAGTGCGGGCACCAGAGTCAGGCTCAGTGTGGCCACATCCTAGCTCCATTACGTACCAGCTGGGTGACTGGGGGAAAGCCACTTAGCCCCTCTGGGCCTCCTGTTTCTCTTACATTAAATAGGAGTAATGACACAAGTGATGTTAACGTGTGCAGTACCCAGTGAAAATACTCAGAAAACATTAGCTGTTTTTGCTATTACTAATAAAATGGGGTGACTGAAGCATTTGACTCATATTTTTGTGAGGATTAATTGAAATAATACAAATAAAACACGTTAAAAATGTATTCTGTCAGAAGTTCAGACATCTCAAAGTCATCCTCAGTTCCTTTTTTCCCTTCCTAAAATTGTCCTACCAGCAAATGTTGTCAGCCCTTCCATCCAAAAAGGTCCAAACTCCAGACCCTTCTCACCTCCTTCCTTGCTACATCCGAGTCCAAACCACCATCGTTCTCACCGGGATTATTTCCATTACAGCCATCTAACTAGTTTTCGGACCTGTGTCCTTGCCCCCATACAGTATACTCTCAATCCAGCAACATTCTGTTTAAGGCTTTCTAAGGTTTTTTTTTTTTAATATAGTTTTTAAAAATTGAGATATAATTGACATATAATATATATCAGTTTTAGGCATACGACCTAATGATTCTATATATGTACATATTGTGACATGATTAACACAAGAAGTCTAGTTAAGTTCTATAGTTTTAAATTTTTTGTTTGTTTTGAAATACTGACTTTCAGAAAAGTTCCAAAACTAGTACAGGGAGTTCGGGTATATCCTTTACCTTTAACATCCCCTCATCATGTTAACGACTTACATAGAAGGACAAAACCAGGACATTAACACTGTTAACCACAGTTCCTATTCAAATTTCATCATTCCCTCCCACCCCCGCTGTTTTTTAAAATTTCTCCTCTTTCTGGATGTAATCCGGGATCTACATGGCTTGAAATTGTCATTTCTTTTGCCTCCTCCTGTCTGTGACAGTTTCTCAGGCTTTCCTTGACTCTAATGATCTTTGGAGGAGGACGTGACAGTAATTTTATAGAATGTCTATCGACTTGGGTTTGCCTGGTGTGTTCTCATGAAGGGATTGACATTACGCATTTTTAGCAGGCAGCCACAGACGTGCTTCTGTGTTCTCCATGCATCGTACTCAGGGCTCCGCAGTATCACTACTTTGTTGGTGATGTCAGCTTTAACCTCTTGATTTCAAGTGGCACGTACTGGGTTTCTCCACTACAAAGTTATTGTTGTCTTCTTTGTAGTTGGTCTACATCTTGGAGGAGACACTTTAAAACTGGGCTAATACTCTATTCTGTTCGAATTTCACCCTCTGATTTGAGCACTTATTGGTGGAACCTGCCTGCAAAAACCATTACCGTGGGATTCTAATGGTGAGCTTGTATTTCCTTCATTCACTCTACATTTATTATTTCGAATTCTTCTGTCCTTTCTCCCCCATTTACTAATTTATTCAATGCTATGTTTAAATTACTATTTTTATTTTATCCTATGGATTTAATCTGATTCTATTATTATTTATTTTGCTGCTCAAATTGTCCTAGATTTGAACTTCAGCTTGAGTCCCATCCCCTTTCAACATGCCTCCAACCCTTTTTTCAGGCACTTCGTTTATTTCTGGCACCAGAAGGCATCCCATCTTATATTTTTTTCTGCCCTAGTCCTGGAAATAACAACTTCTCTGAGGAGCCCTGGTTTCTTCCATTGGGAAAAATGGCATTTAGAAGCCAAGATCTAGGTGCTAGATGGACCTATTAGTATTGGGGTGTCATTGCTCCTGGGTCCCATCCACAGACAGAACTAACCATATATATGTCCACTAACCTACACGCAGCTGTTTTCAGGGTATATCAGCTCAACTCATTCCTCTGCTCAAAACCTTCCTTTGACTTCTTCTCATATCACTCACACCACACAATGGTTTACAAGACCCTGCTTGATCTGGGCTCCACTTCCTCTCTGACCTGATTTCCTTCTATTTTGTTTCACTCTAGCTGCATTGGTTTCTCTGCTCCAGTGCCACGCGTATTGTCACCACAGGGCCTTTGCACAGATTCCCCCAACTGGAACTCTCCTCACCTGAATGGCTCACTTCCTTAAAATTAGATCTTGGTTAAGGTGTCTCCGTATGAGGATGATATTCCCTAATGCCTGACCAAAAATAACAAATTCTCCTCTCTCCACTCCAATATTCCTTACACTCCTTCCCCTGCTTAACTTTTCCTCCTTAACTTAGCATCTAACATCTGCATCATTTTGTCTTACACATCGAGGTCTAACATACTATAAATTCACTCATTTACTGGTTTTTCTCTGTCTCTCTGTTAAAATGAAAGCTCTGTTTTGTTCACCCCTATATCCCTAGTACATCCTTAGAAGAATGCCTGGCATATGGTGGGCACTCAATAAATATTTGCTTAATAAATGAATGAATGAATGTATGAATGAATGAATCGCTAAGAATACGATCTTTGGAATCAGAAAAAAAAATGTACTTTGAGTCCAGCCTCCAATATCAAAGCAAGCTGAGGTAAACTGGACACATTTCATAAGTGCTCTCCCCTTCAGTTCTATCATCTGGAGAAAATAATGCTTAGCTCATAAAGGGTTATTGTGAAAACGAAATAAGATAATGAGGAGCCATCTTGATGGAATGAATGAATGTGTTAAGTGCTTGGCAAATAATACTCACTAAATGGTAGCTATTAACATCGTCACCACCATCATTAGCGTCTAATAAAATAATCTATTTTGATCACAGAACTAGGTTCACCAGAGAGTCTCCCCCCGTCCCTTTTGTGGGGGTCACTTTGGCAAGTTTGCTTCTCCAACTGGGGGGCTTCAAAGGCAAGTTCTAGGTCCCACCTCCCACAGCTGTCCAAATGAGTGTTTTTCCAGAGGGTCTGGGACCACTGGGACACTCTCCAGAGTGCTAAGGCATGTTTTGATGTGCTGGTCTGTGTGAGAAAACCCAAAAGGTGTAACTAATTTGTTCAACAGAAATATAAAACAGGCCTTTTCCTCCTACATCTGGAAAGAACCAGCAGGGGAAACAAAGAGAGACCCAAAGTTTGCCAGGATGATGCCCAGATCCCCTCGAAAGAACAACCTCTCCATGTGACCCTCCAGCAGAGGGACTAGGCTGAGTTGAGGGACACTAACACCCCACCCCCCATGCCACGCCCCCCCAGCATGAATTTCCTACAACAATGTCCAGCCAGTCTTTTGGGGTCTCTGAGGGCAGCTGAGAACCCTGAGAGGTTTGGAGTTTGGGTCAGGGCTTTCCACGACGCCCGCCAGACAAGTCTCCACCCGGGGTCCCCTGTAGGCCTCGGTTTGCTTCCTTCTTTCCTGACACTGCCACAAGGAGAGCGCTTCCATCCTCCAAAAGGTCCCTTATGTGGCTTCCCAGTCTGATGCTGAAACATTTATGCAGGCGCTGCCACGGCAGCTGTGCGCCGGGAAGTGGGCCCAGACGCCCGGAGGCCTCCCAGCCGTCCAACCTCAGGAAATAAGAACGCTGGCTCCTCGCCATGCTGTGTTGGTCAGTCTCACTGGGGCCTTAGAAATGTGGAGGGAAGCCTGGGTGATGTCTGGATGCAGCATTTGAAGCAGGAGCCGTGGACACAAAGTCATCATTTTAAAGTGTGGCTAGAAGATTTAAGGCAAAGACAGGAGCCTGGAGGAACTTGTGGCTAATTTCCTCGAGCAGCAATCCTGTGGTAGAAAGAGGGGGACCTGACCTCGGGGGCCCAGAGCTCCCCTCCCACTTGGCCACTTTGTTAGTTGCACTAGTCCTTAACTCAAATAAATGATGAGGATCAAAGGAGTTAATGCACATAAAAACTCTTCGTAAAGTACCAAGTGACGGCAACGGTCGAGCAGGACTTCCCTCCCAGTCTCTAATATATTCTGATTTGCAGGGGGTTGTGTTCGTTTTTTAAAAATATATTCTAATTTGCCTGCTTTTGTTGTGCCTCTTTCTCTGTCTCTCTGCCCATTTGCACACGTGCTCAACCATCCCATTTGTCCAACTCGGTTCTAAAATGGGTTTTTCTGGAGGATTCATCGATTCAGGACTAAACGGTGATGGCTGAACATAGAGGCGAGTTGCTGGCTCCTGAAAGCAGAGTTCTGCTGCTGTCTAGCTGAGTGACCTCTGGCATGTTACTTCACCTCTCTGTGCCTCTGTTTCCTCAGCTTAAAATGGTGATGATGATGGTCACAGCTCCTGCCTCCACTGAGTTTTTGTGAAGTCCTCAAGCCACGTGTAGTGTGCCTAAGTACCAATTTTCCTATACTTTGAAAATACTCTATTGTCAAAAAAATGGACATGTGATTACTTTTACTTGATGCTAAAACTACACTGTATGAATCTGAGTCTTACTGTTTGGTTCAGAAGTTGTTCTAAGGTCTTAAAGGGGTCCCAGCTGATATGATGAACTGAAATCATCACTGTGTGAGGTGGGGAAAGAGTTGGTGATTTGAGCTCTTGTATTATGTGGATTCTGGCTGCCTAAAATGAAACTCCGTGATTTTAATCTGAAGTTGAAGGGGCCAAATAGGAACAATATTATTGCTAAACCAAAGTCACCAGACAGTGCCTTCTTTGAATGCCTGAGGCTGGCGTTCACAAATCCTGTCCTTATCATGTGGCTGAGAGCCTGGTTTCAATGACCAGAATTCCATTGGCACAGTGCATTTCCCAAAGCAAGTTATGTGAGACACTGGTTCCTGAGAATTTTAACAGATGTTGCATGAAAAACAGTCCCTAAAATAAAACAAAATAAATAAGGACACAAATGAACTACTTATTATTTATAACTTAGATGATTGATTTCTTGAATATGTGTATGCACATCTGACTGTCCTTTATGATTGGATTACTGCATTCTGTTGATTCTTATTTTGTAGTTGGCTTTATTCTTTTGATAACTATGTAAATTTAAAAAGCTAAAGCTCTAATCTGTTCTTAGAAACAATGATCAGTACACATATGTAAACTAAAAAAATGGTGCGATATATTGTATATGTGTATTTACATGCAATATAATGTATATGTGCGGTCAAATTGTAATAATGGAAGAGGGGAAAAAAAGAAAAAAACAGTTCCATGTTCCCTGTTTAGAAAACTTTGTGTTCAACGAAGGTAAGCAGGTTCCTTTAACCGGAGGACTTCACAGAGCCTTTTCCATGCTGCTTTTCACTGTGCACCCCCAAGAACATTCCTCAAACATCCTTGACCCCAAACCTTTCTTGTGGCTCTTATAGGACCTTGGTAATGCTGGCTTGTTAGGATTTAGAGTCAAATGGACCTGGAAGAGTCAAGTTCTAGCTCTATGATTTGCTACCTATTATAGTCATTTGCAAGGCAAATTACTACATTTAAGTTTTTATTCTCTCATCTACAAAATGGGGATAAAATACATACTTCCTGGGTGGGGGTACAGCTCAGTTGGTAGAGAGCATGCTGAGCATGCACGAGGTACTTGGTTCAATTCCCACCACCTCCATTTGAAAAAGAAAAAAAAAAAGAGAGAAATCATAATTAAAATATATACCTCCTGATTGGTTACACAGATAAACCATATTGTGGAAAGAAAAGTGATGTGTATATGTGCTATATGTATGGCATGAAGATAAAAATTAATGTTGCTATTTCTTGCCAATGGGCTCTGGTGGTGACAAGATTCTCCCAACCATCCAAATCTGTGCTGAGCTATACCAGCCACGGGTGACTCTTAAGCATCAAAAATGTATCTAATCTGTAAAGGAAAAATCTGTGCCAAATTGTGAAGACCTAGCACCCAAAAAAAAAAGGTGAACCATTTCCATTTTTCCATTGATGACATGTTGAAGTGATATTTATATTCAGTGAATTAAACAAGATATATTATTAAAATTAATTTTACCTGTTTCCTTTTACTTTTTAAAATCCTTTTACTTTTTAAAATAAGTTTACTGCTCTACAATTTTAAATCATATAGTGGCTCATGTTTGTGGTTCATATTATGTTTTTTATGGTCCAAATGGTTGAGTCTTAAAATTCTTCCACTCTCTATCCTTGTTTGTACCACTTAACTATTGTCTGAGCCACTGACCACTTCCCAGGCTGCTGGACAATTCTTGGAGGGCCTGGCAACCAGGCTGAATTTCCAGGATGTGGACTTGGAAAGAGTTAATGAATTAGCTTAAGATGAATAAGCTATGCCTAATAGAGACCGATTTCAGAGTCAAGTTGGGAGAAAGCATTATTTGGTCTGGAGTCCATTATTTTGGTCTGGGCTTTGATTTCATAACAACCCCACACTCCGTCAGCCTCTCGCAGACAGACCCACACTGCCAACTTAATCGCCAATTAAGAGTGTCTGCATCAACTGGGTACTTTCTCAGGGCTGTGTGAGAGATCAGTTAAACAGATCTTTGGCTTCAAGGGCTTCAAATAGGTATTTGCCTTGAGACAAAGCATCTTGGGGTCCATTAAATGTCAACCTATCCAAGAGGGCCAGACTTAAAGGTGTAATGAATACCTGCATAGCATCCCTGGGCATTAAACATGGTGGGTGAGATGGGCAGAGTCCCACAGCTTTGGCTGTGTCTGCTTAAAGACACAACTCACTGTCTACCCTACATGGTTACGTGTGGACATACCTGATTTCCCTTCTTAGAACATAGTCCCAAGTTTCCAGTGAAGACTCATACCTGCTTTACTTTTGTGTTGTCATCTGACCCAGAACCTGGAGCTTGAATGTTCAGTGAAATGTATAAGGAAGCGTGAGAAAGGAGGGAGGAAGGAAGGAAGGAAAGGAGGGAGTGACAGAGGTAAGATCAAAAAGCACAGCTAGTCAGTCTTAATCTGAGAGCTCTAGAAAGTGCCTGGCTACCCCAGGCTCCCTGAATGCATCAGCAGAAATTATCTGTTTAACTTCCAGAATTGCTCCCATAGCAAATAATCTCCGTATGTCCTCAGAGGAGAGCATCCAAATTGGGTTTGACAGCATCAAAAATCCCTCTTTTAAAGCCGCCCTACACAAACCCACCCGCCCCTCAACATCACGTTACCCGCTTGTCGTTTTTATTGCCACACAAATAATTGTGATTTCGTTTTTATCTTTATACTTGGTCTCATTCCATAAAGATCCGAGACGGTTTATGACAGACAATGACACCGATAATGAAATAACATACCTATAAAATGAGAATCAAGTGTAGAGAAGCTAGCAATAGAAAAGCAAGACCAGGGAGAAATAAATCCAAAGGCCAGACAGGGTGTCCCCCTGGGTGCTGGCAGGTGGCTTCAGATTTGGATCTGAGCCCGGTCAGGTCGGTTCCAGCTACAGAACAATTTCTGCAAGGCTTTTCCCTCCCAGGCTTTGAGGCCTTTAAGCCTCCTCAAGCCACATCCCTTGTCTTCCTAGGCCAGCCCCAGAGGACAGACTGGTCTCCTGGTACCACACGGCAGTGGACAGAGAGAGGAGGAGGGGCAGGAGATGAAGCAGGAGCAGCAATTAAGAAATACCGATTACTGCCTTAATTGAGCTGAAGGGAAGCAGGGGACAGCCAGCAGCGTGGTTTGCGCCAGCATCCTTCCAATAAGCTGTGTCTGTGTGGGGAGGAAGTCTGGGCCTTCCCCTCACCCATTCTCAGCATTCCCAGCAGAAGTCCTGGAAGCACAAGCCCGGAGCTGCTGGCAGGGCCAGGCGTGTGTGGGTGAGAAGGCCTTCTCTGCTGCTCACCCAGTGCCAGGCCAGCCTCGCTTTTCCCTCCCAAGGCCCAGGCCTGAGCACGTCTGCTCTTTTCCGACAGGCTAGGGGGATTGGCTTCCCAAGGAACCAATGGCACCGTAGAGGGGCCTAATTAAGACCTTCAAGCACGGTGCCCTCGGAGGTGGGTGAGTGACCAGAAGTGTCACTCCCAGCAGCTGACTGCAGCCGGCCCTTCGTGCCCTGTCACGTCCGCCCCTACCCTGCCCTCCCAGCCCACGTTCCTGTTAAGAAGGATCTGACCCCTGGCTCCTGGGCTGATTAGAGATGATGATGCTATTTTTTAAAAAAACATTCCTCCCTAATGAGCTTCCACATCCCGGTTTGCAGTCAGAGCCCACACGAGGTTGGAGCTGGGCTGGGCCTGTGTCCTCCGCAGCAGGCTCAGCCCGGGGCCCTCTGCAGCCTCATTATCACGGTTCCCAGAACCAGTGCAGGCCTTTGTCTAGGAGCTTGTCCCTTGTTAGTGGCTTGAGGCTGATTCATTCCTCCTTGGCCTACTGGGGAACAGCATTGGCAGCTCCCCCGAATAAGCGTTTCTCCAGCCCCATCTGTGTGAAGGACTAGGCACCGGAGAAGCTATGAAGAACCTGTTTTCAAGGATCTCACACTTGGGGTGGGTGGTTGGAAGGAATGTAGGGATGTGTACCTCCAGTTATATAATTCATGCTCTAATGGAAATGTAGCATGGGGTACACTCAGTCTAGAATAAGGTGAGTGTAACCCAGAGCTCATGATCCTGAGTCCTTCTTGTCCCTTGAGATCCAGATAAGATTGAGCCCAAACTCCCCATTCCGTGCCCCCAATTCAAGACCTTCAAGACCTTCCCTGGATTTCTCCAGGTACCTGCGGGCTTATGCATCTCTGTCACCTCTGGGCTCCTGTGTCCACGCACAGTGTCTCTGTCTATGTAATGCGGACCTTGGGACCTGGTGACAAATCCAGTTCTTTTCCTGGATGTTCACACCGATGTGAACACACTCACACCCTCCCTGGAGGCGTTCCTGAGTGTAATAGACTCTTCTAGGGTCAGGGATCTGGGGAAGATGGAGAAACAGCGCAAGACCCTTCAAATGGAACATTGGGCATCTTCCAGTCTTAAAAGGCCAATGACCAGGCTCATTCCCATGATCCACTTTCCATCTCCTCTCTTCTACCTGTGATTTGGATCTCCCTGCCCTCTCTCCACCTTTGAGGAAACAGAACCCAAACCAAACCAGACACAAATTTTTCTTACTGCCTCCGGCAGAAAAGCTTAAAAATCTCATTTTATTGTGAGGCCTCCTGTGGCCTCCTATACTCCCAGTACCTTATAGCCTCCCCACTCCCGAAATTTTTCAAGAGATTTTCCCAGAGACAGTCCCTCCCTAAGATGAATTCTATGCTAACTATTCAGAGAGTAATATTTTCTCTTTATTATATTTGTTAAGGTGCCATTGTACAAGGCAGGCTGTTTGCCTAATTCTTCTAACTCGCACTAGAATCATTCATTTAACATTATCCTGGGAACTGTGTCTCCCAGCCACATTAGGAGCTGGCCCTCAGATTCCAGTCACAGGTTTCGTAAGAACTCTTCCCCGATGTTTAGAATCATACTTTCATAGCGTTGGAATCCACCTTAGAAGTCATTCCCAATCGTGTTAGCTGTCCTTGTACGCGGTCACAAAGCATTTCGTGCTTTCATCTGCTCTGCCGCTCACCATCGTGTAATGTAACTGATACGTGCATTTTCAATGTCCCCCACTAGACTCTTCGTTTTTTAAGTTGGTTCTAAGACTCCATATTGTTTACTGCTATGCACAGCTGTTATACCTTGCCCATTGCAGGAGCTCAAAAAGTATTTGTTGAATGAGGAATAAAGAAATAAATGTTTACCAGCCGCCCCTCGTTTAGTAACTGAATTTCCCTGTAAAACACCCTTGATAGGTGACCATACTCTCTTCTGGGACCTCTAGTGACAAGGAAATCATGGTTTTCTTACTGCTAGAAAGTTTTTCTTTTTGTTTCTTCTATAACCAACCTACTGCAGCTACTAGCCATTAGCTCCTATAGTCCAGTGTTGCCAAACAAAATGCATTCCATTCAACTGAACAGCTCTCCAAGTACTTGCAACAGTTCCCTTCCTCCTCAGAGCCTTCCTACATGTTCCTTTTTCTACCAAGGAGGTTTTGTCTCCACTTTGGCTTCACTAAAGCCGATTCGTCTTTCATGTTGTAACTTTAATGCCGCTTTCCCAACAACCTCATGTGAACCACATGCCCACTGTCATCCTCTTTCATAGTCTCATCTTTGTTTCCTTCTTAGTCCCTGTCACATTTGGTGATTATGTAATTCTCTGTGTATCAACCAGGACAGAAATCCAGTAATAACTAACTTAACCCACGAAAGGGTTGCCCTACCAAACCCAAAAGACATCTCTAGACCTAGGAGTTCACGTGAAGCTTTTGCTGCTCTTTCTCTCTTAACTTCTGCCTTATTCTGTGTTACACTCATTTCTTTTCAAGCATATATTATTTTCCCCATGGGATGGCAAAAATGGTCACTATCTCTTCCCATGTTATACCTCTTTGCAAACCAAGGTCCTTCAGAAAAGGATGCAAGTATCCTCCACAGTGGGGCTTCCACAAAACACCCGGATGTGATCACAGCCAGACTGAAACCAATCACAGAAGCCAGGAGTGACTGATCGGCCACCTCTAGGCCAGGTGCCCACTCTGGGTTCAGTGGATATACAGGAAAGTTGACAAGGCCAGTTCTTCAGGAAATGTTATGCTTCATTGGGAAAAGGGCAATGGACCATTTTTCACAGGAAGACATCCTGAGGAAGCATGAAATATGGAAGTCTTTTGTTGAATACCCAACTTCTCCCTTAATTGCATGTGCTCTATTAGCAAGAAGCATTTACCTTTTCTCCATCACCAGTGAGAGAACATAGCATATAGTAGATATTCCAATAAGTTGTTGAACAAATGATTGTTTCAAATGTGTTTTCTCTTCTTTAGGCTGAAGACCACACCTGCCCTGTTCCGGCAACTTTTCTTCACACCACCTGGTTTTCAGCATTGCCGGAAATTGCTAGCAAAACTCTGCATCAGGACCCATGACTTCCAACCCAACCCCAACGATGAACAGGCCCCGTGACTCCAGGCAAACCATGCTGAACTGGTCTCCTCGTGGGTTAGATGAGAAAAATACTCCTGACCACAGTTTTGGAGAAGATTAAATGAGGTAACGAAAGTGCTTTGTGGATTACTTCATATGAGACGTAAGCTAACGACCCTGCTAACTGCCAATGAGGCTTTCCCTAGAAGTGCTTTCAGTTGATTCTCCAATGAATGCACTAAAATAGGTGGTTAAAGATCGTTTGCTTTGCACTCAAATTCAGTGTCTCCGGGAAGCTCCCGGCTCCTTTCCTGGTTGTTGACACTGCATTTTTCATGATCCCAGTGCCTTCTGGGGATTCTCAGTGTTGGCCTGGACATCAGAGAGGAAGGATGTTGCTTACTTCTGGAAGACACAGGACCATGGAGGAAAGGGGAAGCCTGCAGAACAGATTGGCAGGAATAACGTTGCACATTTACTGCTTTAGTCGATTGCTTTAACCTTCTCTCTACTGTAAATAATGCCTAATCCATGTTATGGGAGAAGAAAGAGTCTGCAAATCTTAAAGTATATGGTTTCCTTTCTGGCAATGAACATAAAAACCCTGAATTAAGAGAGACTCACCTTCCTATTTAGACATGTTTATTGCCCTCAAAATAAAACCCAAGTGTCTAAACAACTCACAAAATCCTTCTTGTCTTGATCCAAACATCTCCTAAGACTCCTTCTCTTACAGGCTCTGATTTAGCCTTGGGGAAATACTTGTAGTCCCTCAAACTTGCCTTCTCCCTCCATTCCTTCTGAGTTTCAGTGGTCCCTCTGCCAACACTTCTCCCTCACTACTTCTTTTTCCTCCAGTTTATTTCTTCCAGGAAGTCTTCCTTGGTCACCACCCCAAAGATTAGGCTAGGTGCCCTTCAATACGCTACCGGAGGGTCCTGGACTTACTGCCTTATCAATGAGGGCAGAGACCCTGTCTATCTTTTTCAATGCTCTGTTTTCATTACCAAAAGTGTATGGCACAAAGTAGGCGTTCAGGTTCAGGTTTTGTTTTGTTTTTAACGTGAAAGGGCTCCCACCTCCAGATGTTAAGAAGGTAAACATTCCATTCTGAAATAAAATTTGGGGCATAACCCATTGTCCTCTCCCCTATCAGCCTGGGTCTTTTCAATGAGGTCATTAAGAGCCATCATTTTCCACCCACATATGTGGAATTTGAACAGTGGCTTGTGACATTTGGAAGGGATTTAGAGATCTTGGTGATTATTTGGGTGGATTTGCATCATGTTGCAGGCCCCACAGCATGGCAAGCCTTTGATCAACCTGTGGGCCAAAAGCTACGTGCTAGTGAGGAGCCCGGAGCATCCTTTTCTGGGAACTAAGACGCGGGTGGCTTTCTCTGTGCTCTTTGATTGTATTCTTGAGTGCTGGCTTTCTCTATAACTGGGGCCATGACTTTTTCAGGGATGTTGACAAATACAAACTCACCGGGGAAATTGTAATCATCCCTAATCTAGCTGGAGCTTTCTGGCCATGAGTCGTAACCTTAATAAGTATAAGCAGATGCCATCTGTCTATCCACCTCCGCACTGCTGCCCCGGCCCCTTCTTTATCTGCTCAGTCTGGGAGAGCTGCCAACTTCCTGTTAGGGGCCGTTCTCAGAGCAAGGAGCGGGCCTCGTGCTTCTCACTAGGTCCAGGTCCTGTCCTTCCAACGAGTGAAAGAGCAGCGACTTATCTCGTTGGTTTGAAGGTATTTCCCAGTCTATCCTGCTTTTCAGAGATGCAAAGATTCGTAGCTTTGGAATCATTCCTTTGGGTTAGAGTATTATTTGCCCCCAAGTGCCCCTGTCAATGTGTTTATCAAATAGCATTTTAAAAATTTCAAGTGATAGAAACCACAAACCAACTGCCTTAAGGTAAACAAGAAAACATATTTGTTCACATCCCTGCAAAGACTAGGGGTCGTCTGAGTTCAGGCGGAGCCTGATGGAGGATACCTAGCAGTGTCCTTGGGAACTAGTTTTTCTTTCTCCTTCTCTCTCTTTGCCTGCTCTGTGTTCACGCCCTCTCCCGCAAGCCCCCTTGGGGGACCCAAGAAGCAGCGAGAGGCTGCCATTTCTCCCAGTTCCACATCTAACAGTAAGAGGTTGTTTTAGCTTCTGCGTTCAAGCAAAAGTGCCACGATTGGCTCTGATTGGACACAAATGTCTCCTCTGGGGTCCTGTGTCCAAAGGAAAGTTAGCTTCACAAAAGTGCCTGGACTGAGAATGTGGTACTCACCGTTCCTAAAAGCAAATTTAGATGTTACCACTACACAAGACAGATACTGGGCAGCAACAAAATAGCAAATTCTTACCGCTAAATAAACCCATGCATCAAAGCCTCAAAAATGCTTCTGTCTCTCTCTCTCTTTCTGTGCATAAATATATATGTATATATGCATACATAGGTATATTCTAAGGAAGTAATCAGCTATACAAAGGTCTGTGTCAAAGACACAGACTTGGTCATTATAACATTATTATCCAGGTAAGAGGGAGTTAACTATATAAAAGCCAAATTATGGACTATTGTGCTTATGCTAAAATGATGTTTTTAAAGAACATTTCATGGCATAAACAATGTTCATAACCTAAAAAGGGGCAGAATAAAATGAATATATAGTATGTGTAAATTATATTTAAGAAACACATCCACTGTAATTATGTGAGGTGATGGATCTGTTAACTACCCTTACTGTGGTAACCATTTTGCAGTATACATATAAAATCATTGAATTGTACACCTTAACCCTACACAATGTTATTTGTCCATTATATCAAAAAAGCTGGAAAAAATTTTTAAGAGAAACATATCACAAAACTATAGAAATATATAGCAATGTATTAGCAACAGTTATCTTTCGTTTTTAGAGTTGTAGGTAATTTTTTTCTTTTTATTTCCTAAGTTCTTTTATAATAGGAAAATTAAAAAGTTCTTTTTTAATCAAAAGCAACCATGTTACCTGGGGGTGGATGGTCATGTCGCACAGAAATACCAACCCAAAGCAGGGCCTTGAAGTCACGGATGTGTTGATGGAGAGATTTCAGGGAAGGTTTGTTTATATAGAGTCCTGCCTTGATAGGATGGACAGTAGAATCTTCTGCGGACCTGCCGGAAGCACTGAGAACCTGAGGCAGGAACCAAGGGGCACTGGGAAGGCGGACAGCGTTATCCGATTGGGCTCCAGTCAGCTCTGGGTGGGCCCCAGATTGTCTTTGCTGAATCTCTGCCTCTTTAAGAGGTATCCACAGGAGTGGGCACCATCCTTAGCTCATTAGAGAGACTGATGTGTGAGGCATGACAGAAACGACCCAATCCCAGGATTTGGGGCATGTGAACGCAGCACAGGAACTAATTTGCTGTGGGTGGGTGACACTTCCCCTAACTTTCCCCAAACCTGCCACTAACAGTTATAGAACAGCTTGAACAGTTACAGAAACCATCGTATTAAATTCCTTATCCATGTCTTAAAGGCATTCTATACTTTTCTTTTTTTTAAATGGGGGAGGTAATTAGGTTTATTTATTTATTTATTTATTTTTAGAAGAGGTACTGGGGATCAAACCCAGGACTCTGTGTATGCTAAGCATGCACTCTACCACTTGAGCTATACCCTCCCCCTTAAGGCATTCTACACTTTGCAAAGTACTCTCAATATCCTACCTCATCCTATTGCTACACTGACTCTGTGGAGTAGGGAGGGCTGCCAATGTTCCCATTTATCAGAGAAAGAAAGTGAGGCATTTAGAGAGAAGAAAGCTTAGTTAGAGAGAGTCTTAATAAAAGGTGTTTGAGTTGCATGCAATCTGATTCAGGAAATTGGGGATGTACTGTAAGAAGAGAGCGGGCAATCCTGGGCCCCTCCAGAGTCAGGGATGAGGTTTAGCCGTGCCTCTTGGAGCCTACAAATAGCGGAGCAAGTGCCACCGCTCACTACATTGCATGGTTTCTCCTCTGCCTCCCTTTGCCTGGGGGCCCCATTTGCTTGTTACTCTCAGGAGATCTACCTACTCATCTTGTACATACCCTAACATGGTCACCTGCCCTAAAGACTCAATGACCTTACAGTTCCAGGGCCCACCACCAACCAACCACGGGGTCTTAGTCCAAATTCTCAAGGGAGAGAGCCATACTGACTCAAGGCAGTTTTAAATGGGGCCACGATTGAAGTAAGATATTTAGAACCCCAAATACTGAAAAGATCACATTGCCCACTCAGGGGTAATTCAAAACAAAGACAACACTATTTAATATAATAGTCTTTTAATATAGTATTTTATGTAGTCCTATATATATTATATATTTACATTTTATATAATATTATATTTGGCAATGTTCCCTGTCCCTCCAAAAAAATCCTTTAGAAAAGATGGAGTTCCCTTCTATTCAGTTCTGTCAAAATGTCTCATATTAGCAAACATCCTCTCTCATACTTCATTCTGAACATAACGTACTGTTTAGGGAAAGGTATATTAGCCCTAGAACTTCCTCAGCTACTACTGGCTTGAGATGATTACAGAAGTTACCTGGCAGAATTGGTTGAAAAGGAGACAAAGAAATTCAACACAGACTTACTAGGTATTATAATTATTACAAGCCCCTAATTCCAAGTGTTGGATATGGTTGTAAACAAGCTTTTTAAGGATGACTTTAATATGCAACAGTGTGGAAATTGCAAAGATAGACATATGAAAAATGCAAGGATCCTGTTCTAAAACTGGCTTCTTGCGTGCTTAGAGATAAAATACTCAGTGACCATGTCATGTAAGAATTCAGTTAAGTGCTCTGTTTCCCACAACTCATGCAGAAATACAAATGATGTTTTCTGGAAAGGAATGAAATTCAATGACTCAAAAAATGGCTCCAGTGATAGAAAAGATACTGATGTCAAAGATACTTTTTGAAGAGTTTAAGTAAGGTTGTTTTGTGACGTATGAGGGGGAAAAAAAGCATACTTCAAAACTGATACAGTATTTTATATGTGATTCACAATAGTTAAATATAATTAAATGAATAGATTAGATACAATAGGCATGCATTTGTATTATTCCATTCACATACCTGGAAGTTTACCTGTTCATGTTGGGAAGCAAAATTTTCTTGATTTTCTCCCTGGGAGAATAGGAAATAACCTCATTTTGTGGGCTCATATTCATGTACATATGATAATTGTAAGGAATTTGAAAAAAAAGTTCTGATTTTTGTCATTATGGTTATTCTTATTTTTTTTTGCTATAACCAAAATCAAGATATTTCAAGAGCTTCTCTGGGTATTTTGCTTGTTAATGTTTGATCTGTGTCTGCAGGTCATCTACTTATTAGCTCATCAAGGTCTCCATGGGTCTGTGGCCAAACATTATCCAATAACTGAAATCCAGGAGGGACAGGATCCTGGGGTACAAATGTGGCCACATAATTGCCCGGGGTAATTCAGAGCCTGGGGAAGAAACCATATCAAAATCCTGTCATTCTCTGTTCGCATCAGGACTCCCTCATCCCAATTCCTGGTCTCTTGTCTACTACGGAGTGAGACTATAGCAAAATCTCATTAACCCTCTGATTAATTTCCAAGAGCAGGCGTAACAAGGGATCAAACATTTGATGGCTTTAAACAACAGAAACTTACTCTCTCACAGTTCTGGAGGCCAGGGGTCTGAAATCAAGGTGTGGGCAGAGTTGGTTCCTTCCCGAAGCTCCGCGGGAGAATCAATTCCATGCCGCTTCCAGCGTCTGCCAACTGCTGGCATCCTTGGCGCTCCTCGGCCTCTGTGCTGTATGACTCCAGCCTCTGCCGTTGTCTTCACAGGGCTTTCTCCCTCGCGTGTCTGCCTCAAATGTCCCTCTCCTTTCTCTAATAAGGACACCCATCCTTGGCTATAGGACCCACTCTACATCCAGGATGGGCTCATAGGAAGATCCTTCATTTAATTATATCTGCGAAGTTGCTTTTTTCAGTAGGTCACCCTCACAGGTTCTGGGTGTTAGAACTTGGACATATCTTTTGGGGACAACCATTCAACCCACTACATCCTCTGACTTCCTAAATAGCAACTTTACTCTTAGTTCTTCAGTGACGTGAGCTTTGAAAACAATACCAGTCAGCTGCCCTTCTATGGGGCTTGACAGCGCAAAGGTAACTTCTTGATTCACCACTGAGGTCTGAGCAGGTTTCTGGGTACGACCAGCAGGGGCTTTTTATCCCCAGGTCTTTTGACATCCTTCCTGGTCTGCACTGGTCGGGCGTCGGAAAGAGTAGCTGAAAAAGTGAAATCAACGTAAAAATAAAACCTCAGTCTGGATTGCGTGCTCCTTCCCTGTATTTTTCTTTCCATCCTCTACTTGTCTGTATTCTTCACCAGACTAAGGTCTGAGAGGACAGAGATCTTTCTGTTGACCATTGCGTCCCTAACACAGGTGAGCAGTATCTGTCAAAGAAAGAATGAGCAAAAGAAAGGGAAGTTTTTGGCACACCTGGCTCTCATCCAGGGTCTTCCCTGCCCAGCTCACACTCCCTCTCACTGGAATGTCCAGACCCTCAAGGTGTGGGCTGCTCCAGGGCTTGGTTACCTTGGAGATGAAAGCACCCAACCTGTCTTTATTTTCCCCTCAGTTTTTTCCCCAAGTATGCCTTCCAGAAAGCACAAATTTAAATGAGGCCAAGTCAAGAAGCCTGCTCGTTAATGAAATCCTGGCCTCACAGAAATAGATGCAAATGAGAGAACGGAACAGAAAATGCCTTTGTAAAACTTCTAACAGAAATAAACTTATTTAATTAACGAAGGCCATGCTGGGGTGTGTGTGTGTGTGTGTGTGTGTGCGCGCGCGCGGTGTACAGGGTGTATTCCTGAATACCATCACATCTGAGAGGCCACAGGAGAGATGTGCTTCCTAGAAAATCCAACTGGAAGTTGAGACCTCAGAGGACAGAAGCCCTAGTGATAACATGGACACACATGGAGCAGTTGTGTGGGTTCTGGAAAAGTGCAGCTCGGGAAGTCTTGATCACTCTCCTCTGCCTCCACTGACCCTGCTCGGAAGGTCTCACTCTCCCATCTCATTGGCCTCCTCCCCCTCCTGCGATCTGTTCCTGCCTGGCCCTGATCTGACTCTGCCAATTAATGATGTCTTGGGTGCTGGGAGTATGCAAAATCTGGTAGGACGGATTGATGAAGGCCCCTTAGCCTTCCTGCAGGACAGCCCGTGCTGGGGTGGTGGGGGAGGGGGCGGGAATGTTTGCTTCACACACTGGGGCAGACATCTGCCATCCTGTAGGACCAGTACCGGGTGGCAACTCCCCCGCCACCCTCTCACCTTCCTTCTATGTCTAACCCAACAGTCCCTAGTTTCTACTATGCATCTTCATGACATTTTATTCTATAAATATTTCCTCCCCAGCTCAAAAATGATGAAACAAATCAAACATGACTTACCTTTCTGCCTCATTCCATTTGGACTCATTCCAGAGTGTTCATAGCAATTCAAAAATCACACCCGGCTTCATCTTTTTATCTCGGTTGCCGTCTTCTTCCCTGGCATCTAATGGAGTTTCATCTTAATACGTTGCAAAAAAAAAAAAAAAAAAAAACTGGATTGAATGTCTCTAAGATAAGGAATGACTTGAATTTAAGGTAATTGTAATTAAAGTAGGAAGAAAAGAGCATAGTAATTTTGTAGCAGGACAGTTTCTGGGTCCAATTCAAAAGCACAAAATAGTCTGTGACTTTGCGGAAAGTTGTGTAAACTGAGGATCAGTTTCCTCATCTGTGAGATGGGGCTGTGAGTAAGCACCTCAAAAGACTGTGGCAGGCCTTAACTGAAAAAAACACACGGCAAAGGTCTAGCATATAACAGCTGTTCAGTAAGTGTAAGTTCTCTTCCCTCTCAGCCCTAAAAATGCTCTGATATTGACTGAGTTTCTTTCATAATAAACATTGTCTCTAGACACAGTTGTTCCAAGTTTCAATACCTAGTCACATCCATACTTATTTCAAATATTGCGGCAGGAGCACATATGATTTTAAATATAGGCTTGGGCTGTACACATAAGATTTGGGCATTTGACAGTATGCAAATTGTACCTCAATTAAAAAAAAAAAAGTCTGCTTTCTTTCCGCCCAAAAGTGTGGGATTGTGTTTCCACTCTCTGAAAAGCCCCCTGACATCCTAGCTTGGCTTCCAGCTGCAGATGTGCCCCAGCTGGAAAAGGTGAGGACAAGCTGCTTCAAAGTTTATGTACTGCATTTCCTCAGCTGTGAATCCACATGTTCTCATTTTAGTATTTCCAGAGAAGCGACTTCCATTTGATACCGTGTTTCTTCTCTCCGCTGCCCTTCCAAACCATTCACTCCCTTATCTCTGGAAAGCTACCCTTAAATTGTAGGGTGTTTTAGATCAGTACCATCAAGGAACCACTGAGATCTGCTAATTCAATGTAGATCATCGGAGGATAAGTAATGACAAACACATTTTGAGCATTTCCTACATGCCGGGAATTAGTCTAAGGTTTTACACGTGCTAACTCGGTCTTTACGACAAAACCTGTTGAGATGGTAAGATCGCTATCCCCATGTTACAGATGAGACAAGTGAGGCTTACAGGGGTTCATACAGTGTGAAAGCGGCAGAGCCGGGATTTGAGTGCAGGCAGTTGGGCTCCAGAGGCTCTGCCCTTAACCACTCCCTGCACCTCACCGCCTCGCTGGATGTGATAATGTCAGTAATAGGAAAATGTAGGTGCGTGTGCTGAAAGCTCACTGAGCGTTCTGAGAACAAATGCGGGGGCAAATGTTGCAGTTCTGGCCCTGGGAATTTTTCGTCCAGGATAGGCACATGCGGAAACCTAAACATGGAAAATGTGGGGGACCAGGAACCATGTTTGGTATCACAATTCAAGGCTTTGATGATGAGCCGAGAGGGAGGCCCTGGGGAGGACACCGTCCACTGGTCACTTTGCTGGAAAGAGGTTTTGAGGGCTGTCTAGTCCACTCAGTTTGCTCTAATAAAATAACAGAGACTGAGCGGCTTACAAACAACAGAAATTTATTTCTCACAGTTCTGGAAGCTAGAAGTCCAAGATCAAGATGCCAGCAGACTTGGTGCCTGGGGAGGGCCCCCTTCCTGGTTTCTAGACAGCACTCTTCTTGCTATGTCCTCACATGGCCTCTAGGGTCTCTCTTATAAGGACACTGGTTCCATTCATGAGAGCTCCAACCTTATGACCTCATCACCCCTCAAAGGCCCCACTTCCAAATACCATCACACCGGGGATTAAGTTTCACCCCACGAATTCATGTAAAGAGCATGCTAAATTGGCTCCAGCCCCCTCCCACCCCCACTAACAGAACCCAGTCCCTTCCCAATCGGACTTCACCCGGAGAGGCTCCACTTTCATTTTGCATCTGTTCTTGTCGAGCTCGGCAAAGACTTTCATTTTGTCAGTTCTCAGTCCTCTTCTTAACTTCAACTCTCACCACTGCCCTTGGTCACTTCAGCTGGCAATGACCATGTTTGCAACTCCTACAGCTACTTCCTATAGCATGTTGGTGCTTATCACAATTACTGTCTCTGGGTATATGTGTGTTACCTCAAGGCTTCAAGTTCCTTGAGGGCAGGAGTACCGTTCACCTCTGAGCATCCAGTCAAGCACTTAAGTGCTTCTCAAATGCTTAATGATGGCAGTCAGACCTGGGTCCACTTTGTGCTCTGCCACTCAACCTTAGGCAAGTCACTGGACTTCAGTGCCTCAATTTCTCCATCTGTCAGGTGCCCAGGCACTGAACACATACTTTTGAAGGAATGAGTAAATCTGTGACTGAGTGAGCAAATGAATGAATACCCATCTCAAACTGCTTACACATCCCTTGAGTCAAGGAAACCCCTGTGAATGAGAGCCCACTAGAGAGTTAATGGCTTGGCAACAAGCATCAAATGTTTTATTTTGTTTTGTTTTTTTAATTTTCAAAAAAATGCAGTAGATGTAATCAAATACCTACTACAATGGCTATCACAATGGTCCAAGTTGACCCCCACCTCCATTAACCTCCATTTCCTGGTTTTCAACCCTCGTGAATCAAGGATGAACTGTACGGCAAGAAAAATATAGTAGAAGTTACAGTGTGTTATGTGTGACCTCTGAAGCTAGGTCCAAAAAGTGCAGTCACTTCCACCTTGGACCATTGCATTGCTTGCTCTGGGGGATGCCAGCCACCTGGTCATGAGAGCATTCACCTCCGTGAACAGGTCCACACAAGAGGAGCTGAGACCTCCCACCAACAGCCAGCACCAACCTGCCAGCCATGTGAGTGAGCCGTCTTATAAGTAGACTCCCCCAGACGTTGTACAGCACAGGGAAATAGAGTCATTATTTTGTCATAACTTCAAATAAAGCATTATCTGTAAAAATACTGAATCATTGTGCTGCGCACTTGAAACCAATATACTACATACTGTACCAACGATATAAATAAATAAATAGAAGTGTATCCTCCAGCCTCAGTCAAGCCTTCAGATTACTGTAGCCCCAGCTGACATCTTGAATGCTACCTTAAGAGACCCTACGGCAGAACCACCAGCTGTTCCTAAATTTTTTAAAAAATTTATGATTTGTGTATTTTGTCTCAAATTTTTAAAATTAATTTCTTTACTTTTTTAATGGAGGTACTAGGGATTGAGCCCAGGACCATGTGCACCCTAGGCATGAACTCTGCCACTGAGCTATAGCCCTCACCTGTTCCTGAATTTTTGACCCACAGAACTTAATGAAAGATAATAAATATTCATTGCTGTTTTAAGCCACTAAATTTTGGAGTAATTTGTTATGCAGTAATAGATAATTATTGCAAAGGAAAACCAAAAAGAAAAAAAAAAAGGTAGACATGTCACATGAAGCACACAGAGGACTCAGTATCTGGTAGTGTGCTTTACCCATCATGACAGAGAATCTCCACATGTAGGAGAGATCACCTGTGCCGGGTGTTGGATGCAGGTGCCCCAGGAAGCGTCACAATGGGTACAAGTACAGCAGGAGGCAGAAGACCCTGACTGAGAAAAACAGGCTCTGAGCACGTGCTTCACCTCCGCCACCTCTCCCACATCCTTTCACCGCTTCAGCAAGCCCTTCATGGGGAACAGTGATGCCACGAGATGATAAGAGAAATAAAGGGTACAGTGCTGGGATCTGGGAGAGCTGGGCCAAACTTCTTGCACTGGCTACAGGACTGAGATAGTCCATATGGTGACTTAATGCAAATCAAGAAAAGGCACCCCTTCCTCCCCGCAGCTGCAGCCCCCTCCAGGGCACTGGCGTGAGGAACAGAGTATGGCCTGGATTTCACCCCTAGGGTGCTCTTGGTTGGCACCCCTCTGCAGGGCACAGCCAACCCTAGGGGGGATTATATCAATTGGTGGCTACCCAGATTCTAACCCTCTATTGCCAGCCCCTTCCCTTGACCCCCACGACGCTGCAGAGAGCTCCCAGAGGTAGGATCAGAACTTGACGAGGGGTGGAGGCAGGCCCCGCCCACACTGGAAGCAGAGGAGGCGCTGTGGCGCAGAGCACACAGCCTCATGCTGCCTGGGCTGGTGCCAGACTTGTGAGCCCAGGCTCAGAGGGGGCAGGCTTTATTTTTAGCAGGTAATCAGCCCTCATTTTGTTCCTCTCAGGGAAGCCCCGCCCTTGTCTAAATGGCCTATGTAATTAGCACCTCTCCAGCTCTAATTCCCTCCCTAACTGCCTGTAATTATCATCCAGCTGACCTTTGTTCCCTTAATTGCTGTTTGACTCCTGATCCCTGTACACTGCTTTGCCTCCTCTTTCTCTCCCCTCCCTCCGGACTCACGGAGTTATTGTATACAGCCAGGTATTTGTTTTTTCTAATCCCAGGGAGTCTTTGGCATCCCCACTTCTCCCCTCTTTGAAACGGATCTTCTTGGAAACAACACTCATTTGCAGAGTGCTGTTTTAAACTACTTTCTCCTGCTCAGCCTTGTTGACTTCTTAGAAATCAACTTCCAAGTCAAGAGAATGGGTATTGCTAGCCTCCTTTTACAGGAGAGAAAATTAGATGAATAAGATCATTTAGGGACTTGATTATGCAGGTCGTTACTGCTGGAGAGATCACACCTAAGCATTTGACACAGTGGCCTCTGGCTTTCCTGCTTCTCCTGGACAGAGAACTCAAACCTGGACTGCCCCAGTGATCCCGTTCTATGATCTCAGTTTCTAACTCATACTTTCAACACTAGACATGGCCACTTACTTACCCTTGTTTTTTATTTCAACCTCAAGTTTTCTGAATTTGAGGATTGCTTTTTCCCTCTCCCTGCCCCAAGATGATATACAGTAACAGTAAATGCATCATCTGACCCCCCAAAGTATATCAGATACCATTTTGATGTCTTACAGAGAGTATCTCATTATATCCTCCCCTTGACTCTATGAAGGATTCCTATTCCATCCCCACTACATACCACCCAAAGCCTTCTCTCCAGCTAATGTTCCTTCCATCTCCTGCAATTTCAACTTCCCTCACTCTAGCGGATCAGCTGTGACTGTTACCTACGACCCCATCTAGCTGTCAGTCTCACTCTAGAGACCTCCCTTGCAGGCTTTGAAGAGGTGAACATCTATGTCAGGAGGCTCCGTAGCAAGGAGCTGAGAGCAGCTTCTATGTTAGGGTGACCTCCAGTCAATAGCAGCAAGAGACTCAATTCCACAGCAACAAGGGAATGAATTCTACCAACAACCAGAGTGAGCTTGGATGTGGATTAATCCCCAGCTGAGCCTCCAGATGAGAACACAGCTCAGCCCACACCTTGAGTGCAGTTTTATGAGACCCTGAGCAAAGAACTCAGTTAAGCAATGACTAAACCCTTACCCTGGAATCTGTGAGGTAATACATGTGTATTTTCCAAGCTACTGAGTTTGTGCTAATCTGTTATGCAGCAATAGATAACAAATACACCGCCTCATAAAACCTCCTTCTCTGCCATCCCCTTTCTCTTTCCATGTTTTGTTTTTCTCTATATACTTACCACTACCTGATGTTTAATTTTTTTAACTTGTGAATTTGTGTATCATTTCTCTTCCACCACAATGTAAGATCAAAAAAGAATCACGGCTGAATTTGTAACTCCCCTGAAGATTTCTGGTTCATAACAGGAATTTAATAAATATTTTAAAATGAGTAAGTGAATGAATGCATGGTTTTCCATTTTGATAGCTACATTTTTTTTATATGTACCGCAGCCCAATGGTACATAAATAGTGATGGACCAGGGTTGTTTTTTTTCCCCTAATATATCACAGATCAATTCTTTTGTAAAGTGCAAATAAAGTGAATTACTAGAAAAATAAAATAAAATAATGCTAATTTTCAAAATTTATTATAATATTCAAAAGATATTCAAAAGATATAAAATTACTCTGTCAAATTGCTAGATATTTTTCTACATGCTGGCTTTTACTATCTGTACTTATCTTGTCACAGACCAGCAACAGTCGTTGGACAGGTAAAAGTTCAGGAAACATTTTAAGTGTCACTACTGAGCAAATGGCCAGTGCCTTGCTCAGATCTCCTCAAATCTTTTTTCCCATTTCCATGTGGCTTTCCTCCTAACTTTGGTGTGGAAGATCACTCAGTAACTTCTGAGATGGACTGCACTCAGGCTGCTAGAGCCCAGCTCCCCTGCCTAATCCAGAATTTTAGAATGAAACATAATTCAGAATTTTCCTGTGGGATTAGACTGAAGTCACCTTCTTTGGAACTTTACCTAAAATTACACCCTTGCTTAGCTCCCCATTTTGCTGCAAAGGAGTCTAGAAAGGAGGGAGATGAGGGTGGGGATGGATGGCTATAAACTAAAAACCCAGAAATGCTTATTGCTCCTGTGAGGTTACATGAGATTCTTACTCTCTTCCCTCTGCTGTTGTATAGCTTCCAAATTTTCCATGATAGATATATGTTAGATTTGAAACAGAAAACAATACGGTTTGGGGGGAAAAAAATCAGTGGCCATATATATAATAAACAGCACATAGAGTGGAACTGTATTCCTTTTCCCATTTTTATCTCTTGCCTTTTCCATCCTGACCACCTCATTATGTCTATTGCTTTTCTGTTGCTTTGAGACTTTTTTCCTTTCGAGGCTGGCTTTACTCTTTCCAGTATTTAACACCCAGTAGGCATGTAATACATCACCATTGAAAGACAGAAGGAATGCGTTAATTAATTCATAAGTAAAATGAATTTCTACCAGATACAAAGTAAATGGTTGAGAATGTCCTTGAGACATTCAAGGACATTGAGAACCTTGAGAACCTTGGCCCTGGGACCACCCTTGTACTTTCCCATATCTGACTCTTTCCATAGTAGATTGCAGGAAAACTGGGGAGAAAATTTGGCTTTCTGGGGTCCCAAGTGTAATTTCACTCAAGTGACTGCCACTGGTTGCTGTTTAGAGTCTTCCCAGATGGTAAACATTCACCCGACCTTTGTGGAAAAGGCACTGGTGATATTGAGATGAGATTCTACTGAACAGGATGCATCCTTCCCCATCAGCTCTCTTCTCTGCTCTGAGGAACCCAGGAGAGTCCAGTTTGGATGTTGGCAATGAGAGCCCTGCCCTGAGGCCCACACAGGGAGCCCCCGCATCAGTTTGGCTCCCAGCTCCAGCTCTGTGAAATGATGAGGTCATCTTGATTGTTTTAAGAGCTTAGCTTTATTTACCCCACCTCATCCCTAGAATGAAGAGTTTCTAATCACTGAAGGAGCCCTCACTGACCTTTACTTTCCCCAGTACAGATTCCAGATAGCAATTACTCTGAAAATTGCTACAAGATGGACTTAAATGAGAGGCAATTTGCCAAAGGTTCACTTTCTGTTTTCATGTCCTAACTATGTTGAGCGTCAGACCTGTCTCAGATGGAATAGGCCAGGGGAAAGAGGTAAAAGCAGTAAGAGTTACATGTATCAGGCCAGCACTGGTCCAGGCCTTGGCTCCTTTTAGCTTATTTTCACACATCTCATCGAGGATGTATGAAGAAACCAAGAGGAATGGAGCAAGAGGAAGAACTGGCACCTACCATGTGCCAGATATTTTATCTGCATAACTGGATTTATTCCCATTGATTGGGCACCTGTTATGTGCTAGGTACTTTCATAAGAACATGTCCTTTTAACCTTCACAAATCCTAACAAAGCAGATATTAGCCTCATTTATTCTTTAAAAAATGAAGAATCAAAGAGGGAAGTTACTTATTATGGCTAAGATTGCTCATTCTGATCTGATATTTGGCCTCTTAATCTCTCTCAGTAAAAGAACCCCCACATTTGAACTGGGCAAATGGCTGCTCAGAATAAAGACGACATTTCCCAGACCCCTTTGCAGGTATGTATGCACATGACTAAGTTCTAGCCAATGGAATATAAACAGAATTGTGTTCAACTTCTGGAAAATGTCCTTAAACGAAGAGAGAAAAGTTTTTCTCCTTCCTATTGATTGGGATGTTAGTTGTGATGGCTGGAGCTAGAGCAATCAATTTGAACCATGAGATGGAAGTCACATATTGAAGATGGTAGAGCAATAAGATAGACAGAATCAGTGTCCCTGATGGAGTATGGAGCTACTGTACCAGGCCTCCATGGTCTATCTTTACATAAAAGAGAAACAAATTTTGATTTACTTAAGCCATGGTTATTTGGGTTTTTTCCTAAATCACAGGCCTGAGATCCCATAGAATGTCATAGAGCATGTAGCCCGACCTAGGTGTGATTTCAGACCTCCTGAATTCTGTAGTCATTCTGCAGCTCTAGGAGGAACTCTAGGAGGCTGGTAGTAATAGTTAGAAATAGTTAGAAATACGGCTTAACTGAGCACTTGAGATTATAGCTTTTCCTTGAGATTAAACCACGCTGGGCCTTTCTTTACACTGGTTAGAGGCAGATGCAACCAACCAACCAACCAATCATTAATGTAACGGAAACCGTATCTCCAAATCCAGTGCTCTTCCCACATTGCCAACCTAATGCAAAGTCATCAGTCCAAAGGACTTATGAGTAAGTGACAGAACCCAATCGAAGGTTTGATTTCGTGATTTCCAATCCCACATTCTTTCCATCAGGCTGCTTCAGTGGCATCTGGGCCAAATCTGAGAATGTAGGAACCTCTTCTATCTTCTCCAAGAACAATGCAAGAAGATAACCAACAGATTGGAAAGAAAGTAGGAAGACAAACATCACCATCTGATCCCGCAAAGGCAAGGACTGCATTTTATTCGTCTGGCCATCCCCAGGGCCTCAGACAAGACATGGCACACACCAGGCATTTAATACAATATTCTTGGAAGGAGAAAAAAATGAAGGGTTAAAAAGCTGAAATCAATGATCCAAACAGACCTAAGTCTATAGTCTACCACAGTACACGGTGGGCAGCAATGGCCCTGATGAGGCTGTGAGCAATATACTTTATTGGGCAAGAAACCAAGGCTGGGTTTTAATAAAACGTCCACATTGACATATTGATTTCTCTTGCCCAGACTCCTTGCTTTCAGGCTGTTGTCTCAGGCAAGGCAATCCATAGAGGGTACAATCTATCTCTTACTTTTGTCCCCTGGTGACTAGTTGACACGTGAGCCATAGAGCCCAGGGCAGTTAGGGTTAACCTCTGCTGGCTCAAACACAATATACACCGACAGTATCACCCACTGACAGGGAGAAATAGAAACGTTTTTAACATCAGCATGATTTGCTGTCTCCTGGCTGAGCCATGTTGCCTTGAGCTTGGTCAAGGTACTGTCTCCATTTGACTCAGTTTGCTTCATCTGCAGAATGGGACTTAATGGCATTTGCCTGGTAGAGTTGTTGAGAAGGTTTAGTGAGTTAATAGACATAAACCACTTAGAACAGTGGCTGCCATAGAATAAATGCTCAGTAAGTATCAGCTGCCATTGCTGTCGTCATCATCATCCTCATCATGAAGTCTAGTGAGCTTTTTTTTTTCATGGAAGAACAGATCAACTGCAAAGAGTCTTTCCCTATGGGTGCTCAGTCTCCATCACCTATAAGCTCACAATTGAGATACCATATAGTAAATGCCCGGACACTTGAAACGATGCCGGATTATGCCCATTTAAAAACTTTACATATCTTAACTGAAATATTAGAAATCCTAGTACTTTTATTTCAGACTGCAATTTACAAATTGCCTCTTCCATCCAGTTTCCAAGTCCCTTAATTGTCAAGATAAGCCTTATTTTTTTCTGCCTCTCCATTCATTGTACCTTTTTAAGTTCTCTAAGATCCCGCATGTCCTGCAGAACTTGCTGCCACGTTCTCTGTTCTTTCATTGGCTTCTTCAGTCTCCACCTGCCTTCCGGCCCCTCCGCCACTGCCCTGCTGGAGCTGACTCATCCTTCAGGCCTTGACTCAAGCAGCACTTCTTCCAGGAAGTCGTTTCTCGCTCTCCAAGTCTGAGTTAGTGAGGCTGACGCTGTAAGCGTCCACCCAGCCAACATTCCCAGCCGCCCTTCTTCCCAATGCGCCTCTCACTGCGAAGAATGAGAAAGCCAGATACTTGCTCTCCCGGCCTCTCTGACAGTGGAAGTGGTCACGTGACCTTACTCTGGCATATGAAATATATAGGAAAAATCTGCTGGCTGTAATTTCTGGAATGATTTTCCCTCCCTGATCAAAGCAGAAAGCATGCAAGGAGAATTGTCTTTTGCCACTCTTGCCCCCCCATATCCTGACTTTGACAAATGATCACTTGAGGAGACCTGAATCTACAACAGTCATCCTGTGACCATGAAGAGAAGACCTAAAAATAGCCGAGATATAGACCCAGGGACCCACAGACCACAGAACCGCTGCATCAACCTAGGATCCACCTACCTCCAGACCTTTTGCTAAGTAAACAGTCAGTGTCCTATGGTTTAAGCCACAATTAGTTGGCTTTTCTATTACTTGTAGTGGAACATAACCTAACTGATATAGCTAACAACATAATAGCATCACCTCATTTGTGGCCAAAAGCACCAGGTCAAGACATCTTTCAAGACCAGGCTGTGTTTAAGCCATGTGCCCTAAGTTAGACTGCATCTGCTCAGAAGAGGAGGTCCTTTTTCTTATTCTCATGAAGGTACCACATACGGAGGCACAATATATTCTCTTCCCAGGTGCTCCCATAATACCACCCTGTATTTCTCATCATAACACCTCTCCCATACTGTAATTGCTAATTTCTTTTTTGGATTCTCTAGAAGACTGAGTTTCTTGAGGATGAGAAGCATTTCTGATTTTATTCTGTACCCTCAAAGCCTAGCAAAGTCTCTGGCATGTAATAAAGCTAATAATAAAGATGTTTAAACTAGTTTGAATTAATTAATTAATCTTTCATTGGATTTTGTCCTTATTTTCAGTTTAGGAGAAATGATCGCCCAAAAGGAAAAGGGCCCAGGGATGGACCATGTTGGGTTTCATCAGCTAAGTCTGTCCTAAGGCCTGAAGTGTGCATCTTGGTGATGGCTGGATCCTATGCTTCAAGAAAAAGCTTGACTCCAGGCCCCTCTCATAACGTGCCACTCTGCTTTCATCTATTCGACAAAAAATTTCTGAGCACCTACTATTTGCCAGATCCATGCCTTCCCTCCCAATCCATCCAATTTTGGACCTCCCACCCTATCCCGGGAGTAAGGATACTGTCTTTGATTTCAATGTTGAATTCATCCTGTCAACTTTTTACATATGTGATTCCCCTCTCAAATGTATTTACAATTTCAAAGAACCCCAAGAAAAAGGACAATAGCAGCCTAAAACAGAGGGTCACAAATTTAAATGTCTACTGAGACTAGACCTGAAATGCCAATGACTATAACACAGTGGAGAGTGTTGGAGACAAGCTGATTGGACGTCTCTGTGCCCAAGTCCAGCCAATGACTGATGGGTAGGAGGAAGCCCAATGTGGCCAAATCTCCTGATCTTTGAAGAAAGGACAAAACTCTAAATTTTTTGTGAAGCCCCCTCCCCTGCCAATGTTAGGTGCTGGCAGCTAACTCAAACTTCTTTTTTGTTTTAATGAAAATTCTATTTTGGCCAGAGAAAACATATCCGAAGGCCAGATCCAATCTGTGGGACACCATTTTGAGATCTCTTACTTAAAGGAATGAATGGAGGCTTCCTAGTGATTCTGTGATTCCCAGTTGGGGAAGCTATGAGGTAGAGCATGGGGAGAAACAGTGGTACATACGGCAGAAAAGGACAAAAAACAGGCAAAGATTTGCTGGGAGGAATGGAAGGCAACTAGCTTGCTGAGCTGTGGAGTCACTGGTCCCTCATGTACCTAATCTTGTTTCAATCTTCACATCTCCCTCAAGGTGAGTCTGTTCTCTCCATTTCACAGATGTGTCCATCGAGAAGCAAGGACCAGAACTCAGGTTCTTTCCAGTTCATACCACTGACCCAACAAGTAATCTCCAGATTAAACATTTCCCTTCCTCACTTCCGTCTCTCCTTTTGTTCTCATTTGCTCTCTTTTAAACCTGTGCTATGTGGTCCATCTCCATGAGTTTTAATTTGAGATGTCACAGTTTCCTCGTCCACGATACTGGCGTAGCAGCAGTACCTGCCTCGTAGCGTTTAGAGCCTGGCATGCTGTGTGCACTCGATCAGTATTAGCTTCTCCTTTATTCCTATTATTTCATTCCCTTTACTTTCCTTCTCTCTCTCACTCTATCTTCTTTTTCAAGAAAGAGTTGGTTTTTTTTTTTGTTTGTTTTTTTTTAAAGTTACTGCTCTCTTTTCTTGATTCCATTCCTTGGAAAGGGTATATTTTCTGGGCCTTACCCTCATCGGAATGACGTATTGATAATGTTGCCAACATTTCCAAAGGAAGAAGAGAAAGAAAAAAACAAAGAAAGAAAGAAAGAGGGAGAGAGAGAGAGGGAGAGAGGGAGGGAGGGGTGAGGAATGAAGGGAGGAAAGAAAAGGACAAGCAAGAGAAGGCAGAGTATGTCCACTCCCAGAACAGGACGTAGCTTCGGGACAGTGTCAAGTTCCCGGGCTCACACCTCCCCCAACAGCCTGGGGTTTATGCTTCAGCCCAGAAATGACCCTGACAACTCAATGGAAGCTAGAGATAGCAATGCTTTAAAACGCTGGTATACATCCCACTAAGAAAGCCCATTCTTAGGCAGTAAGACCCCACCTGAAGGAACAGTATCAAAAAATGATACATTTTTGCTTTGGGAAAGAATTCCACTACATGATCATTTTAAAATTCACCACGGGGTCCCCCTAGTGTATTTGAAATACAATTTTACTTGTAAAATTTAATTAAAAATCTTTAATTCATTCTAGAGCCAGGATGAATTGCTGAGATGAAGTTCTTCCCTTTACGGAGGAGAGGGAATGAGGCCCAGACAGGAGAAGTGACTAGACTCCATGCAGTAGGTCCGGTTGTAGCAAAGTCAGAGGCTGATTTGCTGTGGTGGTTGTCATTGTTATAAAGAGACTGAGCTCAGGTACTGTGTTACCGGGATGGGAATGAATCTCGCCTGGGGGCTAATAATAAAGGTAACAACGTTCGCTTTCAGGGGGCCGTTGTGGCCCTGGGCCCTGTGTTCAGGGAGGTGGAGAGACAGCAGGGGACAGGTCAGCCATTCTGCCTTCCCGCATGGAGTTGACCGTGAGACTTCACTTCCCAGGCAAGCAAACCCAGTTGGATGGGTGACTTGCTTGGGGCCACTCAGCCCATCATCAGGGGACATCAGACTGAAATACCCAGGTTTTTAACTTTGAAACTCCCGGTGTTTTGCACTCCATTACATCATCTCCTAGGAGTCTAAGATGCCCCTACTGAGTTAAGGAAGAAGCAGAGGTTTCTCCTGCATCCTCTCTGATTCTATGAGGAATCAGAGGACCCAGCGTTAAAAGATCCACCTCATTGGGTCCAAAGACTTTGAGGTGAAAACACTGGTTAAGTAAATACTGTTGTTCCTAGGTCACCATCACAGACAGAAATCGCCCCTGACAATTCAGCGGAAACCTTCGCTAACCACCCTGGACAAGTAGCTCCCCATTCCTACTTCCGATCACCCATCATACACTACTCTGCTTCACTGTTAGTACCTATTGCTATAGATAATTGGCATAAATAGTGACCCACTCATATCTGTTTTGTGTCATGGAACTGCCTGCGAGGAGGCCTCTACCTACCTTGTTTACTGTTCTAACTGAGCAGGGAGTAACTGCCTGGATCATAGTAGGTGCTTAGTAAATATTTAGGTGGTGAATGAGTGAGTGGCAGTTCTTGACTTCAGCCATGGGATTTATAACAGAGCCACCCTGCTGCTCAGGCACTGTACCCCTTAGGAGCATCCCCCAGAGGGGAAACAGTGTCAAGCCCAGAGGTGAAGAGTTTGGTGGGAATGTTTTCTTAACAGAAATGTTCACTGCCTGTCAACCTTCCCGCTGAATCCAGCAATCTGTTTCCATCTCAATAGGGTTGTGATTTTTTTTTTTTTGAGACTACATCTGTAGTGCTGAGAAGTGTTAGAGCAATTTCCATAATAGCAAGTTTCTTACCCTACTCTCACCAGTTTACATGAAGTGACAGTGTTTATTGTGTAGGATACGTACATTATGGCTCCAACGTCATTTTCTTGGATGTCACCCACCCCGCTATGTTTCTGCCTGTTACTCCAGCAGAACGCTTCTCTCAGGAGAAAAACTAAGATTTTTTTTTTTTTAATAAAAGCACAGCATTGTAAAACAGTTTTTAAGGGAAAGTCATTTTTCATGAACTGTGCTAACTGCCAGACTGCTGAATATATCCCATTTCTTTTTCAATACTTTGTCCCTTCCTGGGGTAACTGTCTTATGGGGCCTATGTTATATTTGCCTTTGGATCCTGCAGCTTAAATGTAGTCCAGGCAGCTAAGGGATGCTTAATTCACATTTGCAGTCGATGAGGAAATAAACACATCTGCCTACGGTACACCTGGTCGAAACAGCAACTGCCTTAACTTAATCCCTGCAAGTTGGGCTTCACCAATATGTCACAGGATTGATGACAGTGTCTTAAAAATGGTACTAGAGTGTGATGGAAAGAAATACCTGGTTTTGAAAAACATTTAGGAGGTAGAATCGATGGAGCTTCGAGACTGATTAGATGTGGAAGTGGGGAAAGAGGTAGTTGTCAAGAATATTTCCTGGGTTTAGTCCTGAGCAACTGGATGGGGTGCTGATCAATGAGATTGAGAACACTGGGGGGCCAGCCAGCTTGGCAGAGAAAATTAATGAGTTGCGTAAGTGACCACATCTACCTTCACAGCAGCACTTCAGATGAGAAAAATGAAGCTCTGATCTTGGGGAAAATTCCAAACACATTTTTGCTTTCAAAAAGTTTCATAAGCCTATTCTTTTGACATTTATCTGGGTACACCAGATAATTTTTTATACAAGGACGCCTTATTTTATGTGTCCTTTTTATGACGTACACCTTATTTTCTGACTTGCTCTTGTCTTACGCAGTTACTCTCCCAGCTTCAGCTTACCCTCCACATTGCTGGGACAAACTTTCAAGAGCAGAAGTGGTCAAATACTTTCAACGAACCCCTGTTGCTTACAAGAATGTGTCTAAACTTACTATGGGGCATGACAGGGCTCTTCATAATCTGGGCTCAAATTACTTCTATAGTGTCATTTCCTCCTATTTCTCCCCATTCAATATATACTCCAGGCCCACTAATTTACTTATCAGTCTCCAGGATCCCAGGCTTTTACACGTATCTTGGTCTTATACACACTGTTACTAGTACCAAGAATACTCTCTTTTCCATTTTTTAAAATATGATGGACTGCTGTTTATCCTTCAAGACCCATATCAAATGTCTGTTACTCTTGTGAAGTCTTCCTCAGCTCTCCCAGACAAAGTCAGGCTTCCAGCTCTACATGGTTTCATGACATTTTAATTAATTTATTGATTAATTTATTTATTTAGGGGGTAGATAATTAGGTTTTTATTTATTTACTTATTTATTTATTTTTATGGAGGTACTGGGGATTGAACCCAGGATGCTGTGCATTCTAGGCACATGCTCTACCACGAAGCTATAACTTCCCCTCTTTTTCATGACATTTTGAACATAGTCTATCAGAGCATAAAGCAAATTCTATTAGAATTAATTATATATGTGTCTTGTCTTTCTTACAAAGCCATGAGCTCCCTAAAGGTAGGAACTATGTCTGAATCATCTTTTTATCACTGGTAACAGACAGATCAGAAGAGATTTCTGGGTGGATGATCTCTTGGACCTTTGGTTATCCAGTGGTAATTGAAACAGCAATATCACATTTTTGACACTCAAGCTGCCACTCTCTACTTCTATACCAGTGGCAGACATCACTAGTTGATCAAGGCACTCTTTCCAGCTGAGCCCATCCCAAGCCTTAGTGCAGACATCACTAGTTGATCAAGGCACTCTATCCAGCTGAGCCCATCCCAATCCCCCGGCAGCCACTTCTAATTGCTGAGAGCTGGCACTAAAAATGAAATATATTGACCATCTCTTTGAGACCCTAGAACTTCTTAGATGCTCCGCAAATGTTTGTTGAACAGTTACTGAGTTTAGAGCCATTTACCACAAGTAGCAAACATCTTTTTAAAAATGATAGATCATCCTTTTGGTATCACTTCAACCAAAATGCTTTTAAGAATCAAGCATTTCCTAAATCACCCATTCGTTTTTCTGACTGTGCCCTTCGCCGCAGCATCACGCCTGAGTTATCGCCTCCCTGGACCCATTGATAGTCCAGCCACCTGCTCCCTGTTGAATTGACCTCCTGTTTCTTTTGAATGCACATCTGAAGTAACCATCTCTATATTATAGTTTAAATATTTGCTCTTGCTTCTGCTTTACAGTCCTAGCCATTCTCTCTCTCTAGTTTATGTTCTCAGTGACTCATTTAAAAATTTTGCCTGAATGAATAAATGAACATTTATGCTTCTGAGAAAGTGGTGTAGGATGGTGAGTGCATTTGCTCATTAGAGAATTTCTATCTATACAGACCCATTTTTCTAAATCTATTGGCAATAACATCTAAAGCTGCCCCTTTTTTCAGCTGTTTACATGATTTTTTACTTCCATCGTTTTGTGGATAAGAGGATACAAATTATCTAAAAGGATAAGGAAAAGGAATAGGATGTCTAGTTAATTTGATAGTCTAGTAATCTTGGGGAAAATTCCAAACACATTTTTGTTTTAAAACAGTTTAAACTTTTAACAAAAATTTACCTTTCTACCTTAACAATTGTCTTAGAAGCTCAGATGATAGAGCATTTTCCAGGACCCCAACTCATCACTTTGAGTGTCAATGCCCTTTGCCCAGTGAGGCAGCAATTTAAGAGGTAAGTAAGCTAACTGCGTATTGGTCCTAGGGCTCAGCTTGTAAACATCTTTCATCATCAGTTAGCAATGTTTCTCACTAACTCCCTGATGTCTGCCTAATTTTTTGCCACTTATCAGAGAAAAAAAAGATCCCACAACTTGAAATTTCTAGAGTCTTCTTTTTAAATTTTCATATTCATAATTCTTTTCTTATTTTAAGGAGTTTGGTGTTGGAGTTATTAAATATCAGTCCATGGAGTCTCACCCACTCTTGTCCTAAAAATCACAGTTGGGATTCTCACCATGTACCTTCTTCCCAATCCAGTGATGCTGCAGGTCCAGATTGGCACCTGTTGTTCTTGTTACAAACAGAGACATTTATATGTGTATGCTGCCTACGAGAGTCTCCTGCTACAGAAACAGGGAAGACAACCTGGAATCATTTAATGTGAATTCTGGTGATTTCAGCACAGCTGACAGCAAAAGCACTGCTGTTCTTCAGCTCAGAGAATGGAGCAAAAAGATTCAGACACATACAGTCAAATCCAAGCCTTACCATGAACCAGGTGTGTGCCCTTGGGCAAACCACCTTGGTTCTCTTTGAGTCACTACCTGAGTCTGTAGAGTGAGGGGGTTGGATTAGATCACTTTTAGGGTCCTTTTTTTGCTAGCGGATGCTAAATCTGAACTGCCTCAGCCCTAATTTGGGGAACGATTTCTCATTGCCTCTTCTACTCGGGCACCGTATTCTAAGGCATCCTATATAAAGACTGATAGTATTTCGTTGTTATTTTTCCCTTGCTTTAGTGCTATTAAGTGGGGTGACTCACAGGGCTGGGTTCCAGCTGGGGGCCTAGAAGCTATCCATTTCTGAGGGGGGGAGCTCTGAGACTCAAGGAGCACCGATTTGCCTCTCCCAACTGGTTGTCTCCTCGACTGATTCCCATGAAATGCACAACCCGGCTAAAAATAAAGAAAGAAAGGGAAAAGAAAGGCTCTCTGAGCAAAGAGGACCCCACTTCCAAGGCCCAGAACTTTCTGATGAAAAAAAAAGGGGGGGCTTTCATCCCTCAGGGAGTCAAGTGACACAGAGAAGAGAGGTTTGGAGAAATATCTAAATGGTATTTTCGTGTTTGCCATGGAGTGCATGTTGTAAATCCTCTCTGGCTTGTACACTGCTAATGAATTTGTGTCACTTTTACCCTGGAGGGGTCATTTTGCAATGACTGTCTCCTAATCTTTATTTGCCATAGGGTTTTTTTTTTCCCCGATGATAATAAAAATACACATTTGTTGTGGGAAACAGGGAAAAGTTTAAAACATTTTAGAAGATTATCCACAGTGTCACCACCAAGCAATTCCATGTGTTTCATTTCAGTTCTTTATTCAAGATTCATAATTGCAACCCAGGCATCAGCTGTCCCCTCTTCCACTTATTTCACTTGCAATAGGGAACCCAAAATCTTCTTGTGTGTTTGCCAGAACCCTTTCAAGTTACAGAAAACTCAGCTCAAACTGGTTTGGGCAGAAAAATGAATTTAATTGGCTCATAGAAAATTTCAGGACCTAAATGTCCAGCTGAAGGGGAAGGGATAAATAAACTGTGGTGTAACAATATGATGAAAAACCTTTGCCACAGAGAAAAATGAGTGAACTGAAACTGTACACTGGGACATAGACAATTTCCACAAATATGTTGAATGAAACAAAGCAAGTTGCAAAAGAATGCAAGTACCGTAACACCTTTTGGATATATAATTATTTAAGAGTACTTACAAACATAGATCAAGAATACCTGTATATCCAAAAAGGGAAGAAGAGCGATTGGAAGAAATCAACCCCGAGTTCTAGAGGGAGGGAGAGGGTGTGATCAAGAAGAAGCAAAAATTTAACCTGTTTTATATATGAGGTTGCGTGGTGAGTATCCAGGTTCTTATTAAACTAATTCTATACATTTTGGTAAACTTGAAGTATTTCATAACACATTTTTAAGAATCACCCACACACATGCATGCACACTCTGAAAACAGGTCCAGAGGTAACTCTAGCATGTGAAAGAGCTGTGTCCCAGTTTCAGTCTGCCTCTCAGCTCTGTCTTCTTCTAGATTAGCTTTATTCATAGGCAGGCTCTCTCCTTGTGGTGGCGAGAAAGGCAACAAAAACTTTAGGTTGGCATCCTCACGATTCTGGTTTTAAGCTCACATTTTCCCTTCAAAACTTCTAGGGGAGAGAAAGCTTTCCACTCTCTTAATAGTCCGAAGGAGAAATCCCCAGTTCCATTCCGTAGGATCACAAGTCCATCCTTGAATCTTTCGTCCCGAGAGGAAAGGATGTGAGATGCTCTCGTTAGCCTCGTCTGGGTCATGTCCCCACCCCTGGGTCTGGGGAGTGGGTGGCTGGGTCAATACCACCCAAACCACATGGACCAGGTGGGAGGGATGGGTGGTTCCCCAGAGGAAAACCAAGGTGTTAGCAGAAGATGAAATAGGTTCTGGATAGATATCAACAACAGATGTCCACTCTAATTAGTGAAAGATTGCTAATTTACTGAAGATACCTTAAGGGACAAGGAAGTGAGGCTGTACAACAAAAAGCCTGCTGCAAACAAGCTGAGGATGCCACTGACTCATCTGCCAGAGCCCCCCTTCTCACTGGGCCGCCCTGCCCCCAACTAAGATGCCCTTTCTCTTTTTCTTTCTTTCCTCCTTCCTTCTTTCCCACAAAATAGACTGACTTCCTAACTGCACTCTCTCACTTTTGCAAAACAATACTGTTACACCCAGACTTGTGTCTTTCCTTTGTCTTCTGCTCAGCAAAGCAAAATATCTACAATCAATAGGATAGTAGTGTTTTTAGAAAGCAGGAAAAGTTAAGGATTACCTTTTTTTACTTGAATATACCCTGAGGAGGGCGTGTCTTATACCCATGCAAGCAATTTATCAAAGTACAACTTCCAAATGTTTGTAAATGTTTAACCCAGAGACATGTTAATATCAACTGCTCAGAGGACACAGTTTCTCCCTTTTACCACCTCTACGCTTGTTCACAGAATGCTTGCTTTATAGTTTTGGACTTCGCTTTTGCATTTTTCTCAAATCATTCATTATTCCTCTAAAATCTTATTTTTGTAATGGTTATATAATATGACATTATACAAAAGTATCGGTTTCTAAAGCGATCATCTATTATCAGACATTTAGGATATTTCCATTTGTTGCCATTTTGTAAGTAATGTTGACGTTAACATATGTTCATAACCATTATGTTTTTCTCTGTGCCTTAGGATCTGTTCCTAGAATAGGAATTTCTCAGCCAATGAGGTGTGAACATCTTTATGGCTCTTGATACAGTTTGCCAAATAGCTCTTCGGAAGTGCTAAAACCATGCACCCTCCCCTAGCATCCAATCGTAAAGCAGGGTGGTGACGCGGTACTCTCCCACTGTAAGCATTAAACCCTTCCAAGAAAAAGCAAAATATAGAGAAATTAATTATACCTTCTCCTGCTTTCTTTTTTACCTTTCTTTTTATACACTCAGTTTCTCAACCTGCCCCACTTGTAGATTATTCTTGACTCCTCCCTTTTCCTCCCCACTCCCCATATTTAATCTTGAATCAACTCCAGTCATTTCTATCTCCAGCATATAACTGGAATCTCTGTGTTTCTCTTCACTTCTTTGGCTACCAGGTTGGGTTAAGCCACCATCAACTCAGGCCTGGACTATTGAAATAGTTTCCTAACTGTTTCCCAAACTGTTCTCCATCTAGCAGTCAGAGTGATCTTCTCAAAAAGTAAAGCTGTAAAAGCACCTCCCTGCTTAAAACTTATTTAAAAAATGTTTTTATTGAAGTATAGTTGATTTACAATGTTGTGTTAGTTTCAGGAGTACAGCAAAGTGATTGTTACACATATATATATTCTTTTTCAGATTCTTTTCCATTATAGGTTATTATAAGATATTGAATATAGTTCCCTGTACTATACAGTAGTGCCTTGTTGTTTATGTTTTATATATAGTAGTATGAATATGTTAATCCCAAACTCCTAATTTACCCCTCTTCCCTTTCCCCTTTGATACCATAGTTTATTTTTTATGTCTGTAAGTATACTTCTGGTTTGTAAATAAGTTCATGTGGACCCTTTTATTTTTTAGATTCCACGTATAAGTGATATTATATGATATTTGTCTTTCTTTTTCTGACTTAACATCACTTAGTATGACAATCTCTGGGTCCATCCATGTTGCTGCAAACGGCATTATTTTGTCCTTTTTTATGGCTGAGTAGTATTCCATTGTGTGTGTGTGTGTGTGTGTGTGTGTATAATTTCTTCTTTATCCAGTCATCTGTCAATGGACATTTAGGTTGCTTCCATGTCTTGACTATTTGTAAATAGTGCTGCTGTGAACATTGAGGTGCATGTATCTTTTTAAATTAAAGTTTTCATCTTTTCCAGATATATCCCCAGGTGTGGGATTGCTGGATCATATGGTAACTCTGTTTTTAGTTTTTAAAGAAGCCTCCATACTGTTCTCCATAGTGTCTGCACCAATTTACATTCCCACCAACAGTGTAGGAGGGCTCTCTTTTCTCCACACCCTCTCCAGCATTTATTACTTGTAGACTTTTTGACGATATGGCCATTCTGACTGGTGTGAGATGATACCTCCTTGCTTCTCATGACTTATCTATACCACCTTCCTTTCACTGGCTCCTTTCTGCAGTAGAAGCACCTGAAGCAGATTTCCACCTTAAGGCCTTTCAGTCCCCAGATCTTTGTATGACTGGTTCTCACAGGTCATTCAGATCTCAGGTCAAATATACCCTCTGCAGTGAAACTTCATTGGCTATGCAGTCTAAAGTCATCTCCCCCCATCCCTCTCACCTTTTCCATATTCTCCTGCCAAAAGCGTTATCCAAAAACATTCCTGATCAGGATGCCTTATGGCATATGAGAAAAAGTACAGCTATCTTAACATGAGTTTTCAAGGCTCTCTATGGACTAACCCAGTCTAACTTTCCAGTCTTTTTTTCCTGAAGACAAATTCCCATCCCCCACCAACATACAAGTATAAATGTTAGAGCAGGCAGATAGCTAGATATGAGCAGAGAAAGGCGGACACAGACCAAATGGCAGGAATTGGGCAGAAAGGAGGGGCACAGGCCAAATGCAGGAAAACATACATCATATAAGCACCAGGAGTCCCTGGGCAGAGAAAGAAAAGCAGGAATCTTTGGGCTGATAAGGGGCCACACCTTTTGGCCTGGAGACCAGACCAACAAAGAACGGTCAGAAAAGGCAGGGATTTCCAGTGTCTGAATGTAACCTTTTGCTCATTATGCCCTCATTTCAATAAAATTAGCCTTGCAGGTCGGAAGTACCAATCATGCACTGATGCCATGACACTTCCAATCCAGACTAAATAAGGACAAAAATCCCTCCTCCCTTTGGAAAGGTGGAGTTGGGATGAAAATCAGGAAATACGACCCCAAGCCCTTCTTTCCTCAATGAATATTCCACCCATTCATTTTTACACCCTATGTAACTAACTTGCCAAAGAAACTCAGGGCAGCCACTCACCTGAGCCTGTCTGCTCTCCCCTTGAGAGTGTACTAGCCATCCTTTAATAAAGCCTCACTTTACTTTTCTTAACCTCTATGTCTTGTCTCTGAATTCCTTCTGGGATGGGACAAGAACCTGGAACACCAGTTGGATCCACTGGCAGCATAAACACACACACACATGAACGCACACGCACACACACACACGCACGCACACACACGAGATTGCTGATCAATTTCTTCTACCCTCCTGGCCCCCGTGAATGTTCTCACATTGTGATTCCTGGATGAGTATTCCCTACTCACTCCAATACTGCTCATTTTTCAGGCTTGTTCTCAAATACAGCCTCTTCTGAGACAATTTTGCTGCTTCTTCAAGCCAAAATGAATAGCTTCCCTGTAACACATAGATGACAGAGAGATTCCAGATTAACTGAGGAAGACTTAAGAAAAGATCTGAAGTAGCGTTCAGTTTGTCAGAGAAAGACATCTGAGGAGGAGTTGTGTTAGATATATACATGTATATATACGTATTTATTTATTTATATTTATATTTATATACACACACACACACACACACATATGTAATATGTATAGTATTGTAAAGTATAATTCTTCTTCCTGGGCATGAAGAAAAGGTAGCAGAGCTAAACATCAAGTCTAGCATTGGGGTCTGAACATTAAATTTCTTACCACCCAGAGTCATTGCAAAAGGTCCTGGGAAATGGCTTCAAGGTGTACAACAACCAGCAGTGCCACACATCAACACGGGCTGAGCTAATAAAAGAAGATTGCTTGGATTTGTGGATCAGGTTGACTTCAGAGTGTTCTGGAGTGGAATCTTCATCTGCTGTGCAGGAGACTCACACATGCAGTTTCTCAGATATGCCTTCATACACACTTTCCTAAGGTAGCCCAGAGAGCAGCGGAAAGGGCTTTGGCAGGTCTAGGTTCAAAGCCAGGTTCAGCTTATTATCTCTGAGAACTTGGGCAAGTTATATGTGAGCCACTGTTTCTTGAGCTATCCCAAGATACGCTTCCCTCGAATGGTTGTTGTAAGTAATAAAGATAATGTATGGTTACACTTCTCAGATTAGGTTGGCAAATTCCTAGGAGTATTTGGCAGTATGCTTGGGAGTATGGGAGGCCATGGCATAAATACAAGGCGTGTTCCCAGTGTTTCTCTTTTACTCAATGGCAAATCATTTACAACCTATTTTTATAGTAAGCCAAACAGGGATCCGTTATTGAGTAGAAAGAAAAATCTGCTGCCATTTTTAAAGCTCAAAGTGGTGAGGAACTTCCAAGACACAGACAGCTGCTGCTTGGGCTATGCTCCTAGCTCCTTAGGAATAGACGCTCACTTTCTCTGTCTTCAGGGTACTTCAGCAGAAAATTTAAGATACTTTGATGCACAGGAAATACCTAGCATGGACTCTAGCACATAGTAAGTGGCTGATAATTAGTAAATGTCATTTTTGGGATTTCTGGAATGTGATCAACCGATTCACCCCTCCACTGGTCAGACCACACATGTGTATGGCGTTAGGTCCAGTAAGGAACATCCCTTTTTAAGAGGGAAAAAATCTAATCAGAATGTGTCTAGATTAAAGGTTGGTGAGGGGTCCGGAAACACTGTTACATGAGAAACTGCTCTAGTCACTGGGGTTCTTTAGCCTGGAAAAGAGAAGAGAGGACAAGAGAGATTCTTCCAGTGTCTGAGGGGTTGAGAGGAGGGAAACAGAGTAAATATTTCTGAATAAGCAGATGACCAACCAGGTGAAAATAATAAGAAGTAGATTAAACCTCTATAGAAAAACAACTTTTTTTAACGTTGGCGTTCTCTGGCAGTGGGAAGCAGAGCATAATGGTCAAGAACTCAGATTCTGAATCAGACTCATGGAGATCACATCATAGCTTTGATCTGTAATAGCTCTGTGAATCTGAGGCAAGTTAACTCTCTTTGGCTCACTTTCCTTATCTGTAAAATGGTGATAATGAGGTATTCCTCGTAGGGCTGCTGTGAAGATTAACAAAAATATGTAAAGAATCTAAAACAGTACCTGATACATGATAAATGCTCAAAACATTACTTTAGAAGGAAGTTGGCTGGAAATGCACATTTGGAAGTGTTATGGACGGAATGTTTGCATCCCCTTGGAATTCATATGTCAAAGCCCCAACTTTCAATGGTACTAGGAGAAGTAGCCTTTGGGAGGTAATTAGGATTATGTGAGGTCATGAGGGTGGAGCCCTCATGAATGAGATTAGTGCCATTATAAGAGTCAAAAGAGAGCTTGTTTTCTGTCTCTTTTCTGCCATGTGAGAACACAATGCTAAGATAACCATCTATGAAGTAGAAAGCAAGTCTTCATTAGACACTCAATCGCAATTGCCTTGATCTTGAATTTTCTAGCCTCCAGAATTATGAGAAATAAATGTCTGTTTGTTTAAGCCACAGTCTATGGTATTTGTGTTATAGCGGCCCAAATACACTAAGACAGAAAGACACCAGAGTACAGGAGATACTTGTGGCCCTGGATGCTATAAGATTGTCCTAAAAGGGAATATACAGGAAGAAGAAAGAGAAAAGAACCAAAGAAGAAGAAATTGAAGCCCTGCAATACTAGGATTGCAGTACTAGAGTGCATTCAGCTGCAAATAGCCAGAAATCCAACTAACAGTGGCTTAATTTATTAATAATCTTACATAATAAGAATCATGCAGGTAGGTGGTTCTGATGTTAGTCTGGGTTCAACAATGTTATCAAGGATCTAGGCTCTTTCTCCTTTCTGTTCTGCCATTTTCCACACACTGACTTTTCATCTTCACAGTTGTTGCCTCCTGGTCTCAAGATGGCTGCCAAAGCCTAAACTCTATGACCTCACTCAACTATGTTCAAGGCAGAAATATGAGGTAGGGACAAAAACTTCCACTCTGCTTAAACAACATAATGTATGTTCCAGATCTGAGGTAGGATCTCACCTTCCCTAAAATCAATATATCTCTGCCTAAGAGCTAAACAAAATTTAGGGGCAAAGACTACAGGGTAGCTGTCACTTGTCAACACCAATATTTACAGTTAGGAGAAGTAAAGAAGATATTGAAGGACACTGAGCAGGAAATACCATAGAAGTTGGAGGACAGTGAGGGGAAGGGTCAAGGAAGTGAAAAAAGAGGAAAATTGGAAGGAGTGAGAGGTCATCACAGTCACATATTTCCATCTTCAGATCAGTAAAAACTGAGCAAGTCCTCTGAACTGGCAGTTTATAAACTGTGCAGGAGCAGTTTTAGTGGAGTGGTGCAAGAAGGAGCCAGAGGGAAAGGTTATAGGAAGCTGAATGGAGTGAGGGACTGAAACAGGGAATGAAGATAACTCTTTCTAGTTGTTTAACTGTAAACAGAAAGATACAGGGCCAGTAGATGGAAGAGACGGCAGGGTTGAGAGAGGAGTTTCTGAAAAAAGGAGAACACTTATTCAGGGGAGGTAGAGTCAAAATAAAGGGATTTATTAAAGAGTTAGGGAAAGGAGGAGGAAAGCAGATGAAGATAGACTGAGAGGCAGGGTCAACCCCATGTGTGGACAAGAAGAACAATTTTCTTCTGAGAAGTCATGGAGAGAGGGAGTTGGGGAATTGAAGGGGAAGGAAAATGAAGTAAGGAGAGGTATGGATACAGATAAAAATTGTATTTTAGGTTCACAGGAGATACTCAGAAGGGCCTGTAGTACCAAGTACATAGGAAAGGAAGTGGGCTAGGGAATAGCTGAAAAGAGACATCCATGAACAGTTTCCCAGCTGTGGACATGGAAGGAAGGAGAAAAAGGCCATGTGTACCCATTTTCTTGGGAGGGCTTAATATCAGTCCTCTTAGATTCTGAAAGAAAATGGGACCCGGTAGGACCAGTGAGGTATCTGGCTGAATTGTTTCTCCAGAAAAGGTCTCTGTGCTCCCAGAAAAGCATTTCTTCCCACCCAGCTTCTAGTGCAGAGCTCAAGACTCCTGCTCTGCCAATCAAGCCCTTGGCATTCATGTTGGGGGAGATGTTGGAGCCTGTAACATCGCCATGTGTCCTAAGTGATGGCTTTATTGTTTCCAGTAAGTCAGACCTCATGAGTCTTCAATTAAGAGAGCATTTCTTTTCATTCCCAGACACATTTTAGGAAAAATGCTCAATCAGTTGGAGATGATACTGGCTCATCTTCCTCAGGAAAGTTGCTCTCAGCCCAGTATTTCTATAAAACAGCCATAACTCAGACAAAATACTCCATTCGGGACAATAAAACAAACCATTGATAGACTGGAATCAAACTGTAGTTGAAAACCAGTTTTGTTCAAAATTATCCATTTTTTTACATTTTGGCTTGTATGGAATTTAGGATTGGTGGGGGATGCTAGGCTCTAATTTTTTTATTCCTTTGAAATAAATATTCCTTTTTTTTTTGGAGGGATAAAGTCACAATGATGAAAATAAACTTGTTTAAGAAACATTTTATTACATCTAGAAGATAGATGATCACTGCCTGCTTTTCAAAGACAAACACATGAAAGCAGTAAAAATATTCTCCCAAAGTCACAAAGTTGAGTAGCAGAGAGAGGATTTGAACCCAGATGTTTTTACTTACTTCTATTAGCCTAGATTTCCACATCTTTAAAAATGGGAATGATGATGACAGCTAACTCACAAATGTGTATTAAACAAGATGAAGCCTTTAAATGTGTCCTCTTGAATGGATTGTAGTTAGAGAAAAGGTTGGAACAGGTCAAACAAAAAAACTGTTGAGAAATTCTAGCAGGGAAGCAAGAGGCTTCAGTGCCTGGAGGCACACAGGTCAAGATTTTTGATGACAAAGGATTCATACTGACTCTGGCTAAATGAAGCAGCAAAGAAATTTGTTGGCTGGGCATTGTGTGGCTCTCAGACTCAGCAGGAAGGCTGGGGAACCTGGTTCGGGCAAGGGGCAGGAGCTAGGGAAGCTGAGTGGCCACCTTCACCAGCCTTGGGCACATCCCAGAGACAGTGCCAAGACATTGGACACAGCCCCTGCCTTACTACCTCTGCCACCACCGGACCTAAGACGCCATACTTCAATCACCCAAGTGAATTCTAAATAAGTCAGTTGATTAGATGTATCATCTGGTTGGAGTGTCTAATCACCCACCATGTCTATGCAAAGCTTCCAGAGATGAGACGAGCAAGTATCTAGCCTCTGTCTTTATCTCCATACACTAATGTGGAGGCAAACTCCTCAAATACAGGAAAGGAGTTTCAGATCCTAGATAGCAAACAAAATGGCAAGTGCTCACTGCAGGTCGTGTACCTAAATAATATTCTCCTTAATCTGACTTCTCTTTTCCTAAGGAGCTCATCCTCTAGAACTTCCTCATCTGTAACTATTGGGCTCCTCAGTTTGGTGGAGTCTTCACGTTTTCATGTCTTGATAGAACGTTCCCATCCCCATGTCCATGCTTTTGTTCTCTCTTTTTCTGAAAATACCTTGGGTTTGATCAATGATTTCTCAACTTTCCAAATTCTGCTTATTGAAAACTAAGGGCCTGGCACGTTTGTTGAACATTGTTGCAAGGAGCTCTATTGCCTTCTGAGAACCTTCCCTGAGGAAAGTGGTTTATATCTGTTTCTATCCAGATCTCACTGTGTGCCCCTTCCTCGAAAGCATGTCCCATCTAGTTCACAGAATTTATGACTTGACTGCACATATTACTGCTTTATTAATCAGTTGATGGCCACGGCAATATGGAGAAAGGACCGGGAATCAGATTCTTGTGTACCACCAACCTGATGTGCTTCCATGGGCAAGGCACCATTCTCTTAAGCCGTTGCTTTGGAAATGAATGGAATAGATGAAATCGTGGCTTCCAACTTAGGTCTTCATTAGACTCACCTGGGGAGAACTCAGATATAAATTTCCAGGATCCAACACAAACCTTCTAAATAAAGATCTTCTAGAGTGAGTCCAGAAATCTATAAGGATTTTTTGTGTTGCTTTGTTCCTTTTTTTTTTTTTTTTTTTGCTTTAAGTGCACCTAATTATCCTGCTAACAAGCCAGGTTTGGGACCCAGAACTGAAAAATTTCTTGTCTCTTGTAGCTTAAGGAAGTACTGAGGTAGTAGTGCATTGCAGTTAAGGATTCCATCTCTGGGGTCAGAAAGAATCCGATGCTGACTCTGGCTCTGGAGCTCTCTAGTTCTGAAACGCGATCAAGGAACTCAACATCTCTAAGCATCAGTTCCCTTATTTCAGAAATGAGAAGGACCAATGTAGCCACCCTATGAGATTTTCACAAGGATTCAGTGAGACAAGGCATTTGATGCTCTGAGCCCCAAGCCTGGCCTGTGAACAGCACGCAGTAATGCTAGCTGGATTATTGTGATGAGAGGAAGAGAGCTAAGCCATCCGGCTGTGTTGGGGGAGGCTGGAGGAAAGCTGGTGGAAACATGACTTTCTTTTTTCTGTTTTTGTGCTTGATTTAACTGTGTAAAAATATAACTGATGAACTTAAAATGTTCAGGATGTTGGCATTTTTCCCCCGTTTTGCTGGCTGCAGCTTCTCAGAAGATGCGTTCCCAAAGAGGAACATCTCAGCCCCACCAACCAGTATCTGACTCGCTCCTGCGTCTTGGCTCGGGCCCGAATGTGGTCCCTAGTAAGCTGCTTTGCTTGAGTGACTCAGCATAGTAGGCCCTTTTTCATTTCTCTCTCATTCCCCAGCCAAGAAACTCTCCCACTTCTCTCTGCCGTCTGCTACTGAGATTGCGTTCTGTATCATCTACTGGGTGATAACACAGTTAAATTGATGCTGGGAACCTTATAAGGCTATAAACACTTCTTTGCAGGATGGACGTCAAAATAGCAAATTGAGGGCGAGTGCCAATAATAGATTTCTTGGGTTTCTTTTTTTTCTTTTGCACATTCTTCAGGGCTCTCCGAGGGGGGACTGGGATGGCATGGCAGCCCTGAAATAGTCCGGGGAATCAGACTGAGGAAGGAGTCTTGAGTCGGCAGGCAAACCAAATACAGCTCACACCATCTCAGCCCCCAGTTCCTCCCACCCGGCCAAAAGAAGTGAAGGGGGCTTCTTGGTGGCCCTTGGTTGGAGCAGTGGGAAGATGGCTTTGGTATTGCACAGCTCTAGGTCTTATTTCCTGTCTCATACCAGCTACATGACTTTGAGCAAGTGGTCTACTTTCTGAGCCTCCCTTCCCTGGTCTTTGTAATGATCAGTGTGCTGATCAGACGAAACAGCACAGTAAACCCTCCTGCCACATAGTAGGGGCTCAGAATGTGCTCACTCCATTTGCATTCTTTATCTCCTAAAATAGCCTCACGTGGGCAGAATCAGGCTGTGTCAAGTATGCAACTTCCACAGCAGAGTGCGTCTAGATTGTTCCAACAGGAAAGAATTCACTTCCCCAAGACACCCCTTGAACCGGCTATGTGGTGTAGTAAAACACACACTCAGCTCAGAGCCAAACTCCAGCGCTAGTCCTGTTTTGTGACTTACCATCTTTGTGTCCTTACAAATGTTATTAAGTTTCTACATTAGCCGAGGGCTTCCTGTGTGCCAAGCACTACACTGAATGCTTAGTACATTTATTTTACTTCATCTCATAATAATCCCTATGTAGGGATGACTATCATCACATTATAGAAAAAGGAACTAAAGGCAGAGAAGCTGGATAACGTACCCCAGGTCACATCAGTATAAAGGGTGAAGCTTGGATCGGAACCCAGTTCTGTGTGGCTTCAGAGTCCATGTTCTAATCACCATGTACCTGGCTCCTGCTTGCTGTTCCCGACCTCACTGTCCTCAACTGCAAAAAAAAAAAAAGGGGATAATAATCCATGCCCATACCTCTGGGGATTTCTAGAGAGGACCATATAAAATCATGGATAGAGGGGGCTTTATCCACTAAAACGACAACTTAATTAAGGAACTGTAGTTATTGTCACAAAGGGTGCAGTGGTCTCTTTGTCTTTAGAAAACAATCTCTGTTTCTAAAGAAAACCAGAAGTGTAAGGCTGATGGTTCTTGCCTGCGCCCAGCAATGTGAGACTGAGGACAAGGTGGCTGTTGCAGCTACACGATCGTATATTGAGCAGGGTAGAGTACACACTAAATCTGTATTTATACTTGGGAAACCACGCTGTGCTTAAATTAGCACTTGAAGAATAAAAGCTTCTCTAAAGCTGCCCTTCTTAAGTAACACAGACTAGCATTCCTATAACTACAGACAACAGTATTCAAGCAAGATGCTTTGAATTCGTCCTTAATCCTTACCCACCCTTCTCCAATCACACCTCCCAACCTCACACCCTCTGACAACCAGCACCCATCTTAAATCAAAGCTCTGTTCCAACATTTGTGGTTCAAGCAAAGTATGAATAATAAAGACTGTCAGAGATTTCCCCAAGATCGCCTGGCTTATTCGATGGTGCGTTACTCAGAAGTCACAATGTTCATCACAAAGGGGCTCAGAAGCATTTAATTAATCAGAGATGCCCAAAGCATCATCACACTAACAAAGGAATCAATTTTCCAAATTCATGAAAACCGTAGAAGTAGCATCCAAGCTTTGTCCTGAGCTTTGCCTTAATTTACTAGGCTCACCTTACCTACTGCCCGGTAACCCCAGAACTCCACCTGGCTGCCTCCTTGGGGTTCGCTCTGGGCAGTTTATCCTTATTTAGGCCTTTTTGCCCAGACGTACATTTATGCATGCCACATACACACGTGCTCATGCTCGCACCCACAGACACACACAGACGCACACACATACACACACACACCCTGTGCACATCACCGATTCCCATGGAAACCAAACTAGGGGGAAAAAAATCGAAAACCAGTGCAGAAACTACAGAAGAACTCTCTGACCCTCTCGCCTGGTTCTCCCCAGACCTACAGCTCTGAGACGCCTCTGAGATTTCTGTGGAGTTGGGGGAATTCTGTTACCATTTAACTTAGAGACGAGAGGCGATGTCTTTTAGTTGAGAATAAATAACCACATAATTGAGCATCACAATGAATAACCAAGAGAGACACTAATTTTAAAGCAATGACATGGCCAGTGGAGCAGACAGAAGTCACTTATGACTTTTGATCCAAAAATCACCTTTGTCCAATAAAATATGACAGGTGTGGAAAGCAAGGAGCAATAATGAGGAAAAATAGGAACATTAAATATTTTCCTCCCTTCCTGAATAGCTGTAAGTAGGGAGTGAATGAGCACATTAAAGTATATCCATACAATAAAAAAATTGTGCAGCCTATAATGAATGAGAGTTCTAGACACTGGCTGGGAGAGATGTCTAAGTCATATTGTCACAAAAATAAGAATTGCAGAGCTATATTATTGCATTAATCCATTTAGGTCAAAGCAATCATATGAAGAAAAATATGCCTTTACTTATATTAGCATATATGTACAGAAAAAATTTTGGAAGAATTTAAACCAAAGACTTTCAGTGGTTGTATCTATAGAATAAGATGATGGAGAATCCTTGTTTTCCAAGCCATTTATTTCTGTAAAGTTTTTCTTTTTTTTTTTTTTAAGAGTGAGAATCCACAACACCTATAATCAGAAAATGTGATAAAGCTGAGCATAATTATCTTTCCCTGCTCTAGAGGACTGATAACCTTGAGATTTGGGGGACCCCTGTAACGATCTCTGCAATAGCACACTCTGGGGCCTCCATTTCCCTGTATAAGTAGATGTATTTGGGAACCCAGACATGCCACATTCTAGCGAAATCTCTTTTCTTCTATTTTTGAAAAACCAAAAAAACCACAGTGACTTCTGTTCATCATTTCTGGTCCAGCAGCGGCCAAGTGGGTGGGTGGCAGAGTTCCAGGTTCTGATGGATGACACGACATCATTGGCCAAAATGTTAAAGACCTCTCCTTCTCCTCCTTTTGTGGGTTTTTTTCCCGCCTTGAGTGCTGGCAAAACACATTTACAAAGCTGTTGTAATGACAGTTCATCTGTCATCAATCTGTAACGTTGCCAAGGACCAGCCCTCTTGCCCAGTGTGGACTCTGGTCACTTATCAAAAGAGAATGGTACCTGGAACATACAACGTATTTTGACTGAGAAGAAACATGAGAGGGGACACCTGGTCTGAGGTTTTCCTTCACCCCATTTTTTGGCAGGACTTCCCATTAGAGAATGGAAGACCAACCCCTCCCCACCTTGGACAGTCAAGAAGAAATCATAGATTTAAAAGTGACCACAAGTAGCCAAACTGAGTGCTAAACTCTTTTATTGTACACACTTTTGTTGGTGGTCTGCAGAAGCCGCGTGAACCCCCTCTCTCCAGGGACCGCCATTATCTACTCTCGGCAGCCATGTTTGTTCTACGTAAGTTTCCCACAGCCTCCCAATCCAAGTTTCATCCAGGATGAGCACCTGACCCACTAGGACCAATCAAATTTTTCTGGCTATTTGTGATTATAAATCAGATTTCTCAGTTTCCTTATGGGGGCTAGAGATGATAAGCCCCAAACCCAGGAGCTGGGGTACTGGTACAAATCAAAAGAATGTGCTGATGGTGCAGCCACTGTGGGAAACAGTTTGGTGGTTCCTCAAAAAATTAAACATAGAATTATTATATGATCTCACAATCCCACTTACGGGTATGTATTCAAAAGAATTGAAAGCAGGGACTTGAGCAGATACCTTTACGCCCATGTTCATAACAGCATCATTTACTATAGCCAGAAGGTGAAAGCAGCCCAGAAGTCCATCAACAGAAGAATAAATAAACAAAATGTGATATGTATTTGTGTACACATACATGCACAATGGAATATTAGTCTTAAAAAAGGGATGAAATTCTGACACATGCTACAACATGGATGGACCTTGAAGCCATTATACTAAATGAAGTAAACCAGACACAGAAGGATGAATATTGTGTGATTCTACGTAAGTGTGGTATCTAGAGTGAGCTCACACAGACATAAAATAGAAAGGTGGTTACCAGAAAGTAGAAGAGGGGAGGATGGAATGGGAACTTACTGTCTAATGGGTACAGAGTGTTTCAGCTCAGGACAATAAAACAGTTCTGGAGATGAATGGTGGTGATGATTGCACAGTAGTATGATTATACTTAGTACTACAGAGCTGTACCCCTGAAACTGGTTGAGAAGATGAACGTTATGTTGTGTGTATTTCATCACGATTTTTTAAAAAAAGAATGTGCCCCCAAGCTCTGGCCACTATTGGAGTTGGAGCTCTACAACTGTGAAGCCCAAGTAGCAGCTTGGAACAAAATGCATTCAGTTCAATCGCACAGAAGTTTTCTGAGTGCCTGTTCTGTGTCAGGCGGATGAGAGGCTATACCGAAGATTTAGGGGCCAATGAGACCCAGTCGAAGCACCAAGAAGCCCACAGTCTAGGGAGATTTCAGAAAGTGCACAAAGACAAGGCAAAGTGTGATAAAACCATAAATGAAAACCAAAGACACCTTGGAGGACTGAGAGCTCTAGGAAGACCTCACCGCATGTTTGACATTCAGAATGTGCCATAGGGTGTTGGCAGCTGCTGTAGACTGAATGTTTGTGTCTCCCCCTAAAATTCATGGTGAAACTGAATCTCCAAAGTGATAGTACTTCTAGATGGGGCCTTTGGGAGGAGATTGAGTCATAGGGGTGGAGCCCTCAGGAATGGAATTAGTGCCCTTATGAAAGAGGCCCAGGAGAGCTTTCTTCTCCCTTTCCCCAGAGGAAGACACAGCAAGAAGACAGCTTTCTGTGGACCAGGAAGCAGGTCCTCACTGGACACCAAACCTACTGGTGCCTCCATCTTGGACTTCCCAGCCTCCAGAGCTGAGAAATAAATGTCTGTCTGTGGTCATGAATCACTCAGCCTATGGCGTTATAGCTGCCGAAACAGAGTAAGGCAGTAGTTCTGTGTCAGGAAGGGGGCATCCTAAACACAGAAAATATGGGTGAAAACTCTAAGCCAATTTGAGGACGAGCAAGCAGAAGATAGTTGAAAAATAAAGGCAGAGAAAGTAACATTGAACTCATTCTCTGCCAGGAACTACGCACAGTGTTTTTCACGTATTAATCATTTAATCTTCACAGCGGTCTTGGGCAGCAATAGGTAATACTGTAGAAGACACTCCTGCTCACCTATCCAACAGCCTGTTCCCCTTCCTCCTTCCTTGTCTCCGAGCCTGATTTAGTTGGAGACATTCCTCCTGGACAGACTTGTCTTGCTGGAAGGGGCTTCTCCCAAGCTCCCAGGAATGAGTCTTCATTAGTCTCAGCCGGTGGTAGTAATTAGTAATGCCATTCCTGTTGGCATAGCTTGTTTGAGCTAAGGGCAAGATGCGATTTGACCAAAAAAGAAAAGACACAGGAATAACTGTCAGAGGACTAGTGGGAAGTTTTTTCCTCTGATTTAAAACAACAGCAACAACACTTCTTTCTGCCTTTGGGAAATCTGTTTCAGAATGTGAAGCCTGGGGCTGTAGTCATCTTCTCGTGACCATAATTGCATGACTCTGAAGATGAAACTAACCCTCTAAAGGTAACAGTGGAGAAAGATGGCAGGAAGCTACTGCCTTTGAGCCCCTGAGTTAACCAACCCTGTGACCAACCACTTCCCTCCCGCTCTCTTCTTACTTAAGATAACACTTTTTTTTTTCCTTTTTTAAACATTTAAGCCACTTTAAGTTGGGGCTCCAATTAATTGCAGATGAAATGTTACATGAGTCTCCAAATAGGAGACAAACTAAGTTGCCTTTAAGTTAAAGATCAAGGACTATGACTCCAGGTGACTGGTGGGATGAGATTAAAACAGTAGTTTGGAACCTCAAATTCCTGGGCCAGGAGTGTGTGGGCAAATTGGAGGGCAGGAGGGGCAACCCTCCCCCGAATGTGTGAGCAGCTCAGGAATGCAAAGCATCCGTCACATGGCTTTAGAGTCAGACCTCACTGCCTATGCCCCGGGGGAGGGACAGGGATGGTGTTTCCGTGGTGACTCAGCCCTTCCCCTCGAAAACTCAAGAAAACGTCAAGTGTGTCCTTGCAGGCAACCTTTCCTCCATCAGGGCTGTGCTTATATAGGGCGGTGCCTGGAAAGTCTTGCTCTTCCTTTCTGCTTGACTTGTCCCATGTCTCCCACCTCCTCGGCTCTCTCGGTGTGGGGACCCGAATGTCATTCCAGTCCCCTTCCTCTGCCTCCCACACGTTTCCAGTCCTTTGAGGCAACCGCCGAGGTGGAGTGACCTCCCTTGCCAGAATTTTTACCCCCCGTTGGGAGGCGGTTAAGATTGTCTTCTCTAAAAATACAACTCGCAGTACTGGGAGAGGTTAGAGGAAGGTTTCCACCAGAGGTGACCAGAGGCTGCCAGATAGGCCAGTGGACCAGCGGATGTGAGTCAGATAAAGCTGGACACTGTGAGCTACATGACCTTGAGCAAGTCCCTCCCTGATCCTCGGGTTTATTATCTGAAGAATGGGAGTAATGGCCCCTGCTCTGCTTACTTCATGGGGTTAATATTAGTCTCCAAAAAAGACAATCAAAAACAAACACAGCCCCCATGCCAACCTCAAGACTGGACCATGAGGGGCTAGGGGCTTCTGAAAACTGAAAAGAACTTTACATCTGGGACAGAGGAAAAAGTTCAGAAACAAGAGTTTAGTATACCCAAACTGTCCAGGTGGGTCCTCACAGGAGTCTGGGGAAACAGAGGGCACATGTTTACCGTGGCAGAGGAGGGAAGATCCAGCTGGCTGAACGTCTTCTATAAAGCCTAACGGCAGGCCTGGGGCTTTGCACTCATGGTCTCATTCAGCTCTCCTGACAGCCTAGTGAGACGGCCATTTTCATCTTCATTTTATAAATGAGGAAAAACCACACCAAGAAATAAAAGTTACCAATTGAATGTAGATCCTGGTCTCTTCGTAACACAGGTTATGAGGGATTTTTTAAAATGAGAGGCTTAAAGGTTTTTTAAGTCCTTTGCACTCCTTAGGAGGAACGAGAGGGAGCAAAACCTTGGAACATAATCTTGAAGCATTATGAGAATTTTCATGCCCTATGGCTGTAGCCTGCTCGCGGGCAGAGGGTCCTAGAGCGTCCAGTAGAAATAGCACCAGAAGTGTAGTAGCTTTTCCATCCATTGTGCTGAATGATGAAACAAAGAAACCCACATTACAGTCTAAACAACTTCCTAACTATATAGCCTTGGACAAACTATTGAATTAGGCCTCACTTTTAACTAGAGAAGGAGAGTTGACATCTGTCAGTCTTATGTCTGTCCAGTTGATGGGTTTGGGTTGTTACCACAGATGAAGAACAGTCAATTTGGAGAGCTGAGGGGAGGGGGAAGAGCTGGACAGTAGAGCAGGCACTGGTGTGGGGGTCTAGGGATCTTGAGTCCTCGGTCATCTTATCTGTAAAATGGAAGATTATGCTAGAGCCATGCTTTTCAACTTTCTTTTTCTTTTTAAGCAACAGTTAGAAGGTTTTACTACCTGAAATCTGACATGGAGCCCTGAACATTAGGTGAGTATGTGTGCTGAACAGACTTAAATAGCACAGAGGTGTGGAGCCTTGCCCCACCAACAGGGCCACCCCCTGTCACCTTTCCTTCCCTGCTACCAAGGCCTCTTTGCAAGATAGGACATGCCACAACTCTGGGGGTGGGGGGTCTCCCAAGCTTGACTTCAAATAACTATTCCAAGTGCGTTTCTTACCATAATTCTATCCCTTCACAACACTCCTTTAGCATAGGTATAAATATTAACCCCTTTTTACACATGAAGAAACTGACGCACAAGGAGCTTAATTAACATGGCCCATGAATTAAGAATTAAGACCCTTAACAGAGAGTGCCTACTTCCATCATGGAAAGAGAGGTCAGATGCCCAGTGGCATCTGTTCTCCTGACCCAAACAAAATTAAAATCAGGTTGAGAATATAACCTTGGTTTTAAAGGAAACACCAGTCACAGATGAAGTGTTATTTTCCAGAAAAGCTTTTTCACAATAGTTCTTTCTGAAAGCTCAGCAGAGGTGGTGACATGGGCTTGGTATATAGATAGCGGAGGGAAATGCCCAGAACAATGCCTGATGTCACAGGCTCCCACAGCATCAAATGTGTCAGAAGTCTGCCCTGCGGGCTGACGCAGTGCTTCTGTGTATGTAAACAAAGCCACTCTCCAAGCATTTTGAGCCGGGAATGACTCTTCTGGTGGCTCTAATGAGTGTGGACATGTCAGCAGCCTGGACCATACCCTTGCCTTAACAGGGGAGCTTGCACAAATGAGTGTCCGTGTGCCTCTGAGAAGTGATAAGAAGAGACACAAAGCTATCGTCACTCAAATGAGCAACCCAAGTTTCTGGTAACGCAGTAGAATGCACAGATTTACAAAGAAAGAAATACTCCAGGCGTAAGGACCCTGCTCTCAGGAAGTAACTCAGCATGTTTTCATTACCCCTTGCGGATACTAATTTGTGCGGCAGGGAATATGACTGCTTGTTCATTCTGCTGTCATTCTGCCTACCATGTGCCAAGCATTTATTCACATCCCCACTCGACGTTCCCTGAGGCTCTTGGTAGTACTTTTCTAATCAGTATGACAGATGCAGTGAGGGTCCTGCCTTTTTCCCTTCTCTTATCCAACCAAAGATTATTTGTTGAGGTCCTATTGTGTATCCATCATCCAAACACTCATTCCATGCAGATTTATTTAGATGTCTACTCTGTGCTAGATGTTGAGTAAGGGCCTGGAGATGCACACGGCTCAGACAGTGCCCCCTTTCTCTGATAACTCCCAGCACACTGGTTTTGCTTTCGGTAAGTCCGTTTGTCCAATGCCATTTTCCCTTAGGTTCTAGGCCAATGGCAGCCTACAAGCAAAACTTTAACAGCAATATCCTGGATCCTTGGAAAATCCCCCATGCATTTGCAAATGCAAATCTATAAAGATATCAGGTTTAAGTGGAAATTAATACAGCACAGGTTTTACCTACATTAGAGACTTCAAAGAATATCCAACCCACAGATGCTTGCCTCCATATTAGAAAAAAAATAATAAAACTAAGAATAGAGCAATGGATTGATGTTGCTATGAAAACCCAAAATAGAGAAAGGAATAAGGAAGAAGTGGAAAGGCCAGTTGACGTAATCTCCCCATCAATATTCATGGTTAAATTGACCAGATTGCTGCAGCATAATTTTAGGAATTTGCTGTTTGGGGTTTTGCCTGTATGTGTTCAGGGTGTGCAGTTCCAAGAACAACTGTGACTCGATTTCAGAAGTATATATATTTATATATTTCCATCATCATCTTCTCCATCACCATCAAATGTCACTTCTCTTCCCTGAAGGCAGTGGTACCCATGTGACTCGCTGAGCCCACAGTTATTCATGCTTCCTGGTGCCCTAGCCAGGCTTTTGCCAGCCCACGTCCAAAGTGCCCCCCAGCCCCTGTTTCCAAGGTAGAAGTTGGCAAGTTGGGACTTCATCAAGGTTGGCTCGGGCCAGTGTCTCTGAGTTGAAGCCACTGAAAGGGCATTTACTTCTCTTTCTGAGGGTTCCCTTGAGGTCAAGACCTACCATTCATCATCTCCAACTGTGGAAACTTGGCATTTGTTTCGGAAAATGCCAAATGTGTTTTCCTTGCATATCTGCTGCCACATCAGTGATCTGTCCTTAGTTAGATCCCTTTGAAAAAAACGAAAGAAGCAAGCAAGCAGATCTTTCTGCCTCTTTCTTATTAGGTGATCTTGGGTGAATTAACTGGCTGAGCTTTAGTGAGTGTAACAATGGAAGCATTAATACCCACCGAATAGAATTATTGTGAAGATGCAATCTAGCACTTGTTACATAGTAGATAGTAATACTGTTGTAAATACTATTATTACCACTCAGTGCCTATAATGTGGCACTTGGTAGTAAATGTTAATTCTTCCTTACGTTGTCTGAACTAGGGTACTTCTCTAAAATTTGCCTTCTTTATCTGTGTAGCAGGCCTGATAGAGTTTTACATGTTTGTTTTAAGGCAGCAGTTCGCAAACTTAAGTATGAATCAGAATCCCCTACTGAGATTCTTAAAATATTGATTGCCTGGCTCCCCTGCCAGGGTTTTTGGTTTAGCAGGTCCAGGCTAGAAACAGAGAATTTGCAGTTCCAACAATTCCTGGTAGAGGCTGATGCTAACCCTCTAGGGTCACACTTCAAGAAACCCTGCTCTAAGGATTAAGCTCATTGAGCATTTATTCAACAAATATTTATTGACTACCTACTGTGTGCTAGGGACTGGTCTAGGTTAGAAGGAGAAGCCGTATAAGACAAAGTCCCCGTCTTCATGAAGCTTACATGCCAGCGGGGGGGAACAGACAAGAAGCAGGGCTATAGCTGAACACTGGCATCCGGGACTCTGAAGGGAAATAAGGCAGGTTAAGGGGGTAGCGAGTGACTGGGCTTCATTGGGAAAGATATTTCAGATACAGCAATCAGGGGAGACATCTCTGAGGAGGTGGTATTCGGTTAAAAGATGATAGGAAAGGAAGAAGGCATTTAGCCCAGGAGAAGAGCTCTCCAGGAAGAAAGAACAGCAGGTGCAAAGACCCCTGAGGAAGAAACAGATTTGAGGACTGTCAGGGACAGCCAGTGGCCTGAGCACAGTGAGCAAAGAGAGAATGAGGAGACGGAATCAGAGAAGCAGGCAGTGAGCCTACATCGTGTAGAGCCTCATAGGTCATAGCAAGCAGGCTGCACCTTACTTGAAGGGGGACAGAAAGCACCTGCAGGGTTTCAGGTAGCTGGGTGATGTGATCCGCCTTCCACTTTTCAAAGAGCGCTCCGGCTGCTGGGCAGGACAGGAGTGGAAGCGTGTGTGGAGTTAGGAGGCTGCCCAGATCCTCCAGGTGAGGGTGGAGGGGACGTGGCCGAAGGCCGTAGTGAGGAGGTGTCAAGCAGTGATCGGATGCACATTTTACTCGGTGAGTCCAGCTCACAGGACTTGCTACTGGGTTGGGGGTAAAGCGAGGGAAGGAGGTGACTCAGGAATGGCTCCTGAGATGTTTGATCAGATTTCATAAAATAACATCATCTGTGAGAAAGCATCTGGCTCATCATAAGGGCTCAATATTCATGTACGGATTTTGGAATTGGGACATTTTCAGCCCATGCACTGCCCAACTTAATACAGGCAGTGATGTGAATGGAGTTGTTCAAAGCTGTTGCTCTGGGCAAGGTCTGACTTTCCAGACTCTGGCTCTTTGTCAGTGCTGTTCCTCAGATTTTTCCACCTTTCTGCAACCAAATATAACTCCAATAAACTGAGTTGTGTGTCCAGTGTGAAAGCCACTGCTCCAGGGCTGAGCATGTCACCCACACAGCAGTTGGGAATATTCTAGAACTCGAGGGCTTCCCTTTGGAGTATGAGCGTGTGCCTAGAAAAGGAGCCATCATGCCACTAGTGATCAGCATTGATGTGGGGGCCTTCTTGTGTGGCCTTTCCCTAAGATTCCTCACTCAAGGACTTTGGGCCAGTTGCACCTCTTGATTGTGGGGGTGGCTTAAGTGATTGTGACATGTAACCTACTCGAGACAGCCAGCCTGGGCCCACCCCCTCCTTGAGCCGGGCTGGCAAGCTTATTGTCACACCAGCAGTGACAAAACTCATGCCTTCTGCGGGAGCTATCACGTCTGGACTCTGGGGCTCTACAAATATCATCAAGAAAGAAATAAGACTCATTGAAATTCAGTTGTATTTTTCGTAAGAAGTTTATTCTTGTTGCTTACAGCGTAGGAGAGAGATTCAGCCTGTGTTCACGCACCACAGTTGTGACGAAGGCACAGTTCGTCCCCCTCAACTTCTGAAGCCTGCTTTGCTGCCTGTGCTTGCTTTGGGCATTTCTTGCTGGATGCCCAGGGTCTCCATGAATGTCTCCATCAGTTCCCTGCTCCTCTCCTCCCTGCACGTACCCCACTGCCAATACCCCACAGCTGAATTTACCAACACCCATAAACGTTCATTCAGAAGGCATTCACAGATCATACTGTGTGTGTGTGTGTGTCACAGAGCCCCCACTCTGGGGACTGCTCTTGTTTGCAACAGCCAGGATTTACTGAGCGCTTATTATCTGTCAGGCAGTGAGCCAAATGCTGTCAGTAGAGTATCTCATTGAATCCTCACAGCAATCCTACGCTTTTAGCCCTATGATTTCATTAGCCCCACGTACAAATGAGGAGCCTGTGACGAGGTGAAATAACTCCGAAGATCAGGCAGGAAGCTTGCAGCAGGTGGGGGGCGAGCCCAAACCTTTCTGATTCACAGCCCCTGTGCTTCACCACGGCCATCTTGCCCTTCAAGGCAGAAGAAAGCCAGCATCTGTGGAGCTCCCATTGTGAGACATGCCCTTTACAAATGCCATCTCATTTGATCCTCGCGGCAACGCCTCGAGATAGATATTATCGTCAGCTAAATGGAAACAAGGGTCACAGAAAGGTTAACAATCTTATGCAAGACTCACAGTGATGTTAAAAGTGACTGAGCCAGGAACCCAAACCAGATTTCCTAGTTGTCAATGTCCGTGTGCTTTTCACAGCCCCAAACAGCCCAAGTTCATAGCTTCATTGAGGAGCTATGGTGTCTGAGCAGTTCTTGGAAGGCTGCATAGGATTTCAAATCTCCGGGTGGAGATGGAGAAGCAGCCTCTGGATGTAAAGAACAGCGCAAGCAAACACAGCAGCCGGAACAGCTAGAAGGGCACGGAGGACCCACCAACAGTCTAGTTTCCCCGAAGTGGTAAGTCAAGGGGCAGACGGCCTGGCCTTTAGCAGTTCTATACATCTGGTCTCCCCTTCCCCTTGGTTTGAAATCCTTCAGTGAATTGCCATTATGCAGTGGTTTGCAAGATCTGTCTCCCCACCTGCTTCCCTTTCTTCATGGGTTTAGTCACTTCCCTCTGGCCTCATTCGCCTCTCCTCTGGTCCTCACATGGATCAGATCTTTTGCACTTTGGAGATTCCTGTATTTACTCTGTGCTCTACCAGTAACTGTCTTTTACCTCATCCTCCCACAGCAAAGATCAGTACAAACGTCACCTCCTCAGAGGACTTCCTTGCCCCCATCGTTACTCTGATTATGACATTCCGCTTAAGTGTTTCTTGAATAAATAAGTCCATGCATACTTGCCATGCATCTTGAATGTTTGCAATTCGAGAGAAAAAAAAAAATGCCGTGTTTGTTATAGGCCTTTTCCCAAAATTGGCTTGCCTGCAGAGATCAGTCCTGCCCAAGTACCAGGATCAGCATCCAGTTGAATCTTCAGGCAGTTTCAAAGCAGCTCCTTGACTTATGAAGTTTCAAACTGAGGACAATTTTGATGAAAACCAAAATCCAAGTGACAAACCCCATTAGAAGGTGACTGTGAGATCTCAGGCTTTAAAAACTTACCTTGATAGATTCAAAAGACAAAAGAACTCTTTGCCCCTTAACCTAAAACTGATCGGTCCTGCTGACCTGAAAGCACAGCCAATCATCCCAATGGTCCGGAACAGCCCCCTGTGCTCCCATAAGGACAGGTTTCATAGGTCTCCGTGCTAGGAGACAGAAGGGTCTCTTTCCTGTGTGTGGTTTACATTGCAACACAGTCTTAACATTTCCTGGCTTCTTTTATTTATTGCAAGCCTTCTCCTCACTTTTGGATTTTGAGAGGAAGGGGGGAGAGATTTTTTTCTGTCCAAAAAACCAGAAAGTTTATTATTGGCCAGTAGGGCACCCGCAACTTGTCCAGGCAATATTGTTTTCCTACGTCTCTTTCACTTGGAAGTGATAGAGACCCAACTAAAAATGTCCTCGGCAAAAAAAAATTGGAATTTATCAGTTTGTGTAACTCAGTGGTTCCTAAATATTTTGGCTCTGGAATCCTCTTACACTTAAATACTATTGATAACCCCCTCCCCAAGAGCTTTTGTTTATATAGGTTATATCTGTCAATAGTTATCATACTAGAAATTAATACTGAGAAATTATTTTCAAGTATGTATTAACAAATACATTTTGAATTAACAATGGTCGGGAGGAGGGTAGAGCTCAGTGGTAGAGCTCATGCTTAGCATGCACGAGGTCCTGGGTTCAATCCCCAGTACCTCCATTAAAAAAAATAATAATTAAAATAAATAAATAGGTAAATCTAATTACCCCCCAAAGTAAAAATTAAAGGAAAAAATTGTAAAAAAAAAAAAAAAAGAAACTAAAAAAAAATCAACAGTGGTAAATCCATTATGTTATGAGCTAGCATATTTTTATTGAAAAATAACTATATTTCCCCCAAATAGTGAAAAGAGTCATATCATTTCACATTTTTATAAATCTCTTCAATGCCTGTCTTAATAGAAGATATCTGCATTCTCATTTCTGCTTCCCCATTCAATCTGTTGCCCTATCATACGTAACTTAGCTCCTAAAACTCCACTGCAGACTCCTGAGGGAATGAGAGTGAAAAAGACAACATCTTATTATGAAAGTAGTTTGAGCCATACCGACAACCTCAGAGGATCTTAGGATCCCCAGTGTTTCTTGAACCAAAATTTTTAGTTACCCACTAATGTAAAGATTCAGAGATGGAGCTGGTTTCAGGCATATCTGAAGCCAAGTGCTCAGAAGATGTCATTGAGAACCTGTCTCTGTCTTTTGCTTCTGCTCTGTTCTGTGTGGGTTTATGCTCAGGCAGATTCTCTCCCACCATCAGCAAAGATGGCCACCAGCAACTCCAAGCTTACACCGGAGTAAATTAGCAACCCCAGGCCAAACACCACCTCTTTTCCCACGGAGCTAACAGAAGTCCTAAGTCTGACTCTCATCGGAACAACGTGGGTCGTGTTCCAATACAGTAAGCACAGTGTCATAGCGAAGATGGACTGGGGTATGCTGAGTGATCAGCTCTGGATTGCTTGCTCAGTCTGGAGCTGAGGGGATGAGTTAGTACCCTCTGAACCATCTGCACAGACAAAGATGGTGCCTCAACAGAAAACAGAGCTGCTATCACCACAAAAAGGGAGATGAATGCTAGGCAGGCTAAAATAGCAGATGTCAACCTCACATTTGTTTCTAAGATGCTCAGTGACCATAATGAGAAAAAAAAAGTGTTTATATCTCCATCTATTCATTTGCTCATTCATTCAGTTCATATAGAGTCCTTGCTCTCCGCAAGGCCTTGTGCTGGACATTGATAATAATCATAAGAATAACAACAGTAGCTAGTGTTATTGAGCACTTCCTGTGGGCTGGGTCCTCTTTTTCAGGAGTTCTAACAGTTTCTAACTCAATCCTCACAACGACCTCTGAGGTAGGTACTACTTTTATCCCTAGGGACACAGAAATGAGAAGGCAGTGCCTATCCCCAACAGGGGCTCACAGCTTTTTGGGCAAGTTAGTGATTTCCAACCCAAAGGGAGAAGCTTTATCTGAAAGTGATGTGAACAAAGAGGCTGTGGATATATCCAGAGAGAGGAGGGACTGTCTCTGGCAGAATTTGGGGAGGCTTCCTGGTGAAAGGAACAGTAAACCCAACAGCAAAAAGGCTTGAAGATACACTTGAAAATGGAGAGTTCAGTGTGACGGGAAGCCAGCACAACTCTCATCCTTTCCATCGTGATCTGTGCCGGGAGCCATGCTGAACATTGTACGTACATCATTCCAGCTGGCTTCTCCCTGCTGCATTGTGTTAGCCCTTAGAGCAGGAAACTAAGGACTCAGATAGCGCAGCTAGTAAGGGAGCGACCCAGACGCCTCTCCATGAGACATGTTATCTCTGCATAAACTTACAGAACTGGGAAAAAAAATCCTCCTTTCTCTGCTGACTTTTTTTTTTTTTTTTTTTGGTTGAAAAAGTGGAACATGGGAGTAGAATAACAGGGGTCTCTCATAACTTCCAAAGAAGGAGACAGCATTGCGTGTGCACAGAAGATTTAGTTGTATGATCAGGGCATGCAGATCAGAGCAGAGATGGGCAAAGCTATCTAAAACGGAGAGGCCAATGGTCAGAGCAAGCATTTGACTAAATGCAAAAATTTATCTAAAAAGAGAATTGTTCATCCTTGTAACCCCAGGCAAAGGGAAATAGCCAAGGCAAATCTTGGGGTTGTGATTCTAACCACCACCCAGGAGAGAGAGTCCTGCCCAGTGGACTTTGGGTAACATGACCCCGTTGCAAAACCTTTCCTATTGTGGAGGCGAATGCGCCAGTGGTCTCAACCCTGACTGACCAAGAGAATCGCGTTTTTCTTTTTTTGGGAAAAAAAAAAATACAAACGCCTGACCCTAATTTTAGGTCTGAGATGGATCCCAAGCTTCCGAAAATTTCGTAAAATTTCCCCACTGGGTCTCAGAGACACAGCCTGCGTGGGGAACAGCCATTGTGCAGATAAGCTTAGCCTGACACTGGAATCAATTTAATCTCCTTTATACTGTGTTTGTGCTCACCGTACAATCTTCTGGTTATAATTTGATTTCATATGTAGGTCTTTGAACAGGAAAACAATGTGATCGTTCTTGCTACACAAGTATTTCAGTTCAAATGATTATTACACGTCTTCTTATGAATTAATAAACTGACATGGCAATTTATACAGGAATCTTAGTATACCTAATAATTTAAGACTGTCTTTGAGAGAATAACACTTCTCTCTGGGTAATGACAAATCAGGTTTCAGAGGCTATAAGCCTTAAGGACTATTTAACTTCATCAAAATAATATCATCATTGAGGTTTCGTAGGAATCAGCTCACAGGTGTTACTGACTTTTCATTAACCTTACACAAATGGTTTCCCTCCACCTCCCCGCCCCCAGAAATGATCAAATAACAATATTTAAACTCAAGCATGTACAGTAGTAGTTTAGAAGCCAGAATCCAGGTACTGGGACATTGAACACATTCCTTAATGAGTCCCCTGGTTATACTTAAACTAAAAGCCCCACTTACCTTTAAAAATATTGTTTTCATCATCAAGGGAAAGTGTTCCCTGCAGTGTATTAAGCTGCTCGGGGGAGAGAGAGAAAATATTAGAACTTAAATGTGGAAATGAATATAAAAGATGCATCATAAACTTCACAGACCCAGCAGCAGGTACTAAAAGAGGTCTTTATTTTATTAAAATATTAAACTACTGTTCAATTGAGTCAGTGGGACGGAAGCCGAGGTTCTGTAGGTATTGTTCCAGCTTTACAAGAGAGATGCTACCCTTTTTCAAATGTAAATGGAGGGTATCTTTTGTCATCAACAAAAGTTACAGGGAACAATGCAGAATGGAGGAGATGTCACAAAAAGCAAGGGGGAGAAAGCACAGAGGTGGATCATTCAGCTGCAATATCCTTGACAACGTGCCAAAAACCCTTCTCTCCTGAGGGAGCTCCAGCGGGGAATGAGAAGTCTCTTACCCCAGAGAGGAGGGCTCCTTGTTCTGTGGAGATGGCGTGGGGCCAGAGTAGCCATCCAGAGGAAAACAGAAGAATAGAGTTTACTAGGAGGCCCAGGTGAAAAGAGAGAGAACTGTGAGTGAAAGGAAAAGAAAAAAAAAACAACATTGCTGGCTATTTTCCACAGCCTCCTAAGAAAGGACAGCCCTGGAGGCAGGCGGGGCGCCGGAGGGTCCCTGGGGCTTCGGTAGGAGACACCTCTACTGGATAAAAGAAAAAAACTGACACCCTGCTCTGGCTCAGGTAATGAAGAGAAGCTGGGTCTCTTATCATTCCAGCAATCCATGCACACTTACCACACTCTCCAGGCTCGAGCCAAAAGAAACGGTTCACCCTATAGCACCAATTTATATGCATCTTGCATTTAACCTGGTATTAGAAATACAGAAATGAGGTAAAGGAGAAGGCATAGCCTGTTTGCTCAGAGTGCATCTCTCTGGGCAGGTAAGGGGTGGTGAATAAATGAATGAATGAATGAATGAGCAGATGGCTTTGGGAATTAAAAAGTCACTTACTGGTTGCATTTGCATGATCTTGTACATGTCCCTTAACCTCTCTGGGCTTCCTCTGCCTCATCTCTTAAATCAGAAAAATAACACTTTTCCCACAGCTGGTTATGAAAGTTAAATTAGATGCTCGATGAAAAGTACAGCCCAGTGTTTGGCAGCATATTAAATGGTATTAGGGCAAGAGACCATTTCGAACTGTTATCCACTGTCTTGCCACTCCACTGACACCTTCATTCCTCATTCCATTTCTTCACATGAACTCTGTGACCCTTCATCCTTGGTGGCTACACAGGAATTAACCCTTGTCTAAAGGAAATGTGCCAGTATGGAACTAGGGAATAAAAGTATAAAAGTGTTTGGCTGTTGAGTTTCAAGAACTATGATACATATGTAAATCAGTGAAGCCAAACAAACCTAAATGGAAGAGTTTGGAGCAGAGAAAAGTTCATTGTAGGGCCAGGCAAGGTGGCTCAAGCCCCCAAAGCCCCGACCGCCCCGAGGGGTTTTAGCTAAGCATTTTTAAAGGCCAGCTGAGGGAGAGGGCATCCCGGGGTGCACGATCAGCTGTGCACAATTCTCTGATTGGTTGACGGTGATCAATCCTTAGGCGCCAGAAGGTCTGGGGGCTATGTGCTCATGATCAAGTAGTTACTTTCTTTCACTTGGTGGTGGTTTTTAGCATCTGAAACACCCAGAAAACATACATGAGATACTATTATCTGGGTACCTCAGGGAGGAGCTACTGCAGAGGATATGGAGGAGAGGTTTACCTTGGAAGGCCCCATAAGGCCCTGCTCGGGTACATGGTGAGGATCACCCAATGATAGCAGTCTGTACGTGTCCAATGATCACCCAATGATTGTCCAAAAGCGATCCACTTTCGTTCCCCAAGACTTTGTTCATTCCTATCCAACCCACTTCATGACTTTCCTTCAGTGACCAAAACACTCATTAGCCCAGGCAACTTAAAAGGGTAATAGTGATTCAAAAAGAAAAGTCTTCCAAATCTAGCAAAGATGCTACTTGGTAGAATCAAGTGAAAATCTTCCACTGAGCCAGAACATGTCCCATGTTACAATACATGTTGTTATTTATTATTTTCATCTGTACCCATAAATCCTGAGGCAAATTCTCACTGTCCACCATGCCTAAATTAATCTCCAGAAGCAAAATAAATCTCAATACTTTATGATTGCAGGGAACTACCACTAGCTAGAAAAAAAATTGTGGTTCTATCTTCTGACTCTTCGAACCACACAGCTGAATGCAAGATGACCCATTTCTGCAGAAGCAAAGTAACCAATTACTGTTCAAAACCATTCCTGAAATGTCAATGAGCCTTAAAGGAATTCTGAAAGTTACCTCAGCTCCTTCTCCTCAGCAAGCCTCCTGCAATGGGCTCTTCATGCCCTGAAGTGTTTGGAGAACTGAGGAAAATCCATTGTCCCTAAATAAATCAGCTTTTAAAAAGTCAGACAGGAGAGGGGCAGGGGAGGGCCCACAACATTTCCAGGGGAATGTGGAGAATAATTTTCAAAATTTCCATCTTGTCCCTGAAAATTCAGGCAGCATGCAACACTCCTGGGATTTGGTTCATATGGAACATTATTCACATGAACAAACCAGAAATAGCAGGTAGATGTTCAGTGAAACAAAGCAAAAAGCAAGGTGTGAATTTTCCATGCAGAATATGCTCTAAGAACAACGTGGGGTAAAGTAAGCATTTGTGAGTAATGCCCACAAGATAAGCAACCATCATGGCAGGTTGGCTTGACTTTGATCTTCCTTCCTTTGGTGGAACATCTTAAAGAGAGTCCACAGAGCAAACTTCAGGACAGGCTGTATCCAGCACCTTCCTAACTGAGCTCCAGTACTGATGACCCTAATGGAGTGCAAGGAATATTAAACCACATTGTGCATTAAAACCTTCACCCTTCCTTCTCCTTAGCCATCATCTTACCATACCACAGTATTTTCCTCCCCTTTTGTTCATTCTCTATTTTCACCTGACCATCAAAGAGATGCTACATTCTAGAAAAAATAAGAATGCTGGTAAGCAATAGAGTGTGAGTCACGAAGGCAGGAGACATGTCTGTCTTTTTCATGGCTGAGCCCAGTGTCTGGGTCACAGTAGATCCCTAATCATTCATTCATTCATTCAATCATTCAGTCATGCAATCATTCCACAAGTATTTGTTGAGCAATGACTACATGCAAGATACTGTTCCAAGAGCTTGAAATACAACAGGGAACAAAACAGATGAAGTCCCTGCCCTCACTGAGCTTATATTCTGATGGTGCAATTCAAACAATAAACAAATGAAGATACAGCATGACAATCACTGATAAATGCTTCAGAGGAAAATGAAGCAGAATAATGTGACAGGAAGTGTCAGAGGAGTGAGGCAGTGAGGATATGGTGCATATTGTTTGAGGCGGTCTAAAACTGCTCTCACAAAATGACCTTTAACCAAAGAACTAAAAGAGTCAGGGAGTGAGTCACGCAGTTGTTTAAAACAAGAGCAGCCAGGCAAAGGAAGAGGCCATCCAAAGGTACTGAAGAGGGACTGTGTTTGGTATGTTTAAAGAACTGTAGGGAAACCAGCGTAGTTGCAGAAAAATGAACGAGGGGAGAGTGGAAGGAGCTAGTCCTAAAAGTCACGGCAGCCTTGAGGAGGAAGAAGAAACTGTAGGCCCTCACAGGTCCTTGGGGGACCAAGTCATAATAAGTCCTGTAAGAGTACCAGCTTTTGTGCCAAGTGAGGTTGGAAGCCGCTGGAGAGTTTTAAGCAAAGGAGCAACTTAACCTGACTTTGATTCTACAAGGATCTCTCTGAGTGTTATGCTGAGGGACCCTAGAGACACCCTGCCGGAATGGGCCAGGGTGGGAGCAGGCAGACCGATTAAGAGGCTGATGAAAAAACCCAGGTGAGGGGTAATGATAGCATGAACCGGGGGAGTGTGGGAGAGGAATGAAGTTGTCAGAGTCAGGTTATATTTCAGTAATAAAGAGCTGACAGGATTTGCTGATGGGTCGGAAAGGGAATGAGGTAGAAAGGGAGTTAGGGGTGACACCAAGACTCTTATCCTGAGCAACTAGGAAAATAAAATTGCCGTTTACGGTGTATGAAGTCCCTGGGAGAAGCAGACTTTGGACGCAGGGGCAGGAATCTGTATGCGGGTTGGGGCGTGTTTGGTTTGAGTTGCTTATTGAAGCGTCTGTCAAGTAGACAGTAGTTATATGAGATGAGTATTAAATGGAGTGGTCCAAAGTGAGGTATCAATTTTAGAGTCAAATTATATAAAAGGTATTTAAAGGCATAAGGCTTAATGAGTCAACTGAAAACTGTAAATAAGGGAAAACCCCAAGAACTAAAACCAGGAACTAAACCCCATGATCTAGAAATCTGGGGGTGGAGGGAAAAAATCAGCAAACTGAGGCCAGGGAATAGTCCCTGGGATAAGAAACTAATGGAGAGCACTCCAAAAATGAATGTTTGTTGAAAATGAATGAATGAATGGGATCATGGATTTGTGGGCAAATACCAAGTTTTGGTCATCCTTGTATTCCTACTTACATATTGTCTTAAAAGGACAAATTTAATTATAAAGGCAAAAAGTCCTAATGGTCACGTTTCGAAATGGAACTATCCCAGGAAACCCAGAATACCAGGTTGTGGCCTCAGTTCCCAGTCTGAGGCTGTAGAGCATACCAGTTAAGAATGCAGGCACGGGGACCAGGCTAGGAGGGTTCTCATTCCAGCTCTGCTACTCGCTAACTGCATGACTGTGACCAAATTGCCCAGCCTATCTCTGCCTCAGTTTCCTCATCTGTAAAACGAGGACAATAAGACTGTTAATGATTAAGTGTTAAGACATGCAAACTCTCTGAACAGTCCTTGGCATTCAGAAAGCATCAGGCTACTATTATTATTATGTGAGAGGCAGTGAGAGGTGATCAATGACTGATTCAAATTTAAGCTAAGAATTCCTTCAAAAGAAAAAAGGCGCTAGAAAATACAACTATTGTGGGACGTTCCCAGAGGCCCCACATTTTCCACTTAGTGATAGGCACGTCAATTTTATTTTTTAACACATTTTTAACATACCTAGGACCTTTTGGCTAATGCAATATTTCTCTTTGTATTGTGTGTACACTGTTATCTTTTTAGAATCTGCTATGGGTGCCAAGGAAAGTCCTTGGGTCTTAGGTTGTTCCAACTGCTAGGGCAGTACAGCGTAGACTGGGTGGCTTATAAACACGGGAATGTATTTTTCATAGTTCTGGAAGCTGGGAAGTCCAAGGTCAAGGCTCCAGCATATTTGGTGCTGGGTGAGAACCCACTTGCTAGTTCGTGAACAGCTGTCTTCTCGCTGTATCCTCCACATGGAGGAAAGGGTTGGGGGAGCTTTCTGGGGTCTCTCTTATAAAGGCACTAGTTTCATTCATGAGGATGCCACCTTTACAACTTAATTATCTCCCAAAGACCTCAACTCCAACTATCATCACGTTTCAACATAAGAATTTGGGGAGGACACAAGTTTTCTATCTATAGCAGCTTGTTAAGTTGAATGTCTTACTTTAAAAAATATTCTATGCTTTGTTAACATAGTAAGGATTAAAATTCCTTACAGAAGCTAATCTAACAGGAATCAGATTTTTTTTCCATCAAGGAAGAAAAGGAAAAAGAATTTTTTTCCCCTACGTCAAATGGAGGGGAGAAGAGATTCTTATAACTTTAGTTTCAATATTCTTTTCTATTTACTCCCATTCAGTGATATTTGTTTTCCTCCTGTGAATTGTTTTTCCTTGAAAAACCACTCCATTCTACTTGTTCTGCTTCATCTCATACTCCAGTGAAGGCAATTGAAATTGAACCTTATTTTCCTCCTTAGGTGTGTGGTACACCTAAAAATCCTAACACAGTTGATCTCATCAAACAGGTCAATTAGAAGATGATGATCTTCTTTCAAAGTGATTTTTTTGCTTTTCAAAAGAAGGTCTCAATAGGATTTCCTTAAGGATATCACTACCACAATCCATTGTTGAGAATTTGATCCAGCACATAGGAAATAGTTAAAGAATATTTTTGTTGATAATATGATCTGTCTGACACCATAGGTATTTGTGTATATATCTGCCCCTCCCTTAGAGTCAGAATGGAAAATGGATTTTATTACTTGTTCCAACTCAGATTGACTGGAAAGTGCTGCCTAGAGCATTGAGCTTGAAAGGATTTTAAGACTTAGGTCTAGGTTCAGACAGAAAGAGCACCCCGATCGATTAGAAATGTCTGATGTGGGAGCAAGAAGGGATGGTGGCTACACATGTGCTTACCAACCTGCACTAGCAGTAAATATCTTCAGGGAAAGATGGTAGGTGTCCTTGAATCACTCAGAGAGCATAGCACAAGTTATGGCATGTGTAGAGTGTATATTCATTGAATTAAGTTAAATAGAAGGTGAGTAACTTTCAAGACTATTTGCAATAAACCAAGTGGCTTCCTTATACATATCTGGTACTTTTGTCACCCAATCAACACATTTATTGAACATTTACCAGTTAGAAGACATCCCCCTATAAATATAAATTCACTCAATCCCTCCTCGATGAGATTAAAGGATTCATACACACACACACGCACATGCACACACGCACCTCAATCATAAACCCATAATAAAACAGATTTTGATTTTAACTTGGTTTGTCTGTAGGACCAAAGTGCCTCTAGGACTCTGTCTACAGTTACCTACCCTATTCATGATCATCCTTGAGCATTTTGCCTGCTTCTTTTTGCTAAAGTTGTGACAGTAGGCAAATAGGCAAATAAAATAAAAGTCTGGCCTAAAAGTTGTATAAATACCATGTCACACTTCTGACTTTAGTCTTCTAAATTAAAGGGTAAGTGTTGACAATCCTTCTTTTTCCCTAAGTGGAGGTACCAGGGATTAAACCCAGGACCTTGTGTATGCTAAGTATGTGCTCTATCACTGTGCTATTACCCTCCCCAACAATCCTCTAACTAAACCAGATCATAATCACTGAAAAAGTATTTAATCCAAAGGCTTTCTAACCATCAGTAAAATGGTCACAAGAGTAGGAGAATTTTGACAATTATAATAATGATAATAAATTTAAGGTCATAAAAGCACTCTGGAAACTTCCCATCTTGGGTGACATGCTGAACAATGCAAGAAACTCTGGGGCAAGGTCAGTAGTCAAGTGGGAAATCTTTTAAATAACATATGGCATGCTCTGGGTAGCTTCACCCAAATAAACTGCTATGCATCTGTAACTACTTTAAAATTCCAAGCAGAGTTTGGAAAGTGGGGTTCATTTTTCTAAGAAGAGATTTCAGAAAAAGTCCAAAAAAGAGTTCAGAAAAGAGTTCAGTCCTACAGGGACTTTACTTTGTAATTTATTATCAGCACCCCTTTCCTCTTCCCATGACCCAACTTCATTCATCTTAACTCCACGTACGTTTTGTGAAATTATTAGTTTTTTCCAGGATATATACTATCTGTGTCAAGGAGGAGATGGGTAACAGGGTCATATCCGGTAGAGCAATCTTTTCATCACTCGTACTTAGCCAAAGGAAGTACTCAGTAAACATTTGGTGATGGAAAAAATGAACTGTCTATTTATAATACCAGAGTCATTGAGCTGTTCAGTAAGATTATTACAGGCCTTGAGTTAGGGTTTGATTTGGTGTCATTGTGTTCACAACTTGACTTTCTTAAGAGCTACAGATGAAGGAAGAAAGTCATTCTAATTCTGAATTTAAATATTACAAGAGATAGCAATTAGCACAGACATCAAAGGAGTGGAGAAAATTTCATCATTAAGAGGATAAGGATGTTATTATTATAACCAAAGAAAGATGATCTGATGTGAACCTATTATAGCATCTGCTAATAAAATAAAGCTTCATAAAATGGGTTAAATTACCTCCTTAATATTAAACAAATGATTTTACAGAGATATCTTGCTGGAACTGAATATGAGGGCAAGACGTGGCAAGTTCCCTCCCCTGTTTCTGCATTCCACGATGAAGACAGAAAATAAACAAATTCATATAATCATGATCATAGCAAAATTTATGGGGCCTCATCAATTTCCAATACCTTTCATGTGTTCTTACTCCTGTATTAGCTCAGAAGGTATATCAGGTCAGGTTCAGGGTGTCTAAGACACAAATGTACAATGCACTGGACTCTATAGTTATTTTACCGACGAGGTCACACGAGAGGTAACACATGTGGCTCTTGGCAATTTTTATAGGCAAGCCTGTGTGTCTATCAGAAGGGGTGTTCAAATTCTCATCGCATTTCATTCTCCTCCCGTAAATACACAGATCAGTCACTGCAACGGAATTTTTTTTGTCTCGGTGTCATTCTTTAGCACCGGAGGACAAATAATAAGGTTCCAAAATAGCTCTAATATAGTATGCGGGAACAGCCTTTCATCCATGGTAATTGCCTGAAGTCCTACAATGTCTTCACTGGTCAAAATTATTATTAAACCTCAGCACAACTACTAGGCCTTCAAAAGAAAGAGCAAACTGGCTTACAAATGAGGTGGCATCTCTTTTTAACAGCCAAGGACAGCAGTGCAAAATAATTTGGGATGGGAAGCAAAGCCTACCTTATCCAATTGAAGAGTGCAGGGGAACTTGAAGTTGTCAGAATGCAATTATTCCTGCTGGAATTTGGGCAGGCCAGCATCTGACACTTCCAAGCAATGCCGTAGGCCTTTTTAATGAACATGAGCCCTCCAGATTGGATTTCACCTCAGTCTGAGGTAGGGAGCCTGCACTTGGAGAATACAGAGTGCAGAGATGTTAATTAGTTCACTGCTGTCGGGTTCGGAATTGCCCTCCTAAGAGATCAATAAGTCTAATGCCTTCATTTCACTGAAGGAAACTGAGGCCTGGTGAATATCACACAGTAAAGAAGTGAGTTAGGAACTTTGCTTTTTTGTGCTCCCTTTTGTGCCCTTGAGTCCGCAGTTCCCTCAGTTCAATTTAATTCAGCAACTATTTAACTCCTCCTCTGTGCCAGCTTGTTGCTTCGGTCCTGGGAACGTGCAGATATGAAAGAAATCTGGTTTCTACTTTCTAAAAGCTGCTACTCTAGGTAGAGAGACAGATAGGGACACAAGCAATTCTATCAAGAGACAGAGTGTGCTAGGGTTAAAGTAAAGGACAGCTAGGGCCCTGGGGATATATGCCAGAGGGGGACAGTGCCTTCCCTGGAGGAATCTGGGACAAGTTCCTGGGGGTGAAGGGGAGGGCTGCCTTCCTGTACTTCCAAGACCCCACCTTACTTCCCAGGGGGTTTGCCCTCCTGATCAGAGTCTCTGCTCTGCCATTTCTCAGACCCAAGTTTTCATTCAAATAACCTATAATGAAAAATAATATGAAAAAGAATGTGTGTATATATATAAAATATATATAAATGAATCACCACGCTGTACACTAGAAACAAACACAACATTGTAAGTCTACTACACATCAATTAAAAAAAAACAAACAAAACTTTATGGAATTCATTCTCATGGGCTTTCTTGAATTTTCACCTGGGGCAAGGGATGGATCTAGATTTTGTGGGACCTGAAGTATGCACAATTTGGGGACTCTCTTTAAGAAAGAATACAATGTTCTGAACACAACCTTATGTCCAAGAGTGAATATTTTAGAATAAGAAGAGAAATCACAACAAATTGTTGAAGTCGTGAGAGTGGAGTCCCTTTCTTCTTGGGTCTCTGGTAAATTTGCCAGAAATGCTTACATAGAAATGCTTCCTATCCATTTCCTCTCTACCCCCACACCATACCACCTCCAGGGCACTACAGCTCCCCGAAAGTCCTGTCTCTCTACAAGGGTCCATGCAAGTAAGGTGTTTCACTAGCTTCATGGTAAATCTGCCTTTTCTTGGCAAGGTGACTGGCTCAAGGTCACACAGCGAGTAACCAGCAAATCCAGGACTAGAACAGGATTCCTTGAGTGAAAAGAGCATAGACCCTGAGGTCACACAGGCCTGATACCAACCTGGCCTCAGGCACTAAATCAGCTTCATCCTTCCCCTCTCGTAAACAAGAATAAGAATATTAAGCACATAGGGCTGGTAACGATTCTAATTGCATAGCACTTGGAATAATAAATGCTCAATAAGTAATAACGATCACAAAGGCTACTTCTTTTCCTCAGTACTCCTCTCTTCTTCCTCTGTAATAAAATTCCCAAGTTTAAGCTGGGCATACAGATATCCTAAATCAAATAGGCATTTCCCAGCCTATGTATCAGATAGATTTGGCCACGTGATTAAATTTTGGCCCGTGGAGCATAAGCAAAAGCAGTGTGTCCAGCTTCTGGGAAAGATCCTTAAAGTGATGGAATCTTTCTTATTTCCTGATGGTGAAGAAGAAGCATCCAAATTATACCCTGAAGTGGTGCTGAGAATGGGGCCCCACCTGGCATTACATGGAAGTCAAATCTCTAATACACTTAATCTACAATTTTTTGGATCTTGAGCCCCTTGCAGTCAAAACTAATTTGAGGGGGTGGGTGTAGCTCAGTGGTAGAGCACATGCTTAGCATGCACAAGGTCCTGGGTTCAATCCCTGGTACCTCCATTAAAAAAAAACAAACTAAACTAAACTAATTCTGGCTTACATGAAGTCTTACGCTCTTTAAACTTTGCTACATGGCTTCCAGTTTTTAATGTCTTTGCATGTCTTAATCTCCCCAGGTGAGACTGGAATTAGCATCGTAATCAGCACCAGCAGTGGCATTACTATTGAAGTAGTTGTGGTTACCCTCTGTAGGATGCTATCTGCATAGCAATATGATGTCTAAATATAGGTAATACAACACACTCAATTCTCACAAGACCCCCACCCAGCAGGGGGGGATTAGCCCTATTTTACAGATGAGTAAACTGAGACCAGAAATATCAAGTGATTTTGAAACAAAACAAGGGACTTGACAAAGGCAGAACCTATCGAAACCCAAAGCCCATTCCCTTAGTAACTGCACGTTACTTCTTCCCACAAAGTGAGACCTGGTAAGAGCAGGCTTGTACAGAGTTGACAGACCCATAAACATCCAGTAAATCAGTTTAGAAATGTTTACTACATCACTGTAACGAGGTGGCTTACTTACAAACCTTAGTGGCCCACCTACATCAGCAACAATGTTATATCTGATGATTTTGTAAGATAATAATTCAAAAAGGACTTGACTAGGCAATTCTATCACTCTCCCTGACATTGACCAAGGTCATTTGAGGGTCTTCTGCAGGAGCTGGTCTTCAGTAGGAGCTGGTCTGGTCCAGGGCAGTTTCACTCACATGCCAGCTGCTTGGCAGGGTAAACTGGAAGGCTGGGCTCAGCTGGGCCCTCTCCTTGTTCATGTAATCTCATGGCCTTTCAAACGGTCTTTCTGATATGGTGGCCAACGGCTCCAAGAGATAGTGTTCCAAGAGACAGGAAGGGGAAGCTAAGAATCTCTCAAAGCCTGGACCCAGAAACAGTCGCAGTGTCTCTTTTGCTATATTCTATTGGTCAAAGCAGTCACAGAGCCCACCAGGATTTGGGGGAGGAGCACATAGATCCCACCTCTTGATGGGAGAATTGTCCAAGCATTTGCAGTCAACTTTAATCAGTCCCAACACCAAACCTATTGAGGGAAATTTCACAGAAATAGGAAATAGCAGATAAGTTGGCAGTTTGAAATATGTATGAATATGTATTAGTTTGCTAAGGCTGCTATAACAAAATACCAAAAAGCTGGATGGCTTTAACAAAAGAAATTTATTTTCTCACAGTTCTGGAGGCTGGAAGTCCAAGATCAAGGTGCCAGCAGGGTTGGTTTTCTCTGAGGCCTGTCTCCTTGTAGTGTAGATGGCCAGCCTCCTGCTTTGTCCTTGCATGATCTTTCCTCTGCACACACGCATCCCCGATCTCTCTTTCTTCTTACGAGAATGCCGGTCATATTGGGTTACAGCTCCACCTGAACATCCTCATTTTAATGTAATTGTCTCTTTAAAGACCCTGTCTCCAAATATGGTTACATCTGGGGTACTAAGGATCAGGGCTTCCAAAGATAAATGTTGGGGGGTGGGGGAGGAAATAATTTAGCTCATAAAAATGTCAACTCTAACACCAGTACATAGGTAGAAAAGCCGAGGCCCCAGGAGAGAAAATGCTTTGCCAAGGTCAGACAATACAGTTAGTAATGGAGCCAGGATGAGAGTGGTTTTTTTCCTAGTGTAGCCTTTTTCCTTACAAGAGGCAGAAAACAGAGGCAGAGGAACCCAGAAAGGCCTGATGTGGGGGTTAGAGATTCCTCCTTTTCTCTTGAAATTCCAGGCTTTTCACAATTGTTTTATTCCAAGTGATTGGGTTCCCAGGCCTGTCAGCAGACCCAGATCTCTGGCCTGCTCGTTTCTTTTTCCATTTCTTGGCTGACATTTGTGGCATTCAGGTCACTATTTAGATTCTGAATCACAGTAATATTGGTGAATATGATGTCCTTGTTGCTGCCTTAACATAGATCTGTCAAGACTTTGGGAACATCTCCTCAGTGATTTGCAAACTCAGACCCATTCTGGGACTCTGAGTCATCGCATTAGTGCCCCCTAATTTGCAGTGTATACCCCATCTTGGATATGCAGCTCTTGGATTTCAAGAATAACCTGCACCTTAGAGAGGAGTTGGCCTGTGTTCTGTGGAGGCTTCTAGGATGCGTCTGCTACCTTCTAGGATGGAGGTGGGGGAAGGGGAGACTCCAGATGTGGTTTAAGCCTTCCCGGAACACAGGACAGTTAGTATTCAGCGCTCTTCTTCCTGCCCCATCTTGCACTCCAATCTAGGTTTCTGTGTTATATGAGATTAGAAAACAAGTCTCCCCAGAGGTAAAGGGATCAGTTTAATTCCAACTCATGTAACAAAATTATATTGAGCTTCAATTGTATACCAGACACTGTGTGTGTGTGTTGGGGAGGGAGTATAGTTAATTAAGACTAGCTTGTTTCAATATGCTAACACAAAATAGACTGCAGTAAAAACAATAATGAATGTATTAAGGGAGAGAAGACAAGGAGGGGTAAATGTAGTCTAAGGCTTAAAAGCATAAGCTTTGGGATATGAAAATCCTGGATTTTATTTATTTATTTATTTTAATTGAAGTATAGTCAGTTTACAACGTTGTGTCAATTTCTGGTGTACAGCATAATGTTTCAGTCATTCATGTACATACATATATTCCTTTTCATATTCTTTTCCATTATAGGTTACTACAAGATATTAAATACAGTTCCCTGTGTTATGCATAGGACCTTGTTCATCTATTTTATATATAGTATTTTGTACCTGCAAATCTGGAGCTCCCAATTTATCCCTTCCCCCTCCTTTTTCCCGCCAGTAGCCATAAATTTGTTTTCTATGTCTGTGAATCTGTTTCTGTTTTGTAAATAAATTCATTTGTGTGATTTTTTCAGATTCCACATATAAGTGATACCATATGGTTTTTTTCTTTCTCTTTCTGGCTTACTTCACTTAGAATGACCATTTCAAAGTCCATCCATGTTGCTGCAAATGGCTTTTTTTAATGGCTGAGTAGTATTCCATTGTACAAATATACCACAACTTCTTTATCCAGTCATCTGTCGACGGACATTTAGGTTGTTTCCATGGCTTGGCTATTGTAAATAGTGTTGCTACGAGCACTGGGGTGCATGCATCTTTTTGAATTAGAGTTTTCTCTGGATATATGCCCAGGAGTGGGATTGCTGGATCATATGGTAAGTCTATTCTTAGTTTTTTTAAGGAATCTCCATAAATCTTTCCATAGTGGCTGCACCAAACCACATTCCCACCAATAGTGCAGGAGGGTTCCCTTTTCTCCACACCCTGCCCAGCATTTATTGTTTGTGGGCATTTTAATGATGGCCATTCTGATGCGTGTGTGGTGATACCCCTTTGTGGTTTTGATTTGCATTTCTCTAATAATTAGCAATATTGAGCATTTAGAAACTTTTAATTACTATTCTGTCCCTTACAAGCTGTTTGACTTTGGCAAAGTTTGTTAACCTCTGCACACCTTAGTTATAATAGTCACTTTATTGAGAGGATTAAACAAAAGATTGTAGGTAATGTCCTGAACACACTGCCTGGGGCAGAGTTAGTGCCCAATAGATGGTGGCTATCATTTTAACTAGCCTCCCAGGGTGGCTGTGAAAATTATGTGACTGAGACTCTTGGTTTCCTCCACCCCCTGCCTATCCTGCAAATCTGCTTTTCCTCCAATCTTCTCCACTCAGTGAATGATTCCTTCAAACATGCCTTTGCTCATGCCAGAAGCTTCTCTCCTCCTCATTCCCCATGAACCAATCCATCACCAAGTCCTTTGATTTCCCTACAAAATGGATCTCTTATCTGCCTACTTTTCTAAGTCTAAGCCTCTGTCATCTCTCACCTGGCACCTGTAATGGATCCCAACCAAGATTCTATACCTAGATTATTCTAATGCAGTTTTCACAGGGCAGCCAGAGTGATCATTCTTAAATGTAAAGCTAATCATGTAACTCTTTGCATTTAATGGTTTCCCAAAGACTTGGGGCTAAAAATCCAAAGTGTTCTATAGGCCTGCAAGATCTAACCCACCTTCTTATTTCTTCTGCCTGCTCTTACACTCTTCCCTCCCTCTTCCATCATGCCCCAGTTGCACTGACATTTTTGGTACCAGATACAAGTTAAAGTTTTTCCCACCGGTGGTGGTTTTAAAATATGTTATAAAATTCTTTGACAATCTTCCATTTAATAGAGGAAGTCTAATTTTCTTCTCTTTGCGTATAGGCTAGACTTAGTTCTACATGTAGAATGTGGCAGAAATGATGCTGTATGACTTCCTAGGCAAGGTTCTACAGAGGATGGTGTCTGCCTGGCTCTCTGTTTCTGATTGCTTACTCTTTGGGAAACCAACTGCCATGTTGTGAGGACACTCAAGCAGCCAGTGGAGAGGTCTATATGGGGAGGAACAAGACCTCTTACCAAGAAACAGCAGTAATTCACTATCCACATGAATGGCTTAGGAATGAATTCCCCAGCCTCCATCAAGTCTTTAGAAAACTGCCGCTCTGGCTAAAACCTCAACATCATAAGAAATGTTGCCCCACCTCATCCCCCACCCACCCTCTTCCCTTGAGCCAGACTGCCCAGCTAAACTCATCCAGAATTCCTGGCCCACAGAAAGTGTGGGTATAATAAATGTTTATGTTAATTTTAAGCTACTAAGTTTTGGAGTCACTTGTTACACAGCAATAACTAACCAAAACACCACCTCAGGAGCCACACAGAGGCTACTTTCTCTTCTTAGTACACCCTTTGCTCCTCTCTTCTCTAGGCTAAACTTTATTCAGGGTGCAGAGGAGGGCAGGGTAGCATGAAGGTGGGGATAGGTAATCTCATGTTGTCTTGGTGGAGGAAGAAGCAGTTAGAGATAATAGCACACATATGAACATCATGTATTTCCAAGGAGAAGCTGGAGAGAATTGCTTTCTTCTCCCACCTGATTTCCTAAAATCCTAACCATTCACGGCAGCCTGAGATCACTTAAAGCAGTGGACCTAGAGCAATTCCCACCTCCTTCTGTGGGTTGTCTTATTGAAAAGATACAAAGCTGAAAATGGATTTTGACAGAGGACTCGAGTTCTGAGTTAACTCATGGCATGACTGATATTTTCCGGAGAGTTCAGTGGGGAATTTTCAAAGTGTCTGGAAAGTGTATATATTCCAATACCAAATAGACAAAACTACATGATTATTAACTCAATGAGCTCTATATTCCCCTGCTGCAAAATGGTGGGGTTAACCAGAGTGACCTGCAAGTCATTCTATCTCTGAGCTTCAGGGGTCAGAAGAAGATGTTAGGATCTCATTTGCAAAGTTATGCATGATGCATTTTCCAGGATTGATGCAGAGGGAAAACTTAGCAGAAGAGCCCTACAAATTGTAATTGATTGTTTACTTTTTTTTTTTTTTTTTTTTTTTTTGCTGAACGTATAGGAAAAGAACCATTTGGGGATGAATAGGAAGCAGAAGTGTGTTACAGAAGCGAAGTCTTGATCCTGGGGAGTGCTGGTAAAGTTCACCATATGCTGTGAATGCAGGGCTTCTATAGGATTAATAGATGCCCATTTGAACATGCTCTCAGTGAAGAAAGAGATGAGGTGCCCTCTTGCCTCTTCATGTTGTATCTCTCACTTATTTCCTGATCTAAATCCAGTGTTTACCGCTCCTTTTGTGACTAGTGGAATTTTGCCAATAGGAACACTGCTAACTGAAGGCCTTTAGAAAAGCTGGAGCCATTCTTCTGGCCTTCATTCCTTGCCAGAATCCTTCTACTCTTGTTTCCATAAGGCACTCTTGTCGCATCCTATTACTTCCACTAGTTTTAGAATGATATCACCTCAGTGAGGTACCATCTTTCCTCTCCTTACAAAAGAAAACAGACCTAGTTTCTTTAACCTTTCAGCAGAAGCAAATTCCCCAAATCCCTCTGTCATTCTGGTTGCCTTCTGCTATGCCTTCTCTAGTTCCAAAATATCCTATTTATAGAAAGAAACGCAGAATGAGCTCAGTACTCATAATATGACCTAACCAATCCCCTTTACATGACTAGAATCATTTTCTCTGACTCCTTTTCAGTTTCGCAATGTGCCCAATATATTCCAAGCTGATCCTCTTCTCTTTTAGTCTAATGCCTATGAAATGACAAACATTCAAACTATGACAATGTTACTGATAATAAGAGGTTAATGCTCATTGTATTCAGGAACTTTCTGGAGTTAATGGGTTCAAGACTAAGCTAGAGTTTGTGATTTGTGTAACATAAGGTTAAAGGAACAGGTCTCTTCCTTGATTTTTGTTGTTGTTGTTGTTGTTATTTGGCATTCACTTCAGTTAATAAAGGGATTAGCTAGTTTTCAGTGAAGCTGTAACATAAATGATGGCTGGAGCAGCCCGTGCAAAGTGTGGTCAAACCTCATCACCTAGGAATTTGTTAAAAACGCCAAATCTTGGTCCCCACCCTAGACTCAGAATCTGCTTTTAACAAACTGTCCAGGAGATTCATGTGCAAGTAAGTATGAGAAGCATGGTTTGGCACCTGTGAAAGTTTCTCTCCAGATGTTCTAGGCAGATTAGACCTGAAACATACCTTGTCAGGCTCCATCACAATACAGACTCTTTCACTTGTTTTCACTTGCCTTTCCATGGTCCTAAGTTATATGACTCTTCGAGGATTTGCTTTCTCTTTTTATTCAGTTTCTGATATGATCTTACATTTAGCTCAGCGTATTTTCCTGCAAGCCCTGACCTGACATGTTCCTGACCTGTCTTAATCTCCCATCAACTTCTCATATTAACAACATCACATCTCTACTTGCCACCCATACTTCCTCTTATTCATCTCTTGTCTGTAAGATGGTTTAGAAACAGTCATTGAGTTCTTCCTCAATATTCCATGTGGTCTTGCTTCAGCCTCATTATGGGGTTGTCTGGTTTTCCTGAAATTGAGTTAAGTCACATCCGGATCTTCTGTCTCATGCTTACTTGTCTGGCTCAGGAATGCACAGAGGTTATGGCCACTAAATCATAACTTTTCCAAGGCTTTCTCTTGCTTGCTTCTTTTTGATACTCTGATTGTTTCCTTTCTAACTAAACTGGGTTTGTAGATGGAAGATTCCTTGAGATCTTTTTAAATATGAGCTCAACACCAGGTTCTTGGCAATCGTTGCCTATTCTTGTTTTCAGAAAGCTTTCCAAATTGTGCTTCGTGATTCTATGCTTCTCCTTCTATTGCCTGTGGAGAACCATTAGAGATCAGGAAGTGACTAAGAGAGCCACTCTTTCTTCCTACCTGGTCAGAATCACATCTTATATCATAAGCAGAACTCTTTTGCTACCTGTTTTTTTTTTTTTTCTCTACACCTCCAAGACAGCAATTATGTCACCATCTGAAGCCATTCTGTGAACACTTTTCTTCACTGATTATAACAACTGATCCTTAGGTAATGACTAGGAGAAGGCAGATCTTGACATATTGGCAATAATTAACCAAGTGCTTTTCAACTGTATCATCTTCACCTGACTCACTGACTTCATAGATTAGATCCTGTGTTTTTTAGACTCTGAAATGCTTTGGGCTAGGGGATTATTCATACGTTGACCATCAGCCTCTATCAAAGTGCAGAGCATAGAAGAAGTCCTAAAGGTGAAGGGGAAGAAATAAGAGTAAGAAGGAAGGAAATAATCTATCCAACACAAGGTGAGATGGAGAGCTTGGCAATTAACTACAGACAGATTTTGGGGAGAAAATTGGGAGGAAAGAATGGAGTACTGTCTCATCACTTCTGCCTTGATATGGTGGAGGGAGTACCCAAGCCATTATTTTTTAATATGACTTGCTAAATTTCCTTTCAGAAATTGAAAGAGTAGACTTTATCTCAAGGTATTCCAAGAGTCTGTTAATTTCCTAAAGAAAAGAAATCCTTTTTCATTTCTGACTTTGTAGACTCCTGTTTTGTTACCTCTCTCCCATTAATTCTGAGACTCTTGACACATCGACTTAATGATCTTTTTGTGCCTCCTAGTTTTGATAAGTCCCTTCTTATTAATTTTTGTACCCTTCATAAAGGTATAGTCAGCGGGCAATCTTTATAACCATGGCTTTGGTAGAAAACTGCATGTGAACATCAAACAATTTGCCAATAAAGAACACAATACTCATGGTTTGAAAGCAAAAATCCTTCCTTCTAGGTTGTATTAATATACTTTGCTTTCAATTTGGCTACATTGTTAGGTAGTAATCTTTAAGGAACAAACCTTGTTTACTGTTCAGTTTGAAATGTCCTTACCATGACTAAAAATGAATGGGGTCAGATGAACCTGGAGAGGTGTGATATTCATATCACAGCCGACTAGGATTTTGAGGAGAAAATGAGATGACCTCTGGAACAAGTGCTCCTGAGATTAAAACTGTAACAGGTCCAGTGCTTGGCATCTATCTTAACAAATTGAATGACTGCAACCTTTGCTTATATTAGAAACTGGATTTCTGCAGATGGAAAAAAGAAAGTATGTAAGTGACTGGATGGAGAGTAAACGGTGGAAAGCTGATCATGCACCAAGAGAAGAGAATTCTTTCTCAGATAACTGAGAAATTGAGAGTAAAATATACATATGTCAAGCACCATCTCTTCACTCCTCTCCCCAACTCTCTATAGCAACTCTGGTTATATAATAACTCTTGTCCCTCATCTTGGTCTGTGAGTTGTAAGTTTTAGTAATGATTCCAAGGAGGAAGAGCAATGGTCAAAAATATTCCTTGGGAAATACTTTCCGTACAATCATGCATTGTCTAAATCATTTCAAACTAATTGGTAGATCATGTTTTGAATCCCCAAAAGAAGCTAACAATTCAGGGTATTCCGCTATCAAATATGATGTTAATTTGCAGAATTAGGTTCCATCAGACAAGTAACTAATAGTCTCTACGTGGACCACAAACTGCTGAGGAAAACATCACATGAATATATCACATAAATGATGATGGGGAATACTTATGTTCATATAGTAATCATCCCCCTGTGTAATTCCAAGATTTCAGATCTGTACTGGAGACACTGAATAGACAATGGTACTTAATTATAGCATTATGAACTGCATTCTCAGGAAACCAGTTTTGCCCACAAAAACGGTACCCCAAGATCTCTGAGGATGGTATGTGCCAGCTGTTCCAGTCCTAGGGCAGCATCTGCTGGCTAATTCATGGATCGACAAGAAGTGGCAATTTGTGGACAATCTGAGCAGTGTTTTTAGTTGGAGAGAACTGTGGTGTTGGTGACTGTGGAGGTGTCTGGCATCCTTTTATGATGACCTACCTCAGGACTCTAGGAGCTTGGCAAGTCTAGAACTGTCCCTTATGAGGTCAGGCAAGCATTTGAATATATGTACCTTGGCTGGAGCCTAGGATAAACAAGGTTGGCTCTGGAAACGTCTCTAGAGTGATATCACCTCAACACTGGACTTACTTATAGTAGTAATAATCCAGTACTAATGGAGACTCCAATGAACAGAAGTCCTTATACAGAATCACGAAGTAAAGCCTGTTTTCCATAAGGCAGGCATTTCTGGGATGGGAGGGGGAGGGGAGCAGGACCTTGCAGCAGCCACTGAATCCTAATGTTCTCTTGCTTCTAATCATCCTATCGTGTAACTGAGGTTTATACACTTAGGGAAGCACAAATGACATCCAAATATAGCACTTTTGATCGGCATAAAGAAACGGGAAATTGGAAAGGGCTGGATGGTCTGAAACTTAAGAGCTATCCACCATCTTCTGCAGCATCTCTCTGCCTCATCCCTGCAGTCAATAGCGCCACGGCCAGGGCCTGTGACGCTGTTGGTGGGCTCCCCTTTGTGGGAACTCTGGGTGGAAAGTAAAATCTTGGTGTTGGTGCCAAAACGACGAAACCTGAAATGCGTCTGGGGACTTTCCAGGGCAGTTGCGCTCCTCGGAGCGACCGTCATCTCCATAACAACTGGTTTACATTCATCCTCCGTTTCTCTGCTCGGCTGTGCAGGCGCCGGCTGGGGTAGAGGCAAAGGGCAGCTTCAGTGGAAAGATACCTTGGGTTAGCGCCTCCTTAGGCTGGGGGGACTTTGCCAATGACCGAGTTATATAGCTTGTTGCCTGAGATTTCTGGAGCTCTCCCCAGGTCTCCAGCGGAGAACGGCGCGCATCTCCCGCCTCTCGCTCCTTTATTTTTATTTTATACACTGAGGGCGAGGGAGGTGCGGGTGAGGGGGTGGGGACGTGGTTTATTTTCTTGTGATTTTTTTTCTTCTCCTTGAAGTTCATGCTATCCGTTCTAAGTTACTTTCCGCCAACACGTGACCTCTCCACTTCCCAGCCTGCGCAGCCACTGGTGGGGAAGCGCGGGTGCTGACCGCAGGGCTTCCTGGGAGAGCCCCCTTCCGCTTCTCTCAGCTCCAGCCTTGGCTTCTTCGGTGCGGGGCTCTGGTTCCCCGCCGCGCTCGCCCGGGCACTCTGGTGGCCCAGGAGCCCCCGAATGATGCGGAAGCGACTCCGGGGAAGAAACACGGAGCGGACGTGGAGCACCGAGCCGCTGCGGTGGCACCCCTCCCTGCCTTTGCCCGAGACTCCACACTCCGCCGCGCGCCATGCCGACCTAGCTGCGCACCGGGGCCGTTAACTCACATTTGAGAAGCCATAACCCATTAGAACAGACGCAGTCACAACTTCATTCAACTCCGCCGCTCGAGAGCTCGGTTTACACAGGTTCCTGTGGGCAACTAGTGGCTCGCCCGGGTGCCTCTCGCCTAGTCATCAGTCCCTAAGAGGGAAAGGGAAAGTTGCCGGGCTGATGCGCGCTTCGACGCATGTAGTTGTTCCCAAGGACAAGTCAGTCATCCACATCCCCCCTCCCCCGCCCGACCTCCCACCCCTCCTCACTTGATCATCACTCACGACCTCATCAGCTGGAGACCCTTAGTCATTGGGGAAGGGGGAGGGGCACGAACTTTTCTAAGAAGTTTCCTTTTTACCAAAGGAGTCACAGTGAGTTGGTCACGTAAACAGCATGGATAGTCGTCGTTGCCGCCCCCCGCCCCTTCCCCCCGCGCTTTTGGTGTTATTATTAAAGCGGTAGTCTGCTGGCGCTGATAAGCAACAAGTTCCCCAGCGGTCTTCCCGCCCTAGACTGACCAGCCGAAGGTTTTCTTACCTGGCGACAGGGAACTCTCCCGAGTCGAGCTCAGCTTTGCCAGAGCCCCAGGTGTGACCTGAGCAGTGGACAAGGGGGCGGTGTGCAGGCTGGGTTATTTTTATGAGGGTACCCTGAAACTCCTCACTTTCCCCGGGAACTTTCTGTGCCAGGACCCAGTGACCGGCGGGTGGGAGGCAGTCCCAGGAACCACCCGCTATATAGCGGGGCACTTGGGCAGTCATTGGTAACCTCGCTCATTCATTAGAATCACGTAAGAACTCAAAAGGAAACGTGTCTCTCGGAATGAAGGCGTTTGCATAAATCTATAGGTTTTTCAACATCGATGCCAGTGGCTTTGTCTTCTGTAGTCGCCAAGGTGGTTGAGAGTTTAAGCTTGCGGATATTGCAAAGGGTTATTAGATTCATAAGTCACACCAAGTGGTGGGCGATCCACTGAGCAAAGCCGAACTTCTCACATGATGACTTCAAACAAGACACATTACCTTCCAGCATCTGTTGGGGAGACGGGATTTTAAGACACTTGAGTCTCCAGGACAGCAAAGGCACAATGGTGAGTAGCAATAAACCCTGCATTATAATTGAAAAATCTTGACATGTTGCTTAACAACGGGCATATCACAGCTCTTCCTAGCACTTCACAAGCCAAAGAACAGCAGCTACTCAGGCCAGGAGAATCGGGTTTTTACATAGTGCAACTTTAATTGGAATCATTTGAGATTTAACACAGCAATGTGGAACTGCGTGGAACAAACTTGGAGCTGGAAGGGGTGTGTATGTGTGTGTGTGTGTGTGTTATATTGGCTGTTCAAGGCTGATGCTTCTCTCCCAGCCTTCTTGCATTCCATTCTTTGCCTCTATGTGTGTGGTGTATGAGCATATTCTATGATTTATATGTGGGCATGTAATTGACATTTGCAAGGAGGTTAATTTCCATCTAAAAACAGTGATGCTATTACAGATTGGGATTAGGGGTGGAGTGGGGGTAAGGATGGGGTAGAGACTGGGAGTTTGGGTGCAGATGGGGGTGGGGTTGGTAGGAGAGAAATAAGTCAGAAGGGCATATCACCGGTGATGAAATGGGTAAGCCTCTCATAGAAGAAAAGGGTCTCATCAACATGTGATCAACTATTAACAGAATGGCTTTGGCAAAGCCACCCGCACGTGACAAAACGTAAGGAAGTGGAAGAAACCGTCTAGAGCAATATCAAGTATCACTTAATTAGAGATTTTTTAGCCTTTTCCTCCCGCTGCGCCGGGTGTGTAATCCGGGAGATACGAGCCCATTCAGCACCTTGGACAGAGCCAACGGATTTGTCCGAGGTGGTGGTACCCTAGGTAGCCGTCTCGGCCCCGCAGTAAGCCAGCCCTGTGTCGCCCTTAAGAAGCGTCTTTTCGGAGGTTCGGCTCACACTGAGATCGGGGCTGGAGAGAGAGTCAGATTTTGGAGCGGAGCGTTTGGAAAGCGAGCCCCAGTTTGGTCCCCTCATTGAGCTCGCTGAAGTTGGCTTCCTAGCGGTGTAGGCTGGAATAGACTCTTGGCAAGCTCCGGGTTGGTATACTGGGTTAACTTTGGGAAATGCAAGTGTTTATCTCCAGGATCTAGCCACCGGGGTGGTGTAAGCCGCAAAGAAGGTAAGCACCGGGGCGGGGACCCCCTGCAACCCCAATTTTTGAGCTATTTTGATGTTGGATCTTCCTGAGAGGACACGCGGTGGAGGGGAGGAAGTGGTAGGAGAGTGTGAGAGGGGGGTTGTTTCTTGATATTTGCTCAGTTTGAATTGCCCTAGGTGAGAGCCTTGGGGTAAAGCAAAAAGGGGGGTGGGGAAGCTCAGTTTTCATGCGGATATAATGAGTTTAGTTAACTTGGACCTGCAAATGTCTGATTCAAATGTAAGATTTCTCTCTCTTTTTCTTCCCTTCACCTCCCTCTTTTCCGTTCTCTTTGCCGGTGTGTGTGTGTGTGTGTGTGTGTGTGTGTGTGTGTGTGCATGTGTGTGTGTACAGTAGATTCACTACTAATTATGAAGCTTTTATACAACGTTCGATTTTCTAAATTTTGACTTTGTACCGTTTAGAATAAGGCAGTGGAGGTGGTATGCGGGAAGGAAAGGGGTGGTGGAGGTTGGAGAGAGGGTAAGAGCTAACGCTAAACCTCCAACACAAAATGAATCAAGGTAATTTCAGCTCTTCTAGGGAGAAGGATTCATTCTCGCTGTATCCCTCCCTCCCTCCCTCCCTCTCCCCCTCCCTCCCTCTCCCCCTCCCTCCCTCCTTCCCGCCCCCCCCTCCTTCCACCCCGCCCCCTCCTTCTGCCTCCATCCCTTCCTTATTCTATCTCTTCCCCTCCGTCTCCCTTGCGCCTGGCTGGATGTTTCTTTCTGGGTGGTTTTTTTTTTTTTTTTTTTTTTTTTTTTTTTCCTTCTTTCCTCCCTCCCCACGAGTTTCGGGCGCTGGCTTAGAGGGCTCTCGCTTTCTCAAGGGAAGGGGAGTCGCCGAGACCGCGCTCCGCTCCCCCGCCGGGCGGGATGTCTCATTGAGCCCAGGTCCGAGTCAGTCGGGGTAACTAAGGAAAAGGGGGCCTCTGCTTGGGAGGAGAAGGTCCTTTCCGGGCCAAAGAGCCAGGGACCGGGCCGCGGGAGGGGACCTTGGCGGCTGGAGGCGGTGGAGAACACTCGTAGCTCCGCGCCGCTGCTGGACAGAGCCACCAATCAGCTGGGCGCGCAGACCGCCCAGCCAACGCGAGGTTGCTCCCGGAGGCGCGGGTGGAAGGCTACCGGCTCGTCGTGGGGCAGCCGCCGCCGCCCGGGTGGGCCGGGGGTGGGGGTGATCGTAGCTGCTCAGAGCCTCCCAGCCTTCCGTTCCACCTCCCCGCCTCCGCCCCAGGGGGACTGCGAGCCGCCGGAGCGCGCGGCAGCGTTGTCCTGCCTCTCCTCTGGGAGCCCGGGGACTTGCGTGCCTCTGCACGGGGGCCACTGCCCTTTCCCCTCTCCTACAACTCTCAACCCACCCCCTTCCCGGGCCCTTTGTTCCGGCCGCTGGGCCGAGCCTGGTGGCAGCCTTCGCCCCAGGGCTTGGGCGTTCTGGACTCCTCCTTCCTGGATCAGTCCTTAATTAAGAGGCGAGGCTTGGGCTGAGGGTGAGTGGAGCGTAGGGGAAAACCTATTTCCGAAACTCAAGTCTGGACTGTTCTAGTGAACGAAAAAAGAAAGAACCCCAACTCTGCTCAGGTGGAAAGGATGGATTCGTAGGCAACGCGAGGATATTGTGGAGATTTAGAAAAAGGAAAAAAAAAAAAAAAAAACAGGCACGGATCAGATGACGGTGATAGGCTGCTCCGCACACAAAGGGAGCGTTCGTTGGGCAGGGTTTACGGAGCAAGCCTGCAGCGAATGGGGCAGATTGTTCCGAGATCCAGTCATTTTCTCAGTCAGATCTACGCGAAGGGAGGGGAGGGGAGGGCCTGGGAGGGGAGCAAGGCGGGAGGGGTTGGGCTTGGGGGCGGGGGGATTTCTGATCAGTCTGATGCAATTCCAAGCGTGCTGCAAAGGAACTCCAAGGAGTCCGCATCACCATCGCCACCCACCCTTCCCAGATGGTGCTGTTTTAAATACGGATCTGCAGGGCTGAACGCAGAACTGGGAGATTTATTGCAAAATCCCGAGGGGGGGGGGGGGAACGGGGAATGGAGGGGCAGAATTTAAAGCTGCAACGCTTGCTTTTCCCCCAATCAAGCGGCAACCGGTCTGATTTTTCCCCCCTTGTCTGCGTGTCTCTGGATTCTAATTCACCAGGGAAGAGGTGTAAATATTGTGACATTTTGAGGCGGCTTGATGGATGAGAAAAAAATCTGTCACTCTGAAACGCTAAGTTCCCTCTCTCCTCGAGACGCCTTGCTAGCGAATACCCGCTGCTGCCTGATACAGTTGCTAGGGCTTCAAATGACTGCATCGTTAAGGGAATATTATCCTTTTAGTCAACTTGCCAATTTATCTGACAGTCGAACGGAGAAAATTGTAGATTTCGCGTCTTTGGGAGACAAGCAGGGAAAATGCTTAACTAATTCTTGTAACCTCGAGATCTTTAACAACTTAAACAAACCTCAAAAGTGTCACGTCATCCTCTCTCACCCGCGCGCACATCACATCCTCGACTTGTGAGATGAAATGATTTCGCCTAAAGTGTCGTGAAAATGAGTATCACTTTAAGAATGGTGCACCTGATATTCACTGTTTATGTGTGTTTACATAGAGCTCTTCAACAGGAAGGCAAGAAATTTCAACTGTCCAATGTGAAACCAGACGGAAGATTAGAAGGTGTTAAAGAGGAGAGGGGAAGAAAGAGGAGAGGGATATTTTTAACCTTAAAAACTGTACAGTAATCTAGCCTACTTTTGTACCCTTGGTCTTGCATATTAATATGTCTGTGTGAGATGTTAGCTTGGTCTAGCTCCCCCAATGGAATATATCAGTATTGATTCAGATGAAAATATATTCATTTTGCCTGTAGCTTTTTCAGTGTCATTGATAGTAAGACCTACAACACAGCAATTTTTGGAGGATAGAAGACAATATCTGAAAGAGCTTTGCAAACTGGGAAGCAGACACTCCATAAGAGGGAGGTATCACCATGTCATTCTCTTTGCATACAGCATTTTCATTTAACTGAACCAGAGTGTTAGTTATGTTTAATTATCATCTAATTCGTATGGTCAAGGCAGTAAATGGGATATTTAAAGCAAGTTTTTTGCTTGCTTAAAAAATATTATCAATTGCCTATCAGTATAAGTTGGAAAGAATACCTTTAAAAGATCGAAATTCAAAATACATAAGCCTCTTTGTTCATTTGCCAGATACTTTCCCAATCGAATCTGTAATTTATATTCTTAATAAGAGGAGAAGCTAGTGAATTTAGTTTCTTTCCTTTTCCTGGCCTGTCCTCTAGGGGAAGCTTAGTAAGAAACAGCATTCCAAAACCAGGCAGTGTGAGAGGCAAGGGCCTGGATGACCATGAAATAGATAATCAGCCACAAAAACCAACAAATAGAAATGAGGAAAAATCAGCATTGAGGCATGAGTTACAAAGGGTTTTTCTTTTTAATTCTGTGATTTGGAGATGAGGGCCAACTTGCTCAAATGATGTTCACTTGATTAAACTGCTTACCAACTGTTGGTTAAGATGATGTCTAAATGAACATTTTTTTTTTATTAAATATACTCCTACCAAAGCCCAGTAAAGCTAATCTTTGCCTTTAATTAGGAAAAAAAAAAAAAACTAACCATTTACACGATTCTAATGAATATGATCTGATATAATCTGATTTTAAAATTCTGCTTAAAACTAAATTTGTTCTGAAAAGCACTGACTTGCCAGAAAAATATCTATTTTTGTAGCTTTCTTTTCACTCTATGGATAATTTAATGAGTTGCCTATTTTAATTTTACAACTGCTACCTCAGAAGCATCTCAAATTATCTTTCTTTGGCTGGTATCTTTCTCTGCTGGTTTGCTACTGCTGTGTGTGTGTGTGTGTGTGTGTGTGTGTGTGTGTGTGTGTGTGTACACGGGCATGTTTGTCTCTGTGTTTTTCTAGTGGATTTAACAAGCAGTGAGTCTCTTTAAATTTACATGTCATAATCCATGTAAAGAACAGTGTGTGATATTTAATAAATAAAAATAAACATTAGCATTTAGTGAGAGCTTACCCTTATTGAATCCTATGGAAATGAGGGGGGTGGTTACCTTTAAGAGAGAGAAAGATTAAATTCTTAAACAATAAAAAGAAATGTTCTCTCCTCTTTGGCAGAAGAGTGACCATAATTTCAAAAATATGAAATCTTTCTTCTTTTACTTTGGAAATTAAAGCTATTCCTTTAACAAGTGTGACTTGAGAGAGATAAACATGTTCCCTAAGAACTAATACCCCAAAACACCATGGTGCAAAGATCAAAATGTTAAATTCTTTATCCTTGCCTCCATTCTCCTCTGGCAATTTTTGGAGTGTTCATTCTGAGTTTTTTAAAGTTCAGATGGACCTTTTCCCCCTTTGCTAACATTGTAAAGGAGTTCTCTAAAGAATTCTGCCACAATGCAGACTTTATGTGTGCATTTCCTAGTAATTTTATTTTATATGCACGTAGTGCTGTGAAAGCTCTTCGCTGGTTTCTTTATCTGATCTCTTCAGTGTGTAGGGTAGGAACCATCAATCACCTTTTACAGATGAGGAAACTCAGATTCAGAATTTCCAGAGATCATATTGCCAATAAGAGGTGAAGACAGTCTCAATCTAGTTCTTCGAATTTCCAGGACTGTACTCACAGCTCTCCAGATCATGCCAACTCAAACCCCATGCAAGCATCTGAGGGGATTGATGGCATTATTTCCTCCTGTTTCGATTTCTATACTCTAAAAGAATAAAAAGTTATTTACAAAGAGTTTCCAGAGTTCTGTAAGCCTAATGAGAAGTTTTGACCAGCCTATGACCTTCTCTTCCTGAGCCATTTTTCACTCGCCCACAACTGGAGGCTCAAAGAAGGCAAGGGTCTTCCTAAAGCTGGTACACCATCTAAGGCATAGTCACTAATTCCTCTCCAAAACCAACACAGAGGATAGGAAGAGCCAAAGGCAAGAAGCACTTTACTTTTACTTGTGAGCCAAAGAATTTGGGGCCTGGGGAGCTTATCTGAGGCCACTTAGCCATATCTGATTCATATCTGATGAAAACTCTCTGGAATTTCCTCCCAGTCTTGGATGCCTGAGGTCTTGTTTTTCTTGGTAGATATTCTGATATTTACGGTGGTCATGAGGTTGACAGGCCATTTCCCACTTGCCTAAGAGGTATACTTTCTATAGATACTCTAATATTCATAATCTTATTCTATAGACACTAATTGACAACCTACTATGTGTCAGGAACTGTGCAGAATGCTGGAGATTCAGCAATGAATAAGACCGAGGTACCTATCTTGGTGGCGCTTAGAGACATAAATGGTCCTTTAATCTGCTCTTTTCGCTAGAATAAGACAGACTTCTGGACTCTTGCCTTTATCAAGAGGACACAGTGAACCAGACTTAAAGCCTGAGTTCAAGCTTGGCTCCCGACTCATTGCTAGTAGCTGAAAAATCAGTTAGTCCCTCTGGACCCCTATTTCCTCACACATAAAACAAGGGTGATGTTCTCAGGATAAATTCTAAATTCTACTTATCTCCAAGATTGAGTGATACGATGGATAAGTTATTTTTTGGATGATAGGAGGGCCTCAGTCATCCTAACTTTTGGTGATTTACAGCTTTGGGTGCCACTGGTGCTTAACTTGTTTGTTAAGAAGCACATTATGAAAAATCAAAGCAACCCAGCATAGAAAGACTCTACATGTTGAACCTCTAGTTTTCTGAGAAATGATGACTTGGGAAGTTTTCGTTTGGACAATGATCTTAAACTTCTGCAGATTATTTTTTAAAGGGATGGGATGATGAGAGACTCATTATCAAATTAAATGCTTATTTTACTTTGTGCAAGGAGAAGTTTTCATTTTTCAGGTCATTTCCTTTTAAAAATCAAAGATACTACACCCTGAAATTGTTGGGGCCTCATGAATGATGCATTATATACACATGATAATAGATAATTAGATGGACCAACCAGGAGAAATATAAAAGGGAGCTGGTAACCCAAAGATTGAAGAAGGTGTGTGGGCATTGTGACATCCAGGAAATGCTATAGATCTGTCCTTAGCTAACTCAGCCTGGTGCAGATAATTAAGAAAAATGTGGGTGTAGAAAAACTGCAAGCCAATCCCTGGGATTGGCTAGATTGCTGCAGTAGTTCAAAAACAATTGGCACAGCCACCCACACTGGACATGATTGCCCTTTGATGAGGCAGCTATTGACTTTTATGAAGATGCCGTATTTAAAATAACTTCTGATGCACTCAGGATGACATCTATCATTCTTTTTTTTTTTTTTTTTAACATTTTTTATTGATTTATAATCATTTTACAATATTGTGTCAAATTCCAGTGTAGAGCACAATTTTTCAGTTATACATGAACATATATATATTCATTGTCACATTTATTTCTCTGTGAGCTACCATAAGATCTTGTGTATATTTTCCTGTGCTATACAGTATAATCGTGCTTATCTATTCTACAATTTTGAAATCCTGTCTATCCCTTCCCACCCTATGCCCCCTGGGCAACCACAAGTTTGTATTCTATGTCTGTGAGTCTGTTTCTGTGCTTTCTTAATGCACTAAATAAACTCAAGCAGCAAGGTGAATACTGTAATTCTGTAGCAGTGATAAGCACCAATGTATTCTGAGATATCTGTCACCATTGACATGTGATATGAAGGTGACTGTGACTCCTGTTAGTCACAAAGTCTGCATATACTGCGGTGCAGCATTTCCCAAGCGTATCTGACAACAGAACACTTGGGGAAGGGGGCACTTACTAACGTAGCACAGATTCAGAAATGTTAATTTATTCTCTTCCTGCCTTTCGGTATTCGCCACTGAGTTTTCCCTTCGGGCAAAAGGAAACCGGCATTTGGAGAAAACATTTGAAATTCACTTTTGCCGTTAGATGAGTTGCCAAGTAGAGAAAGAACTGACTGACGAGACGGCTAGGTTGTAGCAGACATCTTTCTGTTGACTGAGCTTGCTATTATCTGAAGTTTATCCTTAGTACTACCAGCACTACCCCACTGCCCAAGAAATCCATCGCTCCGTTGAGAAAGAGAAAAAGTTTAGACTATGCTCATTAACCCAGCGAGCATTGTCCCAGATAACCTGGTGTGACTGACTTCACTAGCCTCAATAGGTTATAAAGACTTCATTTTTCTCATTGCTAGACTATGGGAAAGTTTACACAAATTATGATGGGATGGGATAACATTCACTTTGCATGTACTAGGTTTTTTGCTTTGCATTTGACATAGATTATTTAACCCTCAAAGCTACTTTCTGAGATAGTTTATATTCTAATTGTATAAATAAGGAAACTGGAGCTCAGAGCGTTTAAGTAATTTACCCAAAATTATACAGCGAATCTTAGATAGAAAAGCTAAAATTCAAACCTAATGTTTTCTGGTTAGAAAGTCCATTATAAAATCACACCTCCCTGTCTGATGGCTACCACTCAGATTTGATTTGGGTCTCTCATTTTCAGTTTTGCATATCCATTTTATTAAGAGATCTTCAACACAACCTTTTGAATGGCTGAGAACCTCAAAATCAGTGGCCCCAAATGCTGCTTTATTCATTTATTTATTTTAGAGACTTAAAAAAAAAAGAAGTATAGTTGGTTTACAATGTTGTGTTAGTTTCTGGTGTACAGCATAGTGAATCAGTTATATGTATATATGCTATTCCTTTTCATATTCTTTTTCATTATAGGCTATTACACAAATGCTGCTTTATAATTATATTGAATCTTTGCTAACTAATGGAGGACTTTCAAATGACTAGTTTTCACCTATCCTTTTGGAAGCCCCATTTTCACAATCACAGACTGGAGAGAGTGATACTACTTAAAAGCGTTTTGGTAGAATCAAATCTAACTTAATAATACTGAGTTCACTGTGGCGAGCAGTCTACATTTCCATAGTTAGTTGAATCCTCACAACGACCTTTCTAGGCAGAGATTATTAATATTCCTATTTTAAAGATAAGGAAACTGAGGCATCGGTTAATTAATTAAGTCTCCCAAAGTAGCAAAGCCGGTAAGTGGCAATACTCAACCCAAACCCAGGTCTGTCTAATTCCAAGACCGTTCTTTCCATTGGCAAACTATTCTGTAAGTCCCTATGTAATCTTAGCTGCTATTATGATGATTGCTGTCCTGTTTAAAACACTAGTGAGAGACAGAATTGTCCAGAAATAAGTATGAAGTCACTAAGGAGAAAGATGAGTATCTGGAACTCTTCACCTGCACATTCTTCCTTCCACTTACTTGAGTTTATTAACCCCATGGATAATGTCTAACTCCCTTCTTAACTTGTTTAGGGCAGTTCCAAGTTAGTTGACTTCTGAGAGTTATTGAGTAAGAAACGTTATAAATTGTTTAGATTAGGATTTGGTGTGTTTAGAAGCCTTTTCATAAATTTGCCTTTTCAAACTGTTACTGGCTACAGCACTGCAGACGCTGTGATGAGGAACGCCCCTTCCAAAAACACAGTGGATGACAAACCCCCAAAGCTAACATGTTGTTTACAGATATGGAGAAGAAGAGGATGGACAAGCACAATCCTAAACATAATTACAAGGCTTACAGTCCCTGCTGGGGACTAAAATGTTTATTGGCTTTCCTTGTGCAATTTAACATTCTTCTTCCCAAAGCCCTGCTCCAAACTTGGAACTCCTCTGGAAAGAGCATCTCATTTGGGAGAATGCCAAGTATTGGTGTCTGGGTCCTTTGCATCTTTACACCAACTCAGAACTCAGAATACCAGCTCTAGAAACTAAACCAGGGGGACAGTCTAGGTAAGGGATTGTACATCTACTTGGGCATCTTCCTAATAAATTTCATCCATCTTCCTCCTGGAAAGCAACTCTTAGAAAGATGTGGTTTTCAATGAGAGATTGGATGCATACTGGTAAACCTAAGATAGTACAAGTCAGTGGTCTTTGCAGAGCTGCCAAAGTCATTTAAGGAGTTAAAGATGTGGAAGCCTATGGGGAGACCTCATCCTGCCTCCATTCTGAGCTACAAGAGGAAGGATGGCCTGAACTCACAGTGCATTTGTTATGTCCCCAGAGCTCAGAATCCAGCCCAGCAGGAAAGGATGATCTTCAAGGACATTTTGGTGTATGAAGAAGTCTGCCTAAAGCCCTGTCACAGATGTCTGTGTAATAGAAAATGTAGAAGAGTATGAAAGCTTACCTTGACTCAAGGCTCTAATTTAAGGGGAAATAATTACATGAGTTCCAAGTTTTAGTTTAACAAATGATCACGCAGTTCCTGAAAGCAGTCCAACTTTAGAAAAAAGTACCATAAAGATGACCTAGTTCACAGATTCCCCAAATACACTGAAATCACCTGAATCATTTGGTCCTTCTTAGTTAAAGTCTGTGCCATCAGGCTTGACAACCACGGCTTATAGCCCACTGCCCTCATTTCATTGGTCAGGCAACTGAGGAGCCCAGTAGTCAAGATCTTTCAACTTATCCAGCAAACATTTCTATGAAACTGACGGTATTGATGTGAACAGGCTTAGGCTAGTGAAGCGACTTACCTGAGTCACACGGCCAGAGAGGGATACAGTTTAAACTAGGACCCAAATTCTCTTGACTACTGAGGGCCTTAAAATCGTATTATGTGACAATGACATTTCTCCTATTTCCCAATAATTAAAATATAAGCAAACAATGAACAGTTTGTGCAAGATTTTAATTATCTTGATTTTCAAAATAAAGTGTTTTGCATAAAAGCTAGACTAATTTCTAAAATATAAACATAATTAACAAAATCTTGACAGCATTCCAATAAGACGTTATTAATCTCAAGTTGGTAGGACAAAACTAATTACAGTATTTTAAACTTCTTCAACATTCCATAGTTTCTTTACGATTATTGAGATACTCAAAGACAAGATCAATTGAAACCTCAGGTTTTCATTGATTCCTATATTATTCTCTCTGTTTTCAGTTACTTCACCTGGTTCTAGGTTTTTATCTGAAATTTGACAACAGCTTTATTTATTTATTCTCGTAGCTTCCTACCCTCTCGCCCTAGGAAAACAAAACAAAAATTGATTTATTTCTTTCAAAACGAAAATCAAGAAGTAAAGGGGAAATTCTAAAATTTCTTGAAATCTCTAGTTTTAAACACATTACAAAATGTTTACTAATTTAAACTTCATATTTTTAAACTCACATTATTTTCCAAAGACATAGTCTTTAAGACTGTTTCTTTTGTTCTTCATATGACATCTATGCATATAATTTTGCTTTGGTGGTTAACTTCTATTATTACATAGTGCTCTGAAGTTGTGCTCTTATTAATTAATTGAAGGGTAAATTAGACACTTTATAAATTCTTCTAGGAATGGACGGCAAAATCATATAGATAAATAATAATACAAATTGTCAAAAACATAAAAACAAAAAGTAAAATTAGAAAAAAATGTTAATTAGTGAAGCAAATAGTTAAGAATATGTCAAACTTCGACATATTTTTTGAGATAAATTGGCATCATGTCGGTTAGCATGATTTTCTTTTATGGAATTCAACTTATTTTTACTCACTTTAATTAGTTTTTGTGTGCAGATAAAATGGAAGGCAATGGAAATTTGGCTTGCAAAGTAGTTCTAAGATGATCTACATCCACAATCTGCTTGTAATACCATAAAAATATGTTTATTATGTGAGAATGGTAATTCAAGTTAGCATTCAGTATAGACAAAGCAATGCAAGCTAACTTCAGTTATTTATCCTGGGAACTTTTTCCTTTTTTTTTTTTTTTTTTTTTTTGCTTAAAAAGGCCAGAATATATGATAGCATTGGCTCATTCTTCCCAAAGCCTCCTAGAAAATGTGTCTGAGATAAAAGATTCTCAATGCTAAAGATTTTACTGTATTTGGGAGAGGCATAAAGTTTGGTAGTAAAGAAAGTCTTCACTTTCTTCATTTTACTTTTAATATTTTTTGGGGGGGTATTCTGGTTTTTATTTATTTACTTATAATGGAGGTACTGGGGATTGAACCCAGGACCCTGTGCATGACTACTGAGCTATACTGTCCCCCCCTATTTTTCTAATTCGGTGTGGATCCTGTCTTGGAATATTTTGGAAGGGCCAAAATATTCAGTCATGTTGGATCGGAAGATCCTAACGGAGATATACCTGACAAGCGAAATCATTGGTGAAACATGATTCTAGGAATCATGGAGGTTAGCATGATCCTCTTTTGTGAACTTCAACTTAGTTTTACCCTGTTCTAATTAGGTTTTGTATACAGACAAAACAAAAATAAATGGTTCAATTTAGGAGAAACTTCAAGCTTCAAAAGTAGGGTAGTGTTTCATAGACCTTACCTTCTGAGAAAAATTATTTCAAAATGAACACTTGAGAATATGAAAGCACTCTCCTAATTTAACAGTTAAAGGCCCATAACTTGGGATGTTAATTGGAGAACAGAAAAATCACTTGTTCTTATATGATTTTGTCGAGAACTAAACACAAAATGTCCTATTCAAGATCTGTTTCTTTTGAAAAATGCTTCATCTGAAAACTAAGGATAGAATACATAGCTTTGATGTAAAGGCTCATCTTTTTTGTGAAATAACCACATCTGTCTCCAAGCTGCAAGGGAAGGATTTATCAATCTGATTGAATCTTCCCTTTAGTTTTTCACAACAGCTGTGTTCAGATAATTCATGGCTCCCATGTTTCCTGAGCCCTGGATAATTTCACAGACATGTCTAATACGGGGCCTCCACATTTTCAGAAGAATATGGAGATCTTGGAGAAGGTCCAGGGTAGACCAAGGGACATGATTAATGAATGGATTGGAAGTTGGAGTTTATGAAGAAAGGTTGTGAGATCTGATTTCTCGCTTTGAGAAAAGTCTGAGTGGTGACTTAATAACACAAGAAGGTTAGTAAGCAGCTGTTCTCCATCTTCACTAAGGTTGGATGAAACGAAATAAGATATAAATTGCAACAAGAACAAAAATATGTTACAAGTGGGAACTTCCAAGCACTAGAATTGCTGGATTCTTAGAAAGGTCCTCAGAAAAAGGATGTGTAGTCTACTTTCCTGGTCTGCAGTGATGGCCCCACGAGTTGTGAGGACAATGAGATAATCTCTTAAGATCCCTCCTGGATCTATCTTTTTGTAAGTCTATCTAATCATAGTTAGAAAAAATGGTTGTCCTGATGTATGTCTCATTTTCTACCCACCACTATCTCTACCCTGATGCTTCATTCTCTGACTACTTTCCGTAAAGCACTGCTAAACAAAGATGGCTAAGGCATTGATCAACCACGGTGGGCCCTCCCCAGCTGCTAGCTGCCCCTCCAGCTTTAGGAACAAATTTCTTGCCCATCACAACTACCATCTGACCACTAGGGTCATGCTGATGGTCATCTTTCTATACACCAAACTTATGGCAAGGGAAAACAAAACCAAACAAAGCATAACTTCCTACTTTTAACTAATGCACAAGTGGCCCAATGGATTGAAAGACAAATCTTAGGTCCAGAATTTGAGAAGCTAGGGAGCTGAAATGTGCTTTACTCATATGCCTGGATCATAGCCCACAAGGCATTAGGAAGTCAGCAAGTTTTCATCAGTTAAATGAATGTTAACTACAGAGTGAAGGTAGTAAACTGAAGTTGAGAAGGTTGAGAGTTGCAGAGTTCTTCAAGTTATTCTGTAGGCAAGACCAGTCTAAAGCTGAACCCTTGCTGTCACGTGTGTATCATTGAGGATTTTGTCCCCACTAGGCCTGGGATATCCAGAGGACTTGGACAAGACAGCTGATGGCACAAGTTGCTCATGTCCTTCATCAAAAAACAAAAAAAAAGAATACTAGACTCTGTATAGATTCAGAATCACGTAAAAATAGGCCAAATTAGGGTGATTTTTAAAATACGACTTTAGGAAGTTGGGTAATTATATTTTTTTCTAAATTATCTTTTTACATATGTTGCTAACTTTCTCCATGAAGAATATAAAATTTAGGACTGGGAAATCTGTCACCCCAATCATCACACAGCCTAAATGGTTAGGTCTCAAATATGAGGGAATCTGATCCTCGCCATCTGATTCAAAGTCCTGAAACCCTTTGGTTTAAACCTGCTAACTCTTCTCATGGCTCTTCTCCCAGCAAGACCAACAACTGCCAGTCTTAACTCTTGTCCTAAGTCCACAAATCACATCCCTTTTGACCATGTTTACAGAAACATTATAATGAGTAAACCAATTTATTGCTCACTATTCATCTTTAAATGTTCTCAGGGAAAATCTGGTACCTTGGAGGGTTACAAGTTGATGACTCTCATATGCTTGGGAGTGAGTCTCAGTGGTTTCATAATGGTTTGGGGGGCTGTTTTTCATGATCCAACTAAATATTATTCCCAGATGGGATCAGGTTTTGACCTTCTCCTTCTACTCTCCCAACCTTGGACCTTCCAACATTTTCTTACTCTGGTTCCTTTCTTTTGTTTGCCTTTAATGGCCATGCCTGGTTACATAATTCCTGGAACAGGTGTTGACCAATTTGGACACATTTCAGTAGGGCACACATCTATGCTTGTGGTTCATAAAAAGCTTTTGGAGAAGTACACCTCATAGTAATGTACCATGTAATGAATAGGGATATTATTTCTCACTTAAGGTTTTCCTCAGGACAAGCCTGACTCAATAATTTGGAGGATTGTGAGTGACAGTTGGATGCTGGATTGGGTCTGTTAAATCATGCAGCATGAATTTGAAAACATCTTTGCCACTCTGCTCAGCAGGAGAGTTTTCTGTTTTACTTCGTATTATCCCCTGCTAATTACTCTAATTTTCAGCAGTTTTTGAGGGCAATTCATTTGATTGTAGACAACTTTTTTTTTTTTTTATATAAGGACGACTGAAGGCAGGGGTAACTAGGAAACTTAAATAAACATAATGAAACATAAAATGCTTATAGTGTTAGTAGAATTGACCTCAGCCAATTAAAATTATTAATAGAAAAAATATGTCAGTGTCAAATCTGAGCTTACTGCCTCTGTTCCCCACTTAGACACTAATGAGGATTAGCTTCTGTTTCCTGATAAGAATAGATGGGAATTTCTTCCTGACCTTTGTCCATCTAGAAGATTGTATTGTGATGGTATTAGACCATAACCAAAAATAAATAAAGATTTGGACAAATTCAAAATTATTTTTTTTAAGTCCTACAAAAGTGAAATAGGGAGCATTTTCTTTTCAAGCAGTGAAGTTTTTCCTCCTTTTGGTGATGGAGAAAACATTCAGATCACACATTTGGAATCTTTGCTGTATTTCAATCATGTCAGAGGTCAGTCTTTTAGAAGAATCAGAAATATGTACTCTATACTTTCAGCATCACCATTGATCACAGCAGGAAAATAATTTTGTGAAATTTTGACCTTAGACCTCTAACACTATCTCTATATGCTACCTGAATTAAACAAAGAAAAAAATTATTCAGAATTCCATGCAAGACACTGGTAGGATCTTAGTTTATCTTGGCATTGTCTTTGAATGTAAGATGTATTTTTAAGGCAAATAGGCAAGTGTTTCAAGTCTGGGCTTTTATGCTTTTGGTAACACTATAATCACCAATCAGAAAGTTTGGAAGTGCTTAAAAGTGTTCAGAGGTGTGATTCATCTGAGGATTTATTTGAAGTTGGTGTTTTTCCTTTATTTCTAAATATTCCTGCCATTTCTGACTCGTCTGTCTTTTCCTCAGTAGAACTGCTCCACACACTGGAAAGTAAAGATACATCTAGCTGTTTAACGTCAGGGGAGAGTAGGAATAAGACTGGCCATGGACACAAACAGTGTTTCAGAAATAACACTCCTTCCTTCAGCAGAAATGCTGACGTGGCAATGTAAATTTAGCAGGTAGATTTGCTATAACTTCTCATTCAGCAGCATTGAGAATGCTAAGTTTCTGGATGTTCACTGGCTAGGGATTTTTCAGGAAGGAACTAAATTACAAATTAAAAATCTGGGGAAATAACTCATTTTCAAGCAAATTTAAAGTTGGAAAGTAACCATTGGTTTGAAGTTAGCATTAAATTATATTAAAACAATTAGGGTAGGGCTCCTTCAGTACTTTATAAGGTAGTACAAGTTTTTTTTTTTTTAATTTATGAACAAGCCTCTCAAATTATTTTGCAATATTAAAAGAAATTACGTCTGCATTCAGCCTACACTCCTAGGAATTAATACAGAGGTTCTTTGAGGTGGCCAAGCCAGGCTTCATGGCCTCTGTCCTTTATTGCTTCTGGCTAGCCTGCATATTTCCCATTACATATTCTGCAGTTTACTTCCCCATCTGTGCAGTAGGGTAGCTTGTATTGGTCATGTATACTATCAAGAGGTGCAAAGTTAGATGTGTGACACTCTAAGAATATGCATATATTTGAATAATTTGACTACTCAGTCCAACAATGTGCAAAGATGCCATGAAAGATCACACATCCTGGTAACACTTTCAAGAAACAGATAGGTTCCCTTTTGGGGGGCTGGGGAGAGTCAGGGATATTTCTAGCTGGAGTTTCTGACTGATTAAAGCCTTGTCTCTGGCATTTAGCTGTGTGAACTTGGGCAAATTATTTCGTGGCACTGAGCCTTGGGTTCTTCATTTATAAAACAAGAATAGTAATTTCTGTTACGTCTTTGGAAGCTCTAAAATAGCTAATATAAGTGCACTCATTTTTTTAACTGTCAACCCTTAGGTAAACTCAACTGAGTATATAATATTATATATTCAGTTCAACAGCACATTCCTGATAACCACAAGAGGGTCCAGAAAGGAAACTGTTTATAAATCTTTCCCTTTCCCCAAATTAATGTTCGCGTGTTTAGAGAAATTCTTAAAAGCAATGAGTCTTAGCAATTTATTAGGTCAAACCCCTTTAAGATTACAGAAAAAATGCACATACACAGAAAACTGCCTACCAAATTTTGGGGGGATGGGAGATTTCCCTAACACTCATCTATGCCTCCCTTAAGAAAGGATATTTCTCAAAATGTAACCTCAGATAGTCTGCATTCCAGTTGCATGGGGTGCTTGTTAAAATGCTAATTTCTGGACGCTGCCCCATCGTTACTAAATCACAATTTCAGGAGGAGAAATCTGCATTTAACAGGCACCCAGGTGATTTTAATGCTCGGAGGAGGTCCAAGGACTTCAAGTTAAATGCCGCTGTTTTGTTCCCCATTCTAAATTATAAGGTCTGTCCTAGTGCCTACGAACCGGTCGAACTAATGGGAAGAAAATCCAGCTTTAAAGCTGGAACCTAGGTAGACGGTTGAAAGCGTTCGTCCAATGGCAAATTGAAAACGGTCCTTTGGACCCTAGCCACTTAAGTTCTCTCCAAGGGTCTTGGCTACCGGCAAATAAGAATCCGAAAGACTGCTCTTCTGCTGGGGAGGGGGGGGGGGGCGAGAGGAGAGGAGTAATTGAGCCAACTACCCCCTAACTCCTACCACCCCCACAACACACAAATACGTTAGAACAGAAGGCTTTTTATTTATCTTTGCTGCCCAGGTTCATTATTAAAAGGGTTGGTTTATGTGTGTGAGTTTGCTAGGGAGGGAAGTGGAAACATCTGCAAAACCGTGCAATGCCCTGGAACGGAACTCTTCTAATAAAAGATGTATCATTTTAAATGCGCTGAATTTTGATTCTGGTAATTCGTGCACTGGAGTGTCTATTTCGAGGCAGCGGAGGTATCATATGACAGCGCACGTCAAGGCACCGTGGAGCCCTCTCGTGGACTCCCACCCACTTTCCCATTCACCCGGAGAGGGCTGCTCGCGCAGCCGCTCCCCCCGGCGAGCTAGCATGAAATCTCCCTGCCTCTGCCGAGATCAAATGGAGCTCCTCGTTCAGGGGGTGCGGGTATTACCTCCGCCATGCAATTTCCACTATCAATAATTTAACTTCTTTGCTGCAGAACAGAAGAAGTACATACCGGGCACCAAAGACTCCCCCCTACCCCTTCTTTTTAACCAAAGGAATCGTGAAAAAAATAATAGAGTCTGGGAGTTTCGGGGCCGAAGTCTTCCCCAGAGCAGCTGCCTTGATGTTTACTTTGACAAGTAGTGACTGAAAAGGTGGGTTTCTTTTCTTTCTTTCTCTTTCCGTTTTTCTCTGTTTGGTGGGCTAGAAAGCGTTGTGGATTTAGTGAGGTCTGTCATTGCCTCAGCTTCCTGGCTGGAGCAAGTAACTTGGTGTAACGTTATCTGGGGGTGTTCATTAATAAAAAATGCCGTTATTATCTTGATTGAATTCCTATTAGGCAAACTCCAGAGAGGTCAGTGCACGAACTCTGTTTAAGCCGGCGCGTTTAAGGCAGCGGAGTAAACCAATAGCCCCTATGCTCTGTGCAATTTCATTGTGTGCTCGCGTTTGCAAGCTCCGTCGTGCGGGAAGGTGCGGGAAGGTGTGTCTGTGGCCCGGGAAACGCACGCCCTCTCCCGCAGAACTTGGGTGCTGGGATGGGGCGGAGGGAGTTGCTAGGGAGGGGAGCCAGATCCCGGGGGCGCTGGATTCGCGCTGGTTCCCTCCCGCCTCCGCGCGCACAGCCGGGATTTCCACGGAGGACGCGGGATGCGGGGTTCCCCGGGGCGGGGGCTAGGGCACCCCCACAGAGCGGCGGGCGTGGCGCGTGCGTCCTGTCCAGGCGCCCTGGGGACCCGCGCGGGGTTTGCGGGACTACGTCTTGGGGCCCCGGTGACAGGCGGCGCGGGGCGCGCGGGCCAGGGAGCCCCGGCAGCCCTGGGAATTCCGGGGGCCGAGCGGGGGCGAGGAAAAGGCTCGGCGTTCCCTTTAAGCGGCCGCCCCGCACGGGTCTCGGTGGCGCGGGCGAGCCGGGAGGGGGGCGGGGGGCGGCGCCGTTTGACCAATCGAAGCTCAACCGAAGAGCTAAATAATGTCTGACCCGAGCTCTAGGCGCAGGCTGGAGCTCCGGGTCGCCGCCGCGCCGGGGCGCACCCGCCCGCTCGCTGTCCCGCGCACCCCGTTGCGCTGCGGGCTTTCGGGCGGGGTCGAGGAGCCCAACCGGCGCGCCCCCCACCTCCTCCTCGTGAAGCTTTGATGAGACACTTGAACTGCAGCTGCCACCGCTGCTGTGGGGCCGGCGGGGAGCGGCTCCACGACGGGGACCGGGGCTGGGCTCAGGGGCCAGGAGCGGGACAACGATGTGACTCCGCCGCCGAGGACCCGTGAGCTTTGTGTGGACCCCGAGGTAGGCGAGCGTCGGGCATGGGGCTTGGCGCGGGAGACGCCCGTCTGCCGGGAAAGTTGGCTGATGGGGCCCGAAGTTATGGGAAGAGGCCAGAACGCTCCCTTTCCTCCCCTCCACGAAAAGGGGGGATTGGAGTTGCTCGTGAGGAGCTTTCCCCTTCCATCTTACAACCCTGAGGGGCAGCCAGGGACCCCCGAGAGAGAGGGACCCCGGGAAGCCCTGAAAATGGGGGGCGAGAAAGCCAAGAGGAGACGCAGAGCTGCGCGACGGGAGAAGACGGCGCCCCGGGGTCTCCCGAAACCCTCCCCAGCAGAGGAGGGGTCGTGAGAGTGACTTAGGGCGTCAGCTCTACGGGGCCCCGACTGAGGTGATGGCGTTGGGACGGGGTATTAATTTTCACATTGTCTGAGCGGTCCCCTCGCATATTTTGGGGGGCCCTTTGCTCCCGCAGCCAGCATCCCCGTCCCCGAGGCTCCGGCAGGGCTGCACACGATCACCTGCTCCCGAGGAGTTGAGATCAAAGCGGACTTATCCAGGTCCAATGCCAGTGTATCTAGGGAAACTTGAGACACTCCTCGAACCTGAAAGGGGCTGCGGGGCTCCGGGGCCAGCTGTGCTCACACCTCTTCCCATCTCGTGCCCTCCCTTGGGACACCTTCCAGGGAAGTAGAAGTTTTGACTTTCACGTCTCGGGAGGGATGTGTGTGAAGGCTGTCCTGACTCGGGTGGGTCTCTGAGGATGCAGAGCTGGGAAGGGGAAGTGGGTGAGAGAGCTGTGCCTGGAAGGAAATAGCTGAGGGTTGGAGGCTTTTTGCCCGACGGGCAGAGAAAGGGAATTGCAGACTGGGGGCACCCCTGGGGAGAAAAGCCTCAGAACTGCTAGGTGTGCTAGAGTCACAGTCACAGTCTTAGGATGCTGTGTTTGTGTGTTGGGGGTGGAGCGGGGTGGAGTGGGGTGGAGGGACGCGGTTGGAGGGGCCCGAAGGAGGAGGGGGCAGGGAGAGCGGCGCTAGGGAAGGTAGAGGGTGCCCTCTGCCGGCCAAGCTGCCCACAGCAGCTCCTGGGGGCGGGAGGCTGGGGGTGGGGAAGTGGTTAGGGATGGCACTGAGGGATCCCTTCGGTAACAGGGAGGAGGGACCTTGTTGAATGACGCTTCTGACTCCCAACTCGGATGAATTTCGACTCTTCGCGCCTCTTTGGTTCCAATGCAAAAAGTTTTCCTCGAGCCAGGGGAACGGACTACGATTGGTGGTGTGTTAGGGCTTCTTAGTTAGATCTTATTTTAGGGTCCTTCGGATCTCTTACTCTTATTCCTCAGTGTCAGCAGTAAACAGCGAACATTTCCTGACAAGAATGCAGGAATGTTCTTGGCCAGAAGCAAAGAAAAGCATATTTCTGAGTGTTTATTAATTCCTTTAGTACAGTTATCTTTTAAAGCCAAGCAATATTTAATTGGGAACGTTGATTTTTTTTTAGCGTATAAAACTGCGCATTGAATTTTAATAGCATATAATAATGTTAGTAAATGAGACCCTGATATTGGCTTGACTTCTTGGAAAATATCCCCTCTCCTTTATTTTTATCCAAAAATGTCTATTTTTATATGAGTTTGTTATAAAGTCAGGGGTCATTTGGCCTTAAAATTATATTTATATCTACTTATGTTTTTTGCATGTTACTTATTAGGTTATGATTACAGATTTAATTCGTCTAAACGTCGGACCCCTCAGTGTTTACCTCATGCAATATTATAAATTTTATGTTAGAGGTTTCTGAGATTATGGCATATAGCACTTCAAATTATTATTATTATTATTATTATTATTACCATCATCATCATCAAAATAAAAATAGTAGATCACATCGCATGTAAAATTTACAAAGTTTTGACCCTGGGAACCACACCCCTTTAAAACAGTCACTAATTCCTGTTCCTTGATTTTGCAAATACCTTGCTTAAGATTCTTTTTTAAGTTCATTGCCAGACTAGCAGTGGAGGTGAGAAAGGAAAGAGACACTTGTTGAAATATAACCGTAACCTTAACTGGAATTTAAAACACGTTGGTCACCGTTACTGGAATTCCAGGGTCATACAGTCCTCTTTTTTTTTTTTCTCTCTCACTTTATTTTGCAAAAGGTGATAAAAGTTGGTAAATATAGACCAGTACTAAGTATTATGACAGGAGAAACATTATGTATGTAGAGCTATTTTAAGTCATTACAGAACATTTCTATTTATAAATGATATAAGCAGAAAGAAATGATTTCCAGATAAACAAGACTTACGTACATGTTTTGAAGCATTAGAACATTGCATACACACTTAGACATCACATTTTTTTTAAAGCAAAATAACAGAGTAATTTTTCACATACCTTTGGAGCCTTTCATTGCCCATTCAGAGCTGGATTAGTAACTGGAAACCTTGTTTATTTTAAGGCGATACTTAAGGTCATTTAAGTTTTATAGTAGGTTAACATTTGAGTATGCGGAAAATAAAGCATTTAGGAACTCTGTTTTATGATGTCTTTTCAATAAGTATAACTTTTACTTGCAATCAGAAGGAACCAAGAGAAACCAAGACAGTGATCATTTGCCCAAAATGTAATGACCACCTCAAATGATTCATTTTTACTATATGAATTAATTGTCTAAATCTTAAAATGACCAAAGAGGGGTGGGGAGGTGCTGGGATGCTGCTGGTTCATCTTGATTCACCGGGAGGGGGTGAGGGTGGGGTGGGCGTGAGGATCCTGTAAATAATGCAAATTTCTAAAATCCTGGATCAAAGTCCTTGGGCTTCCTGTTTAGTAGGGGCACCATTGGAATGTAAGTTATTCTCTTCCTGGAGTCTTTAAGAGGCCCAGCTTTTCAATAGTCAAAATGCAGATGATTGATAATCTCATTTCTTTCAAACATGAATAGCTCTGGTTTGTAGCTTAGCACACACCGAAAGCTGAGCACGTCCACCTGATAGTATAGCAGAGAGCTTGTTTACATTTTTTGTACATTTGTCTTTAGAACCTTCTGTGAATACCCACACCCACCCCCATTCACACACAGCTCTATATCCAGGTGGTGAACTTGTGGAATGTAACAGCCAGCAGCTTTAGGTCTTAATCATTGACTTAATCTTCTACTAAGCTTAGAGAATACTGAAGATGTACACAATGAAAGGTCATATACAAGTAGTTCATTAACATTTTAGGTTTAGGAAGTTAGTCCCAGAGTAGAGAGAAGAACAATTTTAAGACTTATTGATTAAAAACAGCGTGGAGAGTATATAAGAGCTCAACGCAGAATATCTTTTAAAAGGAAAAGCACCGCCACTTCAGATGTCCCTAATACTGAATTTATTTTAATGGGTTGAGACACAATTTTCAACTTGCATCTCCCTATATGGAAGATTTCAGTTTGTGCGAGGGGGCTAGCCTCGCCCAGTGCCAGGGAGCATATCCCTTTAATAGGGTAATTGCTAACTTGTCTCAACTTGTTGTCAAAAGATTATTGTGGAGCCCTCAGTTTCCACTAATTGCAAAATTGCTGCTTAATTGAAGGACTCTCAACCATCTAGTGCAGCCATTCAGCCACTGGCAGGCTCTGTAATCTCAAGCTGTGAACTGCATTTTAACAGAGGAATGGAGGAGAGAATCTGGGGGAATTCTAGGCTGAAAATGCTGTCTGTTGTTAAATGGAGGAAGAAATCATTTGAACCAGAAGCCCATGAAGTTGCGTCATGATAAATTTTCTTAATTAGGATGAATAACATGCCCAGATGGGCTTCAGAAGTGAATGAGTGAACTTCTTGGTTACGCTCTGCATCCGTTTACTCTGTTTAGGATGGAGTAATGTTAAGCGATAAATGATGTTGGCAAATGAAATCCGTATGCCATTTGTAAGTGGGGTTCAACCCTGGGAAACAGAGGAAGGCTTTGGTGTTTTTAAACTTAGCCATATGTGTCCTCTAAGTCTCCTTAAACTTCCATGTGAAGTGTAGACTTGTGTAATCCTAAATAATTTTATACTTTAAATGCATCTCTGGCTTTCCAGAATACTTATACTAAAGCCTTAGAAAAGTCATGGACCCAGTTTTTAAATATATGGAATCATTGATTGATGATAGACATGAAACAATGGCGCTTACTGATATATTGACTTCGGAAAACTTTTTGGGGTGAGGGAGTGATAAATGGGCGTGTTTTCTAAGTGAAGGGGAAGGTGTTCTTTCTGTAAGAAAACTGTGAGTATCTGGTTAAATAAGAGGTGTAGGAGCTTTCATTTAAATGCAAGCACTCAAATTCAAGTATGAACTCTGGGACATCTATGGTCTTGGTGAAACAAATCTGACCCAATAATACTGGAAGCTAAGCAGTGACTCACTGCCCTGATGTCTCACTCATAGACTGCCGGAAGTTTGAGGCTGGGTTCCAGTAGATGAATTGGAGACTGGGTGTAGGACTCTGGGGAAGCGAAGTAAACTCACAAGCCTCAGTGACAGCCATAATAAAGTGAAAGTTTATTTCCAAAGAGCCCGGAGAATAACGAACGTCATGCAGTTTCCCCCAAAGGTCCACTTGAAAGGACTTTTCATTGGTTGTCATGGTAGTAATGTCCTGATTTTGAAAGCTCGCAGAACCTAGTAGCTCTTAAATGTGCTTTCATGTTGATTCCTTTGGTCTGACTGAAGCTTTATGACGACCGTCTGTGTTTTTGACATGCCTCTGCATTTTAGAGGGAGGAGGGCAGGCAAAGGGAAGATTCCTTAACTCTAAGACAGTATAACTAGGAAACGTGTAAAATCATATGGTAAAAAAAAATCACTGAACTTCAAAATGGCTTCTTAAAATAAAGCTAGAAGGCTATCTGTCAGTTCATGACAACTAGTATGTATAAACTGAAGACTTATATGATGGAAATTGAAGGAAGATAAGTGGACAGCTTCAGGGAATTTAAGCAACTCATCAGAAGTTGAAGTAACAGTGCCATCTAGAGAACAAATCACCAGCTTTACCAGCCAGACGGCTTATTTGCCACATGCCCCCTTTTCCCAAGGCTACAGCTACTGGGACTACCTTGCTGCTCTGTTCAGACGTGGTGAGGGTATGTGTTGGGATAGTTTAGGATGCACTTGGGATTGTAGATGAGGTTCTAAAACAGGCAGATCCTTAACTCATTACCTACACTAAGTCCTTTCAGCATTTTAAGCCAAGTGTAGAATAACCTGCCAGGAGTAAGGGCTGGCCTCCTTTTTGACATTTATTATTTTCCAGGATATATCCCTAAGCGCTAAGGACAAAGGTTCTGATTTTATTTACTTGCTACAGGCAATTCATTGTCCTTTCTGAGATATAATAACACCAAATAAATTGAGTAGAGTGACCTTAAGAATGTCTTTGATCTATGATCTAATTTTAGCTTTCATGATTTGAGAAGAATTAAGAATAAAATAAAGGTCATATACGTAGGAAGACTTTAAACACCAAAAAAGTTGACTGGGGAGTGGGGAGAGAAAGAACCAGAAGAAGGAAATTGTGAGAGTTGCTTCAGTCTTAGGATAAAGATGTACATCTGAGCCAGCACCAAAAAATAACAATGGAACCAGAAACCAATAATGACAAATCAGCTTAAAATTCTTTGATGGCAAAATCTACATTTAATTCATTTTTACTCTGCTCCCACAAGAGCATCCAAAACAGTTGTGGTAGCAGAAGAGGCTCTTTGACAAATATTGTTGAATGAACAAATAAATTGATTAATAGTTGCCTCAGGTCCTGAGCACCAGTGTAGACAAGGAAGAAACGTTATCATGGGAGAAAAATGCTTATTTGTTTTGCTGGCAGAGAGGCAGAAATTGGAGGAAATACATGCAACAATACTATTTTTTGTTTTTCTAGTACCTACTACAAATGTCCTTTTGTTGGCTTAGCTCTAGAATGTCTTAGGCACAATTTGGTTCACTCATAAAAGTATCATGTTTGGAACATAAGAATATTAACATTGATTTAGACAGTGGCAGCTATATACCTACTGGTGGATTTTTGTTTAAATGTTTTCAATTTCGGGGGTCCCTGTGGAGATGCCAGTCATTGTGCTTCAGGGAATGGAAAACAGTATATGTTAAGTTTGTGCCAATTTCTGGTAAGCAGATAGCCAAAGAAAGTCATTGTATTGTCTGTATACTGTGTCATCAGTAGAAGCATCAGAGAAAAAATTGCTTTAAAAAAAAGTGTGTGTGTGTATCACACATACACAGAGAGAGAGACAGGGAGGGAGGGGAGAGGAAGAGGGAGAGAGAGGGAAAGAAGGAAACTCATTGAGTAAAATGTTTGCCACATGGGATGTAGTCTAATCACTCTTGGTTTAGAGCTGCTACCATCAGCATTTGCTGCATTTTCTGATACTTGCTTTCTGCTTTTGGAAACTGAAACTCTGCCCAAGCTGAACAAGTTTCTCTATCTTTTCACATGTTCATTTATTTCTTAAATTATGGGGAGTGTTTTTAAACACAGATAAATTTCTTTGACATCACGCGGAATCTGAAGGTCGAGAAATTTGCTCCATGCCGCTGGAAGAGATGCTTGGCATGGGCCCCAGGCCACATTCCTAGACCACACCGTTGAAGGTGTTCTCTCTTATGCAACATGGGGAAAGTACATCCAGCATTAACACGCTGGCTGATGATGGCTTCTGAAGGCACAGACGATATGCTTATCATTTTGAAACATAAAGCCAGCAGACATTCTGTCGAATGATAGAATCTGGATCATTTGCATTTACTTACATGTAAAATACTATGATTAGGTTAAAAGTCAATTGTATAACTGAAGGGTAGAATATGGAGTTGGGACAAGGTTTAGGGGGCTGACTTAGACTGTAGAAAGGAAACTTAGATGTTTTAAATAAGCCGAGGTTCAGGGTGAGCCAGTGGTATGTGTATATTGGGGTGGGGGTGGGGGATGTGAACAAAGCTACTGTAATTTTGGTCTACACCAGTAGAAACATAATACTCAAATGGGGAAGCTGATAATTTTCCTCCATTTTTAAGTTGACTGTATATAGAATATTACCTTCAGTTGAGGAACTAAAATCAGTTGCTTTAGGTACATCATAGACAAATTGGTACACGTTGAGGTCATTGTGACCAGGGTGCCTAGGGGAGCTTGAAACTGATTGCAAGTGAGAAATGGTTGAGGGAACTTGGAATGAGTGGCTTGGGGATGAGAAAACTTAGGCTGGAATGGTGAATGTATCTTTTCTCCCTGAGAGACTCGTGATGGTAGGTATACCCTGGAAGGCTGGGTTAAGAAGAATTCTGAAGCTGTCCAGCCTCAGTGAGAAGGAATGTTCTGATGTTAATGCTGGGTCAGGGTGGCGGCATGTGGGATATGTCTCTGACATCCTGATTTAGAGGACAGTCTTCACAAATGGGAAGAACTAGCACAAGGAGGAGGGAGTAGGTTTATTTTATGTTGCCCCAGAGAACAGACCTGGGACCAGCCGTAGAAATTAAGGTACTGTACGTAGTATCCAGAATAATGTTCAGTTCCATTTAATTAGGGAAATAGTGAAGGCTCACTACATACAAAGCACTGTGTTGGGGGGGAGTTTATACTCCAACAAAAAAAAAGAAGCTTCTTTGGAATATGATCTGTTTCCTGCTATAAACGTGTAAGCCAAGGCTGAAACCCTTGAAGGAAGGATGGATACTGACATGGAAGGTTGGAGTCAGGTCTATTCTGAAGTACCTTTGTACTCCTAAGTTTTTCAAATATTTTGATCATGTAAGTATAAACATATAAGTATGCGCCTTATTTTTAGTGGACATGCACTCCTGATGACGACAGTCATGGGTTTCTGTTTTTGACTCCTCTGCCTGGACAGGTGCAGCATCGTGAATTGAGCATCAGAAGTCGTCCCCGTTTCTTTGCAAAGTGCTAGACTTATACTTTTTCCATACTTACGAATGGGTTCTCAAAAGTAGTTATTTTTCATTTGGATCAGACAGAATGAATTATTTTAAAAAAGAGTTCTGACCTGATTCAGATGCCCAAATAGCTTAAGAAATTAAATTTTGACATAGATTTTTTTTTAGAGAGTTCAGCAGCTGAACAACAACAACAAAATACCCAAAACTCAACATTCCCCTTCCCCTTCTGGGGACCATGGAATCCTCAGATACTACAGTTTTCCAAAGAGTTTCTCTTTTGAAATGTTAACTGTCAAAGAAACGGACCTCTCCCCCAACCCTATCAGGCTTCAACAGGGATAGAATTAACTTTTTAAAAAACACTTACTTATAGCTTACTTTGCTCTTGTGTAGAACAGTCAGAGATTCACCAACATGGAGATGTCGTTAAGGTGCAAGTTTAGACCATCAGTGGCACAGCTCACTCCTAGTACTTATGAATATTTATTCTTTACAGTCTCTGATACTGCTTTCAAGTATTCATATTGTCAGTCAGCAAAGCAAACAGTTTATTATTTACATCCCCTTTAGAACATCACATATCTTATAGTTTATGTTCTGCATCTATTTTCTTTTTCCCCTGTTTCCAAGCTGCTTCATTTTTAAAAAGATAAAGGTGTTATACACAGGGAGTGATTCTCTTATTTATTAACTGACCAAGCATTAATTGTGTGCCTAGTGGGTGCCAGGCACTGGGTGGGCTAGATGGATCCATCCATCTTCAGGTGCTCCTTGAGAAGGAACTCCATTGACTCCCCCAGGTAAGGCTTCCATGACCTCTTTGTATACTAGCTTAAAGGAGTTTTAAAAAATCTGTTGAACACATTCTCTGAGTTATTTCAGAACTTCCTGCCCATACTGTATTTTCAGTTATGGACTGTGATGTTTTGGAACAACTTCTTTCTCTTCGAAGAGACTGATCTTTATATATATATATAAAACTGTATATATAGTTGAGGATATTTCAAGAGGAACTCTAGTAATGATGCCAGTAGAAACCACAGCAGAAGGAGAACTTCTGGACTAAAGATGCTGTTCCTTTCCACTGATGCTATGATGGATGTTTTTCCCTACTTACAAGGACATGTTTGGGCCTACTAGTATTTAGGAATATGTCTTTTATTTGACAGTGTTTATAAATCCTGTGTGTTTCCCCTCTAAAGAAACTTAAAGTGTGAGACTGCTTCTACTTACTAGAAGCTGGTTTCATGATTATACGGAGTAGGGGAAAAGAGAAGGAAAAATCCGTGTAGTGAATATTCTTTTACCTTTAAACATTAGTCAATAACATGTTTAAGTTTAGCAATGGTATTTTTTTTTTTTTTTAGGGTTTACCAAAAACTGCTTTTCAATCCTTTGGGTGGTCTCCTTTCCCTGCAAAGTTAGGAGGTGTTTTTGCTCAAATACATGGTGGAAATAAGAATCTGTATGTAGTGTTCGTGGATCATGTAAATATGTCAGTGGAACTGGAGGATGGTTTGGCACCATCAACTCAGAAATGTTTAACCTCTTGATAGGTTAAACAACAAAGAAGCAAAGTTTCACATGGTTCCCCTATGACACCAGGATCAGGAAGTGGTCATAGGTCCCACTTTCCTTCCAATCCCAAACCCAGAGCCACATTCGCACCCTTGTCTTTCACTCCTGAGCAAGGCAATCAGAATAGTCATAAATAAATAGTACCAGAGACCGTTCCTTTCTTTGAGAGAACATCAGAGGGACAGAGCCATGTCCACTACCCTCCACATTAGTGCCGTAAATGTAAATAAGCACATTTGTAGGACTGCTTTTTTTTTTCTTCTTCTTCTAACAGAATCTTATCTGGAACCCCAGTGTGTAAAACAAAACTTAGCCCTGCTGTTCTGGTTGAACTACAGCTGAGAACATCCGTGTCCTGCCTCTTTGACCTCCATTTCTCCCTTTACAAGAAGTCTCTTGACTCCTTTCTCTGCAAAACCCAGCCCAAAAACTATCGTTCTAGAGAAAAGTCAATAAGCAGAAATCCCGAAGTCCTCAATCTTCCTTCCTTCATCATGATGCGACTGTCCTCCTGACGGTCCCCGTGGCCATTCTCTTGAATCAAGATCTGTGTTTACCCGCCTGCTTAAAGTATTCACAGGTGGTAACTTGGTAAAGTAGATGCTTCTACGTGAAACTTTCCCCACTGCATTATTTTTAGAGGTAATTGTAGACGTGTAACAACTGAGAAGCAATGCAGGATGACCTTATCTTAAAGATTTTATTAGTCATCAAAATTTATCATTGTTAATAAAATTTGCTTTGAAATGTTTTCCCTAAAATTCCAGTGTATTTTTCTGGTTTTCACATCACTGGCAATGGTTTTCTTAAAACCTGGAAGCATCTTGCTATTCCAGAGCCTCTGACTGTCCTTCGGAGTCAGTCTCATGTGAAAATCTAGGGGGGCCCTCTCCACCGCTGTTCGAGCAGCATCAGAGGTTATGCTGACTTGTCCTGGTGCAAAGCCCCGGTAGGCCTTGGTACTGGGACCAGAATTCAGTTGGTTAGTCATCATGATTTTATTGTCACGTGTAGGCAAGATTGCAGACTTGGCTAGTAATCTCATCCGCAGGTGTGGTGCGCCATGCATTAAGAAAAGGCATCCACATCTCATTCGATTTGATACATGATTCCTATATAACAGATGAGGAAACGGAAGCTCAGAGTAGTTACGTGACTTGATCCAGATGCACAGCTCTAGAACCAGAGTAAGGATTACAGCTCAGTGACTCCTAATCCAGCCCTCTTACCGTCAGTCTGGCTGCAACCATGACCTGCAGAAGTCAAGTAAGAAACTGTATTTCACCCTTGACTCGTTAATGTGAGTGCCTGGCACAGATGTAGGCCAGTGTCAACACCCTGGCTGACTGTCCATTCTCACTAGAGGCGAGGTGGCTGGCTTTCTGTGAGCCAAGGAAGATACCGGTGATGAGAAGGTAAAAAAAAAATGTTTATTCCATGGAGTTTTTAAATTTAGTTTCCTTTTTTAAAGAAAAATTAACTCTTGAAAAGAGGAGGAAAGGACATACGATTTTTGATGTCTTGTTCCTTGAACTTCTTTTTTTTTTTTTTTTTGAACTTCTTGGTTATAATTTGGCTTAAAGCTGAGGATCCCGTAAGTGAAGTGTTGGAGAGCACAGTGTGGAGCAGTGGTTCTGAAACAGGGTGATCATCACAATTACCTTTGAAACTTTTACAGAATACAGCTACCGGGTCCCCATCCCTGAGATTTGCAGGTTTGGGGAAGGGCCCGGTTGTACGTTATTTTTAGAAACTTCCACAGGTGGTTCAGATGGGCAGGAAGGTTTAAGAATTGCTGAACTAGAAACCGAATAAATTGGAAGAGTTAACATTTCCTTCATTGTCCAAATACTTGGATTAGAATGTGGTTAAAAGGGATTTGCAGCCTTGTAAATAATCAGAAATTCAGAAGCTTTGAAGTGGGAGGCCTGTTGAAGATATTCTTTTGACTCGAAATGTATTTCCTAATCACAGACTTACTTTCATGTGGGAGCAGAAGGCCTGGGACAACATTCCTGGGCCCAAGGAGCGAGTTGGATCCCAGGTCCACACTTAACAAGGTCTGGGACCTTGTACAAATGACTTCGAATCTCTGTGCCTCAAACTCTTAACAGGGTTGTGGTAAGGACTAAATGTGTTAATCCATGTAACATGCTCAGAACAGTGCTTGGCATAGTAAATGCTGAATGAATTTCAGCCACTGTTGTCATTAGTGGTACTTCCGAGCCCTAAAAGAGCATTTTTATGACTTCTGTTATCAAGACAGTGAATCATTGTATCAGCATGCTTCCTGCTCGAATCTGCCTCACTTTATACCAACACTGACAAAACCAGAACTCTTCTGTTATCATCTTTGGAGTCTAATTTGTTTACTCTTTGACTTTGTTTTCCTTTCATCTATCTAAATCCTCCTCATTCTGGAAGGCCCAGCTCGAATTTGACTTCCTCTAGACAGACTCCTGCCCAAAAAGGGAAAACTTGCCCTCTCTGGATTCCTAGATCATCTGTGGCCTGTATCTGACAATTTGATATCTAAACAATAATTACACAACTATGAGATCATTGTGAAATCTTCTCTGTATCAGGTTCTCTGCTCGGAGCTGTGGATATGATGTTTTAGTCTAGAAAAAATATTCTGGAGTATTCTGCCCAGGATAGGTTTAACTTTAAAGAAACATTTCTTAAATAGAAACTAAATGAGGCAGCCCAGGCCTGGGACCTACATCCCTGGACCTGGTGATCAAGTTGCATTCCAAGCCTGTCACTCACTAGGTCTGTGATCTGGGACAAGTTACTTACACTCTTTGTGCGTACAAATGACGTATGAGGCAAGTCCTTTCCCCCATCCTGTGTTTCCACAGGGGACTTGCTTCCCAAAGCAAGAGACCACTGCACTGAAATGAGCCCACCCCTCTCTTACTCTGTGGGACCACCGTGGCCAAATGTGGCGGTTCTTGGCGTTCTAGCCATTATGCAGTGAGCAGTAAACATGTGGCTGGCTTCTCACATGTCCTGCAAGACCTCTGCCCTCAGTCCCCATTTTCCCACCTCCAGCTCTGTGGGTCCCAGGACCTTGGTTCAAGGTAGTAGGGAGTAGACCCCACCCCGTTTTCTAACACAGCTTTGCTAACTTGACTCTGACTCGCTATTGTGATTCTCATTTGACAACTTCATTCTGTTCTTTCTCAGTTCAAAATCCCAAGGGCCTCAAGGAGGTATGGTTACCCCCAGTTTGTACTAGGGGGATGTTGAGTAAATGGTAATTTTTTTCAAAGTTGAATGAGGCATGTGGTCCTTGTCCCTAAGAAGCTGCCTTACAAGTTAGCTTTTTGCTTTCATGTTCTCTAGTCTTAACGCAACAATTGAAATCATCAGCCCTTTGAAAGCAAGAACGATGTCTCCCATGACGTCTTTAGTCCCCATGGCACTTAGCTGACTGATGGGCACATATGGACTAGGTGATGCCACAGCTATTTGCTAAATAATTTAGCATGTCCCATGGAAAAGATGAAGGTTTCAGCGTTGGCATATTCAGCTAAAAAAGCACTCTAAATGGGAAATGAGTTCTAGGTAAGTATTCCTAAATGAGCCTTCTGGTTTCCAGCTTACATGCCTGAGAAGCTCACCAACTTTGAATTCTTCATCGGTCCTCTACTTTATGGGCCGTGGGTGCTAAGAGATTAGCAGATCAGGTAAAATACAATAATTGTATTATTATAGATGATAATCTTTTAGTCTATAAAATATGGTCCATTTGGAACAAAAACCTGGACCAACAGCTTCCTCTTCTGCTACCTTCCCTCCCTTTTCATTCTCTCTTTGGGGAATGCCCCTGTGCATATATCAATTGCAGTGTATACTGCAATGAACTGTAATGGTCTGTTTCTGTGTCTTACCCGTTCTCCATCCCCTTTCTAACAGTGAAGTCCCCAGAGGCAGGGATTCTGTCTCATTAGTTTTGGTGTCCCCAGTATCTGTGCTCAGATGTCTATTAAATGAACAAAAAGTTAAAAGATTAATTTTAGGAGAACACTAAGTTATAATCATCCTAAGCTGTACGTCTGACAAGTTGACATCCAAGTGGAAGGCTTTCATAGATAACCCAACCACAGAAAGTTACGTGACCTTTGTGGCTCTGAAGGGAGAAGAGGTAAAAATGTAGCTTCAAAAACATTTGTGGGGTTTTTTAACTCATGGGATAAACATGGACTACAACTGAGTTTTCTTCACATGATGAAATGACAGAAACACAGCAGGTTGTGACCTTCAACTTCGATCAAATGACCAAAGCTCTGTTGATGAAACATGAGCTTATATACCTGACCCTGGCTTGCTCCTTGGAGGTGTCAATTCATTGTCCCTGTGCTTCTGTAAACATTTTTTTTAAAGAATTGTTTTTGATCTTGTGTATCTCTAACTACATGATTAACCACGTAAAACTGGCCACTTGGGGCAGCACTGACACTTCCTTGAAAGTTATTGACAATTAGCTGGGAGTGTGTCCACCTCCAGCATTGATTTTCTTGTTATATTTGAAAATCTGTGAGGATTTAAACTCAGGATTCAGTCTCTTGAAGAATCCATTAAGAACTTCCAAGTTAATTATTCCCTCTTTACGTGAAGCTTCTTTGAAAATGATTTTCCTGAAGCAAAGTACATCTGCACTTGGTGAGTTCTTAAAAACCTGTGCTGAATGAATAAAGCAATCCTTAACTTAATAGATCACATTCTTATTGTTAATCAGAGGTAGTTCTGGAGTACCAAGTTAGGGCACCACCAGTGACTCTCCTGGGTTTATTTTCCTTACCTCTTGGAATGTTTCACTTCAGGAAGGTGAGGAAAACAACCTTTGGATTTTCATGGCACATTGTGGTACAACTTTGACCGTCTGGTTAATGGGAGATCTGCTTTCCAGATGACCTTACGTAGAGAGATGAGAAGGGTTTTTTTGTTTGTTTGTTTGTTTTTCTTTTTTGCCTTTTTGAAGAGTGGTTTTTCATGCAGTTTTTAAATTTAGGGTAAAAGGTTCTCTAGGGAGCATTTTCAAAAGTGTTTGAAGTTTGCACCTGATTTTGGAGGGGAGTGCAGGCCTACCTGTGTGTTGACAGGTGCACGACTCCAGCGGCAGCACTGACTGCAAGATCACAAGGATGAGAGCCATCCTTTTGGATCTTTTGTTTTAAAAGTTTTTTGAGGTGGGTACTTAGGTTTATTTATTTTTAATGGAGGCACTGGTGGTTGAACCCCAGGACTTCGTGCCTGCTAAGCGTGCACTCTGCCACTGAGCTCTACCCCCTCCATCCCCCATCCCTGATCATTCTTTCCACCTTGATCTTGCATCTGTATGCAAGTCCGTATCCTTTAAGTGTGTTCCACATACATCTCTTCAATTTCCCTTTTAGACTTCTGGAATGTACAGCATATTCAGTTGCAGATGACCACATATGGAGTCATTTAACTATGTGTCGTCCTCTTCAAAGTCTTTGTCTGCCTGCTTTTGTGTTCCGTTTACATTTAGATCCCATCTTTTGGAAGTTTGCCTTCCTCCTCACTATCTCAGTGTCTCAGAGACTTTTGGGAGTGGGTCTTGCTCTCCTCGTATGTTTGGCCGTGCTCACCCCTCAGCTTGATGTTGTGTTTCACAATGGTTGTTTGTAGGGTTGCTCTTTACAGTTTATAGAACCCTTTCCCACGCGTTGGTGACACTGGGCATGATGCTGCGGCAGGCAGGGTGAGAACACTTACCCTCCTCTTGTCACAGAGCTGAGGCAGCAGGGTCCTTGCATTGAACTCACCCGTGAAGGTTCACCCACAGATTCACCCAATTTGATGGTAAGATATGGCAGATGATCAGCCATTTCATAGGGTCAACCTAATAGCAAGTGGGAGAGAGAGAATCAGAACTCAGGTCTTCAGCCCCCAGCCCCAGAGACCATCCTCTGTCCCCAACTGTCCCACCTTATCCTGGTTTCTTCCAGGAAAATGTCCCAGAAATTGAGATGGTACCCCCCACCCCCCAGACTTTTGAGTTTAGTCACCATCAGGACCCAGAACTGGTGTAAATCTCTTGAGTGTCTCTTGCATCAGAGCCGTGTGGGAGAGTCTTTGCTGCCAAAAGCAAAGCCACTAGGTTAAACATTTTTTTAGTTCGTTATTTTTTCATTTAATTTGTGATCATTTATTCACATGATTCAAAATCAAAATAGTATTAAAAAGTCGACATCGAGAAGTCTTGCCCACCAGTGTTGTGCCTGCCCCAGTTTCCCCACCCAACATATACCATTTGTGGGTGGTCATTTGTATTAGTCTCATGTGAATCCCTTCTAGTGTGTTTTATGGAAATACAAGTAAATATGAATATTATTATATTCCCCTATTTTTAAAACAAAAGAGAATCTGTATGTGTATACATACCCTGAGCTGTATTTTGCTTGGTCACTTATCGATATATTTCAGAGAGCTTTCCATATCAGTATGTGGGAGCTAACTTGTTCTTCACAGTTGCACGAATTCATTGTAAACATGCTCTGTGGCTTATCTACTTTATTTTAGATGGAAATAGTATGTTTGCTATCCTATGCCTTGTAGCAATTGATAATCCTGTGTATGCATCTCTGCGTACATATGTACCTTCCTATCACTGTACGTTTATTCTCAGAAGTGAAATTGCTGGATCAGCAGGAAAATTCATCTATAAATTGATAAGTGTTGCTTCACTGTCCTGCAAAAAGATCTTCAACTGTTTGTACTCCCACCGTCATTAAGTGAGAATGACTGTTACTCTACAGCCTCACCAACAGAGTGCATGTCACGAAAGATGAGAAGCGAACTTCTAAGTGAGGTCTCAGTCTCTTACCTCGCCCCTGCTTTGCCGTGGGAATACTGCCCAGTTTCGAGAGCCGGTGCAGGCATCAGTTCCAGTGGAAACAATGCCTTACCATGGCCATGGGCTTCCGCCAGCCCCAATGACACACATGGAATGGACCCATGTTGCCACTTGCAGAATTTCCTGCAGTGGAAAGTTGAGCGTGCATTCATTATTCACCAAGCTACAATACTGGGTCTAAACAGCACCGCGGTGTTGAGTGGAACAGAACCGCAGCGCACCATGTACCAGGCTTTCAATGCTTATTTCTAGGGACTGAGTTCGGGAGAGATATCCCAACTCACAGAGGAAGGAAGTCTTTGTAAGCTTGGGACTTTCATACCCAAGAGGATGCTCTTTTGAGAAGTAATTTTGCACTTCCCCCAAGATTTGTAATTAAATAATTAGTGCTTTATAAGATAAATTAAAACTACCGGGATACGGTGTCGCAATATTGCTAGGCTGGCTTCTCGCTGAAAGTTGTTGTGTAGTGTCCTGAATGAGTTTTTACAGGGTGCCCTCTTTGTAAGATTTATAGCCTAGGTAACATCTCCACATGTTAAAAAACATACATTCCAGGTCATCCTCACATAACTCTGCCATTCTCACTGGTAAGATTGATTCTCAGTCTTATTTTTCTCTAAGGACAGTGCGCTCTGTTTGGAAAAAAAAAACAAAAAACAAAAACTTTAGTTGTACTGCACAGAGAAGTGTGCTGTAGGAGCCTGGCAGAACGGTTATTCAATCCAACCTTCTTTTCCATAGAATTTTTGATGGGGCCACTTTAACAGGGCAGCCACTCCTCTTCCCCTATGTGGACTAGTTTTGCTTGGGGAGTTGCACTGATGACTGTATCTGGCCTACACAAGAGACGGGAAATAAGTCCTGGGTGTAAGGGTGGAGCGCCAGGAGCTGGCTGACACACCGCTGACAAACACGGATACACGTTTTGTTTTGTTAATACCTGTGAAGGCTTCACAACAGGCATTTCCAGTTTTGCTCTCAGGCTCCTCGCGGCTGCTTCTCTAGGAGTCTGCTCTCTCCCGAGGGTTGACTGTGGCCGGAAACTTGGGTGTTTGTTCTTTCATGCCTTCATCATCTAACCAGCCATGCGCACATTCAGGATGTCATCCCGCATGTATGTTCTGCATATAGTGTGGCCTTGGGGTCCACTTTGCCTCTGTCGTTGGTGCCGAGGGCCCTCGGGTACCAGTTTGGTAGCAGGGACCTCGTATGAGGTCTCTACTCTATCACTCTTTTTCCCTTCGTGTTTTGACTTGATCACTCTTATGTGCACAGTCTGAGAGTCCGCTGCTCTATCCGTGCTGGACCATCTGTTCTCCTAACTAGGTGTCTGAACTGCTCCCCAAGAAGAAGCTCAAGGCTGTTGGCATACTTCTAACTCTTGTCTCAGCCCCTCAGCTCTATTCTGAGTAACAGGACAAATGTGGTGGGTCAGAAGTGGGTACCTAGGGTACCAGGTCTCCAGACTTGGAGGGTATTAGCTTGGGGGGGTAGTAAAAAGAATGATTTTTATGCCACAGGTATTTCTCTTTCTTGTCTTCTTTTTTTCTTTTTCTTTTAAGTGGGGGTACTAGGAATTGAACCCAGGACCTCATGCGTGCTAAACGTGCACTCTACCACTGAGCTATGCCCACCCTGACAAGTATTTTTTCAAAGGCACATGGGCACTTGGGTCTTGATTGAAGTCATTCTTAGTTACGTGGAGTTGACACACGCGTATTTGGCAGTTGTGGTTCCTTGTCTGAAAAGCACGTGGTTGTGCTCCAGTGCCCGAAGAGATCTTCTCAGGGGAAAATGTCCTGCCATTTCAAGCAAATAAACTTCATGCGTAGTTTTGACACCCTGCCCTATTAAGTATGCACGTCTGTTTAGTGCCTTGAGGGAATAACTCAGTATGGGGAAGAGGGTAGTGAAGGAGAAATACTAGGATTATATTCAGCCTCTGTGGAGTTAGTGTGGAAACAAACTACTTATCAGGAACGATCATAGGGTTCTTTGCTTAAATAAATATAGAATTGGTGCCTTAAGGTATGCAGGATGTCTCTGCCAAATAGACCTCCCTCAAAACGTAAGACACCACATCCACATCTGACCCCGTATGGAAAGAAGCATGCAAACCAGCCCTGGTTCAGATTCCATTTCCGCCACATGCCAGGCATATGGTCTTGGGGCAATTTACAGAATCTCTGGGAGTCTCAGTTTTCTCAGCTATTAACCATCAATAATCAGATTATTTAACTCACAGCTAATAAATGTTAACTATTACTATAAATCACTTTTTAAAAAGAGAAGTATAGTATTGCTTATTTATCCAGCTCCCCGGGGCATCTTCCAAGAATACCCCCCATATACACCACGACTAATACCGTATTTGTTTAGGGCAGTATGTAGAAACACAGCCCTCATCCCATTGCTTAGGTTAAATACGTTGGCATTTGAGTTTGTATGTCTTCTGTAGGAATCAGTGTTTAATGAAACAGGATGGAGACAAACAGATGTTCTCACAGCCCTGATACTCATGGAGCCACAGAAGTGAATGTTTCCATTTAGGTGCATTCTATGATGTGGATCTTTTCTGACCAGCCATGTGGATCTCTTGTCATCTGAGATGTTAATATTTTCCCTGTATTTTATAGTAGCTCTGGAGCGCAGCCCGTTTCTGGAATAGCGTCCACATGGCTCCTTATGTACAGGGCCCTGGAACAGGCTTCCTTGTGCTTGCTATTCAGATGAACAGTGACACTTAGAAGAGTTGGGAGCTGGGGTAGCGCAGTGGGCGGGGGAGCGCATTCAATTATTTTTGCTCCTGCATTAAGCTACGAATAATGAGCACTTCCCTGTGCTTTACGGTAAGCAATTAAAAGAAATTATAGGGTTGGATGCAAAAATAACCCGAAGGACAACTCGATGTGTGGAACCACCAGTTTTCTCCATGTGTGCAGGAGGTTAATCCTCGTTAACGCGCAGAACACGGCGTTGCTGCAGAAAGGGTGGCGTGTCCACACACGTTTTGGCCTCTGCCCACACGCTCCTGTTTGGTGTGGCTGTGCATCGCAGAAGAAGGGCTGTGATGTGTGCATTTGTGCTTCAGTGGAGTTTAACAAACTGATTCAGAAAATGGTCTCATAAAGGTGAGCGACAGAGAGCTACTAAATGCCTTCTCCTACTAATTTCATCTTTCCCCTAGGATTTCTTGGTTGTAGCTTTTAAAGGAATGCTAATCTTTTGATTCCAGGGGCAGCTTATCTGTCCAGGTTCTTCCCCCATCTCTCTCTCTCTCTCTCTTTTTTTAAAGTTAATGTTCTGCATACTCCCGAGGCTAGGGTCTAATCTGGAGAGAGGTCTCTTCATCAGGTGAGAATTACCCACCCCATTCTCTTTTTACCCCGACTTAATGATGTTGAAGCCTTCTAGCCAGAACCTAAGCTGGCTCTAATTATATACAGATATTCTTTCTGTAATGGAAATTGCTCAGGTAACTAATTAACCACAGGCATACACTGGGTATGGAAATTTTCGGAGCACCATCTGTGGAAAAACTGGGAAGCTTTACTGTATCTCTGGGGTCCACAAAGAGTGTGTCTGTGTGGCGACAGTGTCTAGGGGGTGTTGGCTAACAGCTGTCAAAATTCCCGTAGCATCCCCTGGCAGGAACTCTGCTGTCCAGCTGCACCCTGAAAGCAACTTGTTGGTTTGAAATTGCCAGTTCTGAAGAAAGAGACTGAAATGGGACGGATGGGTCTTAACTTTCTTCCTTATTTTTTTCCCCTCCGACGGTAACTGTTCTGGCATGTTCTCAGTCACTACATTATGGTGAACTTCATTTCTTAAAGGGGGATTTTCTTTATCCTCTGGTTTGAGTTAGTGCATATTCTCCCCTTAGGGACAAAGAATGCAGTTGTGTCAACCTTGCACCTTTTTTTTTTAAGATAGATTCCCGAATCTGGGAACGTGGAAGACGGTGCTCTGCCGTGCTTTCACAACATCGCTTGTTAGTAGGTACGCCCGGTTTGTAACTGGGGAGGCAGTCCCTTAGCTGTGTTGACATCTGGGCTCTGTGGGGCTCAAGGTGGAGGCCAGCAGCACTGGGGATGCTACCGGGGGAAAGAGGGCCCTGTGTCGTCTCAGCCCCACCCTTCTGCAAGTGACTTAACCGCAGCAGTCTCAGGGTTCCCAGTGTGAGTCATTTGCACTTGTACTGGTGAACTTGGTGACTTCTTGGGGGTTTGGAAACTAGCCATTTTTGCAGTCCTTCGTAAAAAGCGTGGACCAGTCTCCAGTTCTGTTTGTGAATCGACCCCATCAATTCCCTGATAATGTTGTTCATCTCAAATGTTTTACTTTTCTTTGGAAATCTTTTTTTTTTTTTTAAACCATCTTGGGTGCTTTCGTTTTGAAGCAAATGATCCCAAATGTTGGAACCCAAATGAGAAATTAGGTTGCCGCTGGTACCTTATGGAAGGCGAAACAGATTTGGGTTTGGAGAGGGGATTTTGGTGCTTGATACTTAACACTAATATATTTTAGGGGTTTGTTGTTATCGATGGCACTGTTGTTGTTTTATTTTGTGAGCTTTTTGTTTTCTGTTTTAACTTCATAGGACTTGGTAGGACAGAGCTGGATCTGTTGGTTTTAGGGCAAGCCTGTACATAAGAAATCTCCACTGAGTGGGTGAATCAGTTCTCTCTGCCTGTGTCTGCGTTTCACCATTTCAGGACAGAAAGAACTCAGAAGGATCAGAGACATCTGACTGAAAGTAACGCTCATGTGTGTGTCTGGAAATCTGCCAGCGGCTCTTACTGGTCATGTCATTTCCAGTATCATTCTGATCGCGTGAGTGATGTTGAGACTGTAATGAACAGGGAGGCCACTTATGCTTCTATTTGCCTTGTAGCACCAAGATAAAAATTAGTGATTGAGTGGAAGTCCCGATTTAGATCAGCAGTACCCTATAAATTCTCATTCAGCCTGTCACGTTTATAGGTATCCTACACTTGATGGTATAAACACAATAGTGGAAAAGCCAGTTGACATAAAGGGAACCCAGATTTTACTTAACATCACAAAAGCAAAAATATTTTCCCACATAATAAATGTCCCAGTGAAACAAGTTGAACCAAGGAGAAAAGATGACAGCTGAGCCCATGGCAGACGCTCAGAATGCACCACAATCCTTAAGTCGGCGTTAACCCTTTTGTTTCCGTGTCTTCAGGAGCTTTCTTTCTCTTTATCATGTTAGTCCAGTGCTTCTCAACTGTACTATGAATCGCCTTGCAGTTTATGAATCTTACTGAAATGCAGATCATGATTCAGTGGCTGGGGTGGGTGGGATACAAGAGGGGAAGCTGAGAGTCTTCATTTCTTGTAAGTTCCCAGGTGATGCTAATGCTGCTGGCTCGCGGGTCACACTTTCAGAAACAAGGCTTCCTTTAATTGCAGCCCATGGACGTTTATCCCATACCTACATTTCCAAAACCAAATTTTGGCCCCACAAATTTCTCTTTTAGTTGTTGTATTCTTACTAACAGGAATTGCATTAATACACTTAAATTTATAACTCTAATGCTCAAAAATTATCTGAAGTTTGAGGCTTTAGGTTGCATAAGATGAATTTTGTACTTGAAATTTTTCTGTAAATTCAAAGTCTGTATGTTTCCATATAACTTAAATGCCTGTGTTGCACTGAAGCTTGTATCTCCTTATTTATTATTTCCAAAGTCATTTTCCCTTTATAGGAAAGATTTCACAAAACTTGTAGAAATCAACCCCTGTCATTAAATGTGTGATGGCTACTTGATACTTACTTCAAGACCTTCCTTACACAGTGGATCACTGAAACTTCATGGAACCAGGTAGACAATATCTTCTTAATTAATGCTACTGTCTACCACTTTTGGGAATTTGATAAATAATACTTTGCTTTTGGCAATGTAATAGTTAGAACATTGCTAAAAATGAACTTTAGTTCACTATGACAGATTCCACCTGAAATTCTAAAGAAAACAATCCTAATTCAAGAGGTTAGGCTTTTTAATTGGATGTTAGCTGCCATTTGGTTCTTGTAATCTAAAAATTGGTGGTTAAAAAAAATAATTTAGAAAGCATTTCTCGACAGTCTACTCATTTGATATGCAAGTGATCTGTGTATGTTTGAGGCTTCCTTATTATGGACTAGAGATGTGTGCTGTTGGGGCAGTATAATTCTTTGTAGACGGGAAAATGAACAGGGCAGAGCATGGATAAGACTGCCAGCTCTGGGAGGCTCCAGTTTTTAGGCATCCTCCCTTGGTTACGGTAGAACATTAGTAGGTTTCCTAGGGCAGTAGTGATGGAAGCACTTAGAGACCTTTGCATGGTGGCAGCAGTACCTGGGTTGGAATGCCAGGAAGGGGAAGGGTGGGGTGGGTAGCAGTGTTCTCTGCCCAGACATTTTCTATCTCTTACTCCAAAATTCACTCCATCATTACAGCTCACTTGAAGACTTAGTGCTCTTACTTTAATTGCGCCTCCCTGAATACTATGCAAATATTACCAGCACAAAGGGAACTGAGTCATTCAGCGTGCGTGGGAACCTAGTTTGTACAAGGTACTGCACGAATTATGGTCATTCAGAGAATGCCCAATCCCTATCCTAGTGGAGAAGATGGTCTAGTGTTACTTTTGGGTAAGGTAGGTCCAACAGGACCAATGAAAAAACCCTTTTTCAGAACTGGGGTGGGGAAGAGAAGGAGTTCACTGGGGGCCAGTGCTATGGTGCTTTCTATCAAAGATGTATGTAACTCTACCTATCAGATGTATGGTTCAGAGAAGTACCCTTGTTTTTCATGTTTCCTTACAAGTCTGTATCATTCCAGGTTTGAACTAAGAGCCAGCAGTTTGTCTGAAGCTCTTAGTGAAGCCAAGTCATGTCCGTAAGTGTCACTCAACACCATGGGCACACTCGGGATCAGAGAGTACTCTAGTATGAAGGGTTGTGCTTTGTAGGAAGTGTAATTGGATACTCTTGGACATAAAATACATTATGATTAAAAATTCCATTTTTAGAGGAACTTAGGAGATGAGCGTCTGTAATGATCATTAGCTTTTTCCCCTCCATTTTAATTGTAGATTCCAACTCCCCATTATTTTCTTTGAGGAATGTGAGGGGTTTTGTTTTTGTTTTGTCTTGTTGGCTAAGCAGTATATCCCTAATGGGAGAGCAATACAGAAATAATGCAGAGCGATGGAAGAAACTGGTCCCTGGAGATGAAGTCCTAGTTTTCCTTTGGAATCGGAGGATCTGACCTTGTTCTATCAAGGGATCCACAGCACATGGACGAGTTGATTAAAAACTGTGGTCCTCTTTCCTCCTGTACAAAATGGGGATAATTATAGTTACCTGCACCTCTAGGGTCCTATGAGTCTTAATTACTTAATATTTGCAAAGCATTTGGAATCTTTGAATTAAAAGCGCTGAGCCGTGAAATCCAAGTTCAGGGTCATCATGGTTGAAATCAGAGTTATATTCCTGTCTTCCCTCCACCTCCCTCCTCTTTGTTCCTTTGGCCAACCCAGACATGGCTTGTGGTTACCACCCAGCTCTGCACACTTCTCTCTAACCCCTTTGCTTCTGGCAACTTAAGCCTGAAAATAAATCCACCCATCTATCCATCCATCCATCCCTCCATGGATTAAGTTAAAAGATGTATCCATGCCCTTAATCCCAACTCCGTACTTAAGTAACTCCTTTATTTATTTTCAAAGCTCAATAGCCACTAAGAATAAAATCAGTGAATGGACTTGCCCCTTCCAGTATATCATTCTTTCAAATTCTCCTGTACATGGTGATAAACTGGGCTTTTTGAAGCATTCCTCTGGCTCAGAAATTCTCATTGATTTTTCCCTGCCTGTATGGTGGGGTCCAGACTCTTTAGCATCGTCCTCAATCTTCCAAAACCTGATCGTCATTCACTCTTCTTTCTCACTATTCCAGAACTCTTCTCTCCAGAAATGTACTCCGTGCCTTTAACCAAGCTGCAGTCCATCCACAGGCATCTTTTCTGGGTACCTTTAAATCCTTTCCATCCTTTACTACTTTCTTCAACAAAGCATTCTTCATTCTCTAACTGGAAGTAGCCTCTTTCTCATTATAGAATTTTATCTGTGCTTTCCTGGGTCATTTCTCCATTTGTATTTTGGTTACTTTGCATATACGTCCTACCTCCCTCCTAGACTGTAAGACTTGGAAATAGATTCCATGTCTGATAAATGACAACAGTAAGACTATGCATGTAGTGAAACTGGGCGCAAATTAAAGATTACTTATATTGACTTGCAAGATTGCATTAACGTAGCTTCTTATTAGATTTGCATCACTGTTAAGAATTAGATATTGATAATTTAGTCAACCTTGCCATTGTCCTGGTTGCTTATAGGACTGTCTAACTTGAGCAACCATATCTTTAAACTGTGTTTTCTTTGACTACATGCTTATAGACAAAGCCTAGAGGGACTGGGAACAAAGCTTTGTATTTCTTCCCCCTAAGTGCCCGAGTTATCCATATTCTTGTTTGGTTTCCCATCTTAGCTTTGACCACGGAAACTTGGTTTTAACACGCCTAAATCTTTGGAGAACTTTCTTTTAGAAGAAGACTGAATTGTCTGAAATTCCATCTGCTGAAGTAATCAAGCCTTAAAGGTGAAGGGTCGTAAAGGTCAAAGTCTTAACTTAATGGTGCTGCCTTTAGAAAGTTGGGCTCCAGATTACACACAACTGCAGCAAACCAGTTCCTTCTTGGACCACCTTTCCTAGCACAGCTTCTCCCCTCCCTGCAGTTAAACATTTTAAACAAAGAAAAAACATTTAAAACATGGTCCTGATGGTAAAAACTTGGACAAGGAGGCAGGTAACCATTTAGCTTTGTGATATCTGATAGGTTACTTAACCTCTCTGAACAGTAATTGTCTCATCTATGTAATACCTGTCCTTTCTTCTTGTGACAGTCAAATTAGATGATGTTTGTAAATGTTCTGTGGCCTTTTAGACAAATGTAAGTTATTAGTACAGCCTGATGTCATGGGTATTCATCCGGGTTGAACGTTTAAGCCTTGTAAGTCATGCTTAAAACTAAACCTTATTTCTGTTTTGTTGATTTCCTTTTCAGCCCTGTGCACTATATTTAATTTTTCGAGAATGGGGCTAAAAACAGCCTTCCTAGCATTTTATAGATGTGGCTGAGCTGATTGTTGTAAGCCTTGGAACAGAATTAGCAGCAGTGAATTTTATTATGTAGACTAACGATCTACTTGGCAATTTTGCACAGCCTCTTTATCTTCTTTTATAATAAAGACTCATCTGAAGAGCTAAAATGTAAGAGTCGTCATCGACTCGCTTACTTAACCTTTTATGGTTTCCTAATACGGTATATACAATTACTCATTGAAGAGGTAAATAGGGAAAGGGGACATTAAGAGTGATACTTCCAAATTTTGCTGTAATTATTAGTATTATGATTACTGCCCCCTTTCCAAGTTTTCTATTAGAAACAGAGCTATACAGGAAGTAGTAGGGGCAAGTACTATGTTATAGTGTTACTTGCTTTTGAAAACTTATTATTTAAGTAAAATTTTACCCTAGAGAGAAACCCCAGAGATTCCTCACTTTCGATAATTACCATCTACCAAATACTTCAGAACTTATCATTTGAATTTAGCCCAGCCTGTACTTGACCTAATAATTTGCATGAGTTCACTGGTGCTTTCCAAATGGAAAAGCTTCCTATGAAAATGATGTCAGAACTGGGTTTCCTCATGGTCCGATAGACCCATCAGTGGGTTTTGACTGAGCACTCTTATATTATTACCTATATTACATCTGTGTTAAGCATCATGGGGGAATCACATTTGATCCAGTCCCTCAGAGAGTTGATCATCTAACTGAAGACTGACCATAATTAGCAAACGTTTAAGACCCTTCAACTTTAAGGCTTGATTTCTTCAGTAGATGGAATTTCAGACAATTCAGTCTTCCTCTAAAAGAAAGCTCTCCAAAGATTTAGGCATGTTAGAACCAAGTTTCTATGATCAAAGCTAAGAAGGGGAACCAAACAACAATTTGAACACGTGAGTAGGGAATGAAGTATTAAATGAGATGTCATGTAGAATTTTAGAGGAGGAGGAGGGGAGTGTGTGCTAGAATAATTAGGGAAGGTGGCATGTGTGGTTTGATACTCGCACCAGGTCATGAAGGATAAGTAAGATTTAGTAGATAGAGAGAAAAGAATTTGCCAGAAGAAAGGAGCAAGTTGCTTCTAGGCAATAATGTATATGGGGCTCCGAGGACAGTGGCCTGATCAGAGCAGAGGTGATGAAGCATTGAATAACATGAGAAAATGAGCTAAGTTGGGTGATGCCAGATTTTGGAGGGTGTCAAAAACCAGGTAAAAGAGGTTAGATTTTATCTGGTGGAACAGTCATTGCAAGTTTTTGTATAAGAGCATGGTAAGTTGAGGGGTTAGGCAGGCAGTGGTCCTCAGAGTTAAATAAATGGAGCAGAAAGAATGTCATGTACATTGGGAAGGGAGGCATTAGAATCAAAATGAGATGGCGAGGGCTGAGCCTAGGTGGTGGTGGTGGTGGTGGGATGGAGAAACAGGATGGGCAGGAGTGATATTTTAGATAAAAAACAAGTAGACTTCTTTACTGACTGGATTTGTAGGCTATATCAGAAATGTATTATCTAACTTGATTCCGAGATTTCTAGCCTGTAGCCTGGGTGGTCCCAAAGCATCAAGAAACCATTGTCAGAAACAGAAAATTGGGAAGTAACTTTGATTCGACAGAAAGTATTGGCCTTATAAGCCAGTAGGCAGTTAGCATTATAGAGATGTCACTCGGGGGCAGGGCTGCGGATGGGGGCTGGGCTTTATCACCAGGTAGTTAATTGCTGAATCTCTGTTTGGGTGTCAGGATGAAAGACAAGTAATATTTACTCAGATGCTGTTTGTTCCTCTGAAATATTTACTGGTGAAACTGATGAGAAAATGATAAAGTACTACTTTGGTAACCGAAAAGTTATTAATAAAAGGGTACATGAGACAAGTAAAAGGCTGTAACTTTTAAAGGGTAAACTTCTTTAAGCCAAGTATAGAAAAAATGTATCATTAAAAGACTCATTACTGTGATAGGGGTAATAAACAATTAAGATGTCTCAGTACCTTGGGTCCTTTCAAGCAGTGAGTAGTATGGGCACTAAGTAAATACTTACAAAATTTACTCTTACTCTGTTTCATTAATTCTAAGATACACATTTTCTTATTCATTTTTTGACGTCTCTGAAATTGGGTTCTGTCTTACAGTTGATGTCATTTTTTTTTTGTCATTGGCTTTGCAGCAGTTGCAATATAGTTGTCATTGCCTTAACCAATTTATTTTGCTTAATTTTCTTTTTTACATATGCACAAAAGTTTTATATGATAAAATATGTCCAACTAAGTCTAAAGGAACTGTTTTTTCAGTTCTAAGTAAGAAAGAAAACAATAGTTTAACTGGCTGCATTTTTTCCATATCTTAGCGGTACATAAAATGGTGTGCTTTATAAAGATGGTATCTTTGAGTATTAAAATATGGCATTAAAAGATGGCTGATCACAGCAAATCTGTACCAGTGTGACAGAGAGGGCTGGAGTAAAATATTCTAAATTTGCCTTTTTTCCATCGGCCTACATTTGAGGTGCCCCTTGGGTTGTTTTAATTTGGACTGGGAACACTAGGAGAAAGGGTTCTTCATTCAGTGATGTAAATACTGCCTGCCAGGAATAGAAACCTCCTTGGAGGATCCATTTCTTTGATGGTGCAGAATGCAGAACATCCACAAAAGTGCAGGTACTAGCAGAATGGATAGCTGTGTTCTCTTCAAACTGGTGTGCCCTTCCCAACCTCAGCCCATGTGCTCCAAGCAGCTCTGAGCTTGCTTGCTATTTGCACAAAGCGAGAGTGAATCTACCAGGACACTGGCTGGTGTTCGTGATGGTGACAAAGTCTGGGAGTGGTAGAAAATGTGATCTCTGATGAAAGTGGAGAACAGAGTCACTGGGTTCTCACTCCCAGAGTTTCAGCTATTTCTGCGATATGACCTACTGGCTAGGGGTAGATTACCTTCCTGTTGAGTGACACTTCGTGGACAGAGGAACAGTCCCCTTTCCTGCCGATTGGAACAACATAACAGCTGTGTGGTGCATGCGTGTCTTTTTGTTAAGTCCTCACTCCAGAGCTGAGAAGTAAGAATAAAGTTAGAGTGTTGGAACGAAGGGGGGAGATGCTTGTCTTTACTACTCAGGGACACGATGCCTCAGGTAAGTGATTCTGAAGTCCTTCACCGTCCGATGGTCACCTTGTGTTGGTCTGTAGGTAGGTTTTCATTTTGCTTATCCGTTCCTTCTCACTGGCTTCATGGAGCATGCTTGCAGATGCAAGAACCAAATTTAGAGCATAGCAACCCTCTGGCAAGCAGGAAAAGGTTAATTTTGTGGTGTGCTGTTAAGGGACTTCACAGAAAACTTCAAAAGCTCAGAAAAAAGCACCAGCTCCCCGTACTAAAACGCGCACATTGCCACTCAACTTCCTAAAGGTACAATGACTTCCGAGCTTGCACACACACCTACACACAGGCCACATTCCAATAAGTAGAGAAGCTGGGCTCTCTCAGATGGGTCTGTATATAAGCCAGAAGAGCCAAGGGGCGAGGGGCTCAGAGCGTTGGTGGAGGATAAGCTGGATGTGCATATAGCAGGTGGTTGAAGTTGCCTCCCGAGCTTTTGGATGCTGGCTCTTCCAGTTCTCTCTTAAGCCAACACGTTCTTTTCATAATACCCGCCCCAGGCATGGACACGTCATTGACATCAGTGTGTAGAAAATGATTTCTGTTTGGGAATAAGCAAAACTCATTTTCCCTGTGACCACCCAGGTGTAGTAGAAAGACTTTGGAGCTGGAATTGAGAGCCCTGAGTTCTACTGGAAACTTCCTTCCTTACAGGAGGCGAGTCCTCTGTGGCCTTCGCTGTCCTTATCTGTGAGACAGGATGGCTTGATGAAATGATCTTTCTCCTTGGTTCTGATAGATTATCTCTACAGGAGGAAAAAAAAAAAAAAAAAGGCAATGGGAAGGCTCCTGGTAGCTCCCTGACTTCTGTTTTATTGTGCTGTTCATGCCTCAGGAGCCCAGAGCTCGAGAGGCCCACTCAGACCTCAGAGGCCACGACTGTTCCTGTCACACGTTCCTGCAGTGGGACCATGTTGCCAACTTGAAAAAAAAAAATTCCTATCAGCCTTGCAGTGGTTCCTTAGTTACATCTCTGGTGTTGTGTTTCTTGTGACAGCCTGAGCAGAGATCATTCAAAATTAAACTGAACAAAGCTGCTCAAGTGGGAGGAAGCAGGTACACTTGAAGCGAAGGTTTTGGTCGCTTGCTCCGGAGTCACCTGATCTCGGGTTTATACGCTAAATCTTGGGGCCGAGGCGGCCCGTCCCTGGTTTACATTAAGCCCCGTCCAGCACACCGCTGATGTTAACCTGTATCTGGTGCAGCTGGAGTTTATCACCAGGACATCAAAAACCCTGACCCGGCAGAATGGCCTGGAATTACAGTCAGAGGGCTGCGTTGTGTCCCTGCCAAAGAAAGTCCTAAAGAGTCTTGTGTCCTGTTTCTGCTTTCTCCCTACAGTTCCACCAGGTGAGAAGAGTGATGACCATCCTTTTCCTTACTATGGTTATTTCATACTTCGGTTGCATGAAGGCTGCCCCCATGAAAGAAGCAAACGTCCGAGGACAAGGCAGCTTGGCCTACCCAGGTGTGCGGACCCACGGGACTCTGGAGAGCGTGAATGGGCCCAAGGCAGGTTCAAGAGGCCTGACGTCGCTGGCTGACACTTTCGAGCACGTGATCGAAGAGCTGTTGGACGAGGACCAGAAAGTTCGGCCGAACGAGGAAAGCAGCAAGGACGCGGACCTGTACACGTCCCGGGTTATGCTCAGCAGTCAAGTGCCTTTGGAGCCCCCTCTTCTCTTTCTGCTGGAGGAATACAAAAATTACCTGGATGCTGCAAACATGTCCATGAGGGTCCGGCGCCACTCGGACCCCGCCCGCCGCGGGGAGCTGAGCGTGTGCGACAGCATCAGCGAGTGGGTGACGGCAGCGGATAAGAAGACTGCCGTGGACATGTCGGGCGGGACGGTCACGGTCCTTGAAAAAGTCCCCGTCTCCAAAGGCCAGCTGAAGCAGTACTTCTACGAGACCAAGTGCAATCCCATGGGTTACACAAAGGAGGGCTGCCGGGGCATAGACAAGAGGCACTGGAACTCCCAGTGCCGAACTACCCAGTCGTACGTGCGGGCCCTCACCATGGATAGCAAAAAGAGAATTGGCTGGCGGTTCATAAGGATAGACACTTCCTGTGTGTGTACACTGACCATTAAGAGGGGAAGATAGTGGCTTTATGTTGTATAGATTCTATTGAGACAAAAATTATCTATTTGTATATAGACATAACAGGGTAAATTATTCAGTTAAGAAAAAAAAATAATTTTATGAACTGCATGTATAAATGAAGTTTATACAGTCCAGTGGCTCTACAATCTATTTATTGGACATTTCCATGACCAGAAGGGAAACAGTCATTTCTTTCTTCCTTTCTTTCTTTCTTTCATTCTTTCTTTTTTCTTTCTTTCTTTTTTTTTTTTTTTTTTTTTTGCGCACAACTTTAAAACGTCTGCATTACATTCCTCGAAAATGTTGTGGTTTGTTGCCGTTGCCAAGAATTGAAAAACGTTTAAAAAAAAAGTTTAAAAAATACTACTAATAAATTGCATGCTGCTTTCATTGTGAATTGATAACAAACTGTCCTCTTTCAGAAAACAGACAAAAAAAAAAAAAGAAAGGAAAAAAAGTCTAACAAAAATTTGAACCAAAACATTCCGTTTACATTTTAGACAGTAAGTATCTTCGTTCTTGTTAGTACTCTATCTGTTTTACTGCTTTAACTTATGATAGCGTTGGAATTAAAACAATGTCAAGGTGCTGTTGTCATTGCTTTACTGGCTTAGGGGATGGGGGACGGGAGGGGTATATTTTTGTTTGTTTTGTGTTTTTTTTTTCATTTGTTTTGTTTTTTAGTTCCCACAGGGTGTAGGGATGGGGAAAGAATTCCTTCCATCTATATTCTGGTTGACAAAAGATGTTGGATGTTTTTGAGATGTTGGTGGTGTCAATCAGATGACCGGAAAGCGAATAAAAATTAAGGCAAACGAATGAAGTGCTCACTCCACTTCCCATGACGGACGCACCTTCCAGGCGCCCCCTCCCCCGCTGGGCCTTGGTCAGGGGAAGCTTCTCTGGTCCAAAGATCTACATTTACTTCGAGCACATTCTTTCCCCCCCTCCCCCTCTGGTCCACTCTCTGTTTTGTTTTCCCTTAAGGGAGGAAAATCAGTTGCGCATCTGAATTTGACCACTGCTGTGAGTGAGTGGACAAATTTTGTCACGTCTTGGCACTCATAGAAGCATGGAGAACAGTGATTTCTTTTCTTTTCTTTTTTCTTTTTTTTTTTTCTTCGTTTCTTTTTTTTTTTTTTTTTAGATGAGGGGGAAAATAGATTCTTTTAGGTGAGGGGTTAACATTTGGGTAAATCTTTGTAAGGCTTTAAAAAAATTATGGTAGGGCTTAAAACTGCCTTGCAAGTGAGAGGTGGAGTTCTGTATGGACCTAGAAACACCTAGATCAGAGCAGGAGTCCACACTGCCAGTGAAATGAGACTGGACAGCCACCTGGAGGCTGTGTGGAGCTGACATATCATTTCTGGGCGGTGCAGGAAGAATTTCTGAGTGGCCATGCTGAGGTCTAGGTGGGGGTGGGGAAGGGTACTTGAGACATTCCAAAAGGGAGGCCTCTGAAGGACCCTTCAGGGGTGGCTCTGGAATGACACGTGTCAAGTTGCTTGGACCTCGCGCTTTAAGTGCCTACATTATCTAACTGTGCTAAGAGGTTCTCGCTGGAGGACCACGCTCAAGCTGATTCACACCCTCCATCCCTGGATAATTATGCATAAAGCTGGATTAGCCTGGAGCAGTTTCGGAACCACAGGTGTGGCATCGTGATCATGAAATTGATGCAATGAGATGGGAGATGTTTGCTGCATGAACACTTACTGCTTTGAAATTAGACTTGAGGAAACCAGGGTTTTGTCTTTTGAGAACTTTTGGTAAAGGGGGGAATGGAACAGGAAAAGGCCCCCAAACTCAGGTTGGATGACCATGGCTACCAATAGAAAAATCTTGTCCAGAGACAAGACTTCGGGAGGTGTCTGCCCTTCCAGGACACCAAAGGCTTGAAGGCTCCTTGCTCGATGGAAGACAGAGCTGACAAGGTTTTGCTGCCCACAGTGAAGGCAATGGCAACCTCCCATCCATCCTGTCTGTTCATAGAGAGGGCCCCTGCCTTACCTCTGCCATCTTGGGTTGGGAGAAATCAAGTTGGGAGCCTGGAATGGTGGTCCTGGGTAAAAGGGATCCCAGGGAAAATTAGTGCTAAGGCTTATTTAGCCCATTGTGCAAACCTGAAACTGTCCTGGACCAGTGTCCTTGAGTAGCAGAAAGCCTCAAGAAATTGCTGCATCTTAGTAGGGTGAGGGAGAAACAAGAGAGGCTGTCCATCGTGACCCAGGGAATGAAGATACCATCAGCAAATAATTTCTACTTGTTCAGTTTTTCATTTAGAACGAGCCTATCTTTTACAGCATCATATGAATACCTGTCTTTGAAAGAAGGAATACTTTTGTGTAGCATAGGTTTGTTTTGTGTTGTTTGAAAAGAATATCTTTGTAATTATCTTTCACATGGAATGAACCCTTGGAGTATCTGCTGTCTGTTAATTTTTCACAGTCTCCTTTCGAGGGACAAAATGATAACAAAACAAAAAAAGTCCCCATCATGGTCTTAAAGTGTCCTGCAAAGGCCAGATCTGTTAAGCGGCCGAGTAGGAGACATTGAGCAATGGTGTGGTCACTGGCACTCTCTTACTCAATAAGCTACATCACAGTCATATGCTTGGTGGTTTACGTTGACCTAAGGTTTATTTTGTTAAACTCTTCCTCTGTTGCTGTTCATTTTGGTTCTGTTTTGTTTTGTTTTTATTTTAAAGTCTTGCTGTGGTCTCTTTGTGGCAGGAGTGTTTCATGCATGGCAGCAGGCCTGTTGCTTTTTTATGGTGATTCCCATTGACAATGTAAGTAAATGTCTGTGGCCTTGTTCTCTCTATGGTAAAGATATTATTCACCATGTAAAACAAACAAAAAATATTTATTGTATTTTAGTATATTTATATAATTATGTTATTGAAAAAAATTGGCATTAAAACTTAATCGCATCAGAAGCCTATTGTAAATATAAGTTCTATTTAAGTGTACTAATTAACATATAATATATGTTTTAAATATAGAATTTTTAATGTTTTTAAATATATTTTCAAAGTACATAAAATCTGGGGGTTCTGGGTTTTTTTCTCTTCACTGTAAAACAAACATGCAAACGTGTTTTATCATAAATACGTGCGTCCCTTGCTTTAAGACCAACCAGACCAGGTTTAGCCATTGCACAGCCCTCCAGAGAGGGTGCTTCTTTCAAAGCCCAGGAGGCCAATCCTGCAGTCTGTGAGCTTTCAAGAAGCTCTAGGATTGGGCCCATCTTCCACAGTGGAAGATGGGATTGTCATTTTCCAGGACTCTTGAAAGTTTTCCCTTTTGAAGTGATATCCTTTCATCAGATACTAAGCTGTGTGTCCTAGCAACATCAGGACCTGTGAATCAGGGCTGGCCAACTCTATTTGATTATAAAATAACTGTTAAAAAAAATTCAAAGTAGGTTTACTTAGGGATAATAAGGATAAATTGGCCCAAACTTAGAAAGTCAGTGACTGAAAAAAATAAAAAGAAAACACAGACATTCAATATTTAGAGGCAGGTCCTGTGCCCTCGGTTTGGGAATGGTGCCATTTGCATTATGTACTTGTCTCCATTGCACTGATTTAATTTTTGTCCGTGGGACACGCAGATTTTTATATCACAGAACCCAGGGTCTAACAGATTGCTAGGATTTCTAAAAAGATTTGCCTCTGAGATGGCTGCCAAGCCGCTGGGTAATTGAGTTAAAGTGTTTAAAGTTATCACTAAATCTTAGGGAAATAAATGGAAGGGTTTTTAATGAGAGAAAGGGCCATTAAGGGAAAAAAAAGCATCTGTTCCTACTCTTACGACTCCCCATTTGAACACTGACGACCCATGGCAGAACGTGGTGAACTATATCTCTGCAATGTATCATTTCTATCTCAGACACACACACATGGTTTCCTCTTGTATTGTCTTATAAATAAGGATCAAGAAAGTCATAACAAACATAGGCTTGTGGTTTGGGTATGGGAGAGCAGATCGAGTGAGAGGAATTACTCGATCCTAACCCATCCAGTGCATTTGCAAAATACTCTAACCTCTAAGAGGAGTCCCGACTGCCAGGCAAGGCGTGAGCCCAGCCATGGAATTAGAACTTTGGCAAAATTTCAAGTTTAACCGATTTTCGCAGTCGAGGAAGACTAGAAGATTTTTGAAAGGGTTGAGTAAGAAAAAAAAAAAAGTGAGAATTCAATGTGACGTCCAAACCCCTTGAAGTTAAAGGAGTAAAGGAGTTTGGTAAACGTGATGCGAAGGTGAGATCAGAGAAACAAGCAAACAAAACATGGAGACATCTACTGAATTAACTAACTTGAACTTAGCAGGAGTAGCCAGTTTGTACTCTGTTCCTTGGGTAAGCAGCGAAACCTCTGTAATCATTAAGGTGCCTGAAAATAACCCAGGTAGTTGCTTTATCTATTGTTTTTCCCCTTACTGATAAGCCTCTGGTCATTAGCAGTGCCTATGAAGTCCTTTTATTAGCTATACTAATTCTATGAATAGCACAGTTCTGAGTGAGAATGTGACCTAATTCTTAGAATGGATCATTGTTAAGCTTTCCCTCATTCACTTAAATGGTTACTAGACGTGGGATAAAATGTTGCACACCTTATGAACTGCGATAGAAGCCTTCCTGCCTGGGCTCAGTTCGGCCAGCACCCCTGCCATGTGAAGGCTTAGGCGTGATTAAAACAGACACGTCTTCTCCACGTCCACCTCATATTAAGCCTGTCCTTTAAGTCAGTTAAAGCGGAAATGGCTGCACATTTCAGTAAGCCGTTGTTAAGTAAAGAATGTTAATAATTGGCATCAGAAAAACTTTTATGAACATAATGTAGGTAGATGATGTATTTAGCCTGGAAAGAGTGATCCACAGATTTGATCCAACTTAAAAATGTTGAACAGCAAAATTAATGATGGAATCTGGGCCTTTTTTTTTTCTTTTTTTTTTAAGCTGTGAGTTGTTTTAACTTGTTTTAAACGTTGGTCGGTCGGTTGGTTGGTTGGTTGGTTTGAGGGGAGGAATAGTTGGGACTCTTGACTTGTTGGTTTCAATAAGCTTAACAGGTGGTTGGTCCTGTGAATTCTCCACCTAAGAGCCAAGCTCGGTGGCTAGAGTAGGTGTGGCCACTCTAAACCAGCCAGCCTTTGGGTCCATCCCAGCTAATGCATGCCCTGCCTGCACCTCTGTCCCCAGGCTTTTGTGTTTCTTCATCTAGTCCCTCAATTCTAGCCACCACTTAATTCTTTGTAGGAAAAAAAAAAGAAGGCAACATCTTTACATTTTGCTATGTGAATAGATGTAGGAAATTGCCTGAAAAACATGTGTAAATATTAGAAAAATATTGTGACCTTATCCATTGTATTCCTCATTAAGAAAAAGAGCCATTCACGTGGCGCTTTCTGCAGGATCTCCATAGGCCTTGACCTCAAACCCCTTGAATTCTTTGCTGGGCACAAGACACTAAATCAGAAGCTCCCCAACCTGACATTTGCTTTTCTGAAAAACAATAACCCTATATGTTTGGTAATGTCAGTAGCATGGAACTGTAAAAACAATTTCATTCCAATTAATTAAATTTTATCTCCAGCCCCCCAACACACACACACACACACACACACACACACACACACACACACACACATGCAAAATAAACAAATAGGACTTTTACATTCATTGTATATTTAAGTGTGAGCTGCTAATTGTTTATATCTGGCAAAACAAAAGTACTTTTCCTTTGCAAAATTAAGCCCTTGTGTCCTAAAATACCCTACACGAAACACTGTAGTTAGTGACAGGGTGTTAACAACCGTAAGCTTGCAAACAACAACGACAAAAAAGTTGGTTGACAGGCCGAGTTTGAGGTCCATGTTCTGCATTTAGACATCACCCCGAGGAGGCCGCCGCAGCACTGCACTTTGGCACTGTACGCTGTTCCCATGGCTTCCTAGAAACCAGGAGCTGGTCTGCAGAGGATGGCTGAACCCAGGGGAAAGACTTTTGTCTAGCTTAAGTGCTCACATTTTGGAAAAATCCATATCAAGTACTAAGGTACACATTCAAATTAATTTAGTCAACATTCTCCGTTGAGCACTAACATTAAAAAATAATAAGTTTCTAAACTTGAACTTGATGTGTATCAAGGGGGAAAAGATGAAAAAGGTTCAAAACAGTAGAAAGCCTCTAAACATCAGAGACCTCTGAAAGGTACCAAGCTGCATTTACTTGGAAATAGTACTACCCGTGTTCTCCTCCCATTGGACTAAGCCATGGTCCGCAAGGGTGTGCCCTCCAACCAGCCGCCGTAGCATCTCCAGGAACTTGTTAGAAATGCATGTTCTCAGGCCCCACCCTAGACTTAATCAGATGCTCAGGGGGAGCAGGGCCAGCAACCAATGTTTTTAACAAGTACTCCAGGCGATCCTTATGTCCACCCGAGTTTGAGAATCTCTGGATGAAGGGGAGTAGACAGTCAGCCTGCTGTGTACTCTTCCAGACAATAGGAAGACAGCCCAGCCCAAGAAATTGCAACCGAGTTCCAATCCCAGCCGTGCCACTACCTCTTTTGAGGGCCCTGAAAACATCATTCAAACCGTCTAGATTTCCATTTCCTGAAAAACACAGGAGCAATGGGTACTCCCAGGTGGAGCCATCTCTTGGGAGATGGCAACGACGATTTAAAAAGCCAGCACAAAAATGTGTGCCGGGAAAGCTCGCTGCAGTTTATAGTCAACAATTTTTTTTTTCCTTTCCTTTCAAAGCTACGGCAGTAGTGGATTCAGGACCCGGAGCATGTAGTCGTTTGTAACATATTTGGAAAGACTGCGAGAAATGAGAAACAACATGCAGCAAATTAATAAGAAAAAGATTATTCCATCTGGGGAGCTGGTCTCTGCATCTGCCAGCATGGCCCCCTCTCTGTGAGGCAGAGCTATATTGGTCACAAATTAAATAAGCTTCCTGAATTAATCAGCTATTACCGTCCAGCTGAGAAGTCCGAGGCTCACCCCTCCAGAATGACCAGACTGTAAACGCAAAGGGCTTCTCCAGTCTCAGTGGCAAACCTCTTCCTGATTGTAGGAACTATTTCTGGAAAGGAGGACCGGAGAATAATCTATTCCCACCCCCACCCCATCTGTGTATGTGTGTGTGTGTGTGTGTGTGTGTGCATATTTCTGCACATTTTAGACACTCCAAATTGTATTTGAAGATTCTCTGTTTATGGGCTGGGGTGGAGGGTGTCCAAAATGTTACCCATCTTTTAAGCAATGTGGAACCCTGAATTCTGACCAGCCTACCTTAGGAGCCTGGAGTCCTGCTGGTTCAGTCTTTAACTAGGGCGGCCAAGCCAGTTATGGTCTCAGAACTTCCAAGCCTTCGTCTGTCTTAGGAAGAGATTGAACCGGATGGTCTGGGAGGTAAATTCCAGCCCTAAGGGTTTATCATTCTGTTCTTCCTACTTCATCATTTGTGGTAAAAGAGATGAAAGAGGTTTCTGAAGCATTTAATGCCTGGGGAACATTCTGAGAGTTCGCTGTCCACCTCCTCTCTCCTCCATCACTGATGTGCTTACTGCTCAGTACTTGCCATGGGATTGAAATCAGGAGGCACCTGGGTCAAAATGGGAGTGGAGGAAGTAAAAACCCAGGGAAGGTTTTTACTTCATACAGAACCACACAAATTTACCAATGGTTTGACAATCAGGCTGAAAGTGCCTTGGAAACAGTGCCTAAATATCCTTCAAGGTGCAGACATTTTCTACCTGGCTCTAAACTTTCTTTCGAAGCCAAACAATGATATTTGCCTACACTTTATGTCGTTGCATGACATCAGTGGTGCTGGCAAAGAGAGATCTGGCATGCTTTGCTGCGTTGTGGTTGGGAAACTCTGGATCCAACTGCAGGATTTGCATCCTGTAAAGTCACTGTCTGTAGAACCCCCTGACACGGGTGGGGCTTGCCTCTAGCTCCTTTGGGTTTACAGCTTCACCGAGGCCATGCAGCTCCCAGCCTACTTCGCTGCTACCCCGCCAATCTGGGTGCAGCCTCTCTCTCGAGACAATGGCCTTGAAGACAAGGGTGTCACATGATTAATCACGGCAACACCACCTCCAACAGCAGACTTCTTCACAGCAAACCTTTAGGGAAGTCCATTCTGAGCAGAGCTTTGGCCAGCTTAGGAGACAAAGCTCAATGGTTAGGCAGAGTCTGGAATTCCTCCTTCAAGCCACCCAACTTTGGCTTATTCCTGGCCCAGAGACCTTTGGGCCTGAATCTCTGAGAAGCCTATATTCTCTTTCTAGTTGAATCCACATCTGCTCCCAGTTCATGTCCATCTTTCCTTTCTGGTGACCTCAGGGCTCTGTGTCTTCTGGGATCCAGCTTCTCACCTCTCAGAGGACAGGACTTACAAAGGGCAGGTAAAAAATACTACCACCTGCCTCATAGGATTTTGTGACAATCGAATGGGTCAGTGCACATAAAGCACTTAGAAAAGTGATGGACCCATGGCAAAGCCTCAAACGCTGGCTCTGCTGACCGCGGACAAGCTGGGCTCACCTAGCGCAGCTACCAGAGACGGTTCTCTAACACTGTCTGACTCTTAGAGGGGATCTTATTTCATCTGCTTCATTAGCATCCAGGGCCACTTTGCCTTTTCTGGAAGACTCAGGGAGGCGACTCTCATGCTGCATCCCCTAGTGACACTCCTTGGCAGTAAAGCTGTGGCCAGTACACATACTTAGGCAAATGGAGAAGGCGAGACACTACAATAAAAGGCATGTTTCTAGATTGTACCATCCAAATGGGGCCCATTATCCTTGAGTGTCCATCCCAACTGAATGGAAAAGACTGAAGGTGACATGGATGAACTCACACAGTCTGAAAGAAAAATAAGGAACCACGGCCACATTTCTTAAAATTAGCCGTGGCACGGCCGGAGGACGGTCCCTTGCCGTTGAGCTGCATGTCCTCCAGCCCTTCACATGACAGGAATGACCAGTGCTTACTGCAGGCAGGCCTGTGCGAGGCTCCTTGTGCCCACTTACTTAATCCTCACAGCAGGCGTAGACTAGAATCCGCAGAGCGGGGCCTGGGCCTGGAGCCATTCTGTTAACCACTGCAAAACTGAAACAGTGGCAGGCCGTCGGGCAAATGTGGAAACAAAAGAAACGGAAACAGCCAAATGTCTAAGAAGATCTGGGCCTCTTCAAAAAGGCAGAGCGCTAGTGGTGCTAACAGCACTGAGCTTTGAGGGGAACACTGGCTCGCTGGTGTAAGCGGTGGCAGGCCGAGAGGCTCGTGCGGCGTGGAGACACTTCCAAAAGTGGACGTAGCAACCCGGACAGCCTGCGGGCAGGGTTGCTAGAGCTTTGTGCCAGCTGTTTCCAATGCCTGGAAGTCGGGTGGCTGTCACCCGGTCCATCTCGTAGCGGATCGGAAGGGCTTCCTGTGAGCAGCCAGGATGAGGTGATAGGCAGAGTGTTTTGGAACCACTTGCTAAACTCAGGAATGCCCAGTCTTCCCTAGGCCGGAAATTTACAAAGTTCTTTTGTGTCTGGGCTTCGTGGAGGAGAGGAAGGGCAGTGAGCCAGGTCCTGCTGAGTTGGCATCAGGAGAGGGGCCGCCGTGTGCCTTCTCTCCCCTACTCTTCTGGGGATGGCAGACCTCGGGAAGAAGTCCCCTCTGAGCTTTGCTTCAGCCTCAGAATCCTTTTTAAGGGTGTGGTCTGTGTGTAGTCACCACCAACAGAACAGAACTGACCCAAAAGATGAACTCGCTTTGCTCTCCTGATTGCCTCAGTTTCTCAAGAACAGATCCCATAGGTGGTGGTATAGATCATTCAGGTGAGTCAAGGATCTGAGGACTGGGTGTGCCCATCAGGTTGGAGCAGAATTTGGGCGTGCAGGGGCAAAGAATGTTCTGTCAACGTGTTCCCGGTGAGTGGATTCCGTGGGCTTCAGACAGATAATCCATATTGGAGAAGCCCCAGTAGGGAGTGATTACTCTAGGAACCAGCTGAATATAAGGAAGAGAAGTTGGCAATAGGCAATAATATTATATCCCTATTTTGCCCCAGATGCCACACTAGATCCTTTGCGTGCTGTCTAAAATACATGCCAACCATGAGATACATATAATTTTAGAGACAAGGAAGTTGACAGCGCACAGCCTAAATAACTTGCCCCAAGGTCACACAGTTAATAAATGGTAAAGTCAGATTTGAAGCCACATCTATAAAATCCCAAGGCCCCCCAATTTTTTCAAATCAGCATTGTTTTATTTCCTTTCATTGTTCATACGCTACCCACAATTCTTAGCAAGTTTGCTGCTGCCTCTATGTTAATCTGTTGGCATTCTCAGTATAACCCTATGTTTTCTCACCCCCCCACAGCTTTATTAAGATATAACTGACATATAACATTGTGTAAGTTTAAGTACAATGTGTTGCTTTGATACACTTATATATTGCAAAATGATTACCACCGTAATGCTAGCTAACACCTGCAGCACATCACACAATTACTGCTTCTTTTCTGTGGTGAGACCATTACAGATCTATTCTCTTAGCAACTTTCAAGTAGACAATACAGTATTGTGAACTATAATCACCATGCTGTGCATTAGAATTCCCAGAACATATTTGTCTTATAGCTGGAAGGTGGTACCCTTTGACCAGTATCTCCCCATTCCCCCGCCTCCAGCCCCTAGTAGCCACCGTTCTAGTCTCCATTTCTATAAATTCAGCTTTTTTTTTAGATTCCACATATAAGAGGGAGCATACAGTATTTGTCTTTTTCTGTCTGACTTATTTCACTCAGCATAATGCCCTCCAGGTCCATCCACATTGTTGTAAACGCCAAGGCCCCCAACGTTAATCACCAGATAAGTGGCTCTTAATCCTGACATATACATTTGAATCACTTAGGGAATGTTTAATAAGCTCCTATGCCCAGGGCTCACCCTAGATGAGCTAAATTGGAATCTCTGGGAGTGGGACCCAGGCAGCTGTATTTTTTTAAGTTTCCCAGTGGTTCTTTGGACCAGCCAGAGTAGAATAATCACTGCCCTGGACTCCTCTTCCTCCAAGCAAGCATGAGGCGGAAATATCAGTGAATTCTGGTCCCACCCTGGTGGCTAGGACTTGGGTGTGGGAGTCTAATACCTGAGGATTAACCAGCTAGGACCCTAGACCTAGAGGAAATCAAATCAAGTAGAAGCCTCACCATGGAAACAAAACAATTCTAGATAGGAAAATCAACGTTCAGCATCAGGATGGGATGACCAGAAAGCTCAATCAAACGCTGAATCCTGAACTAGTAAGGTCCTCAAATTCCTTCAAATTCACTGTGATCAGGAACAGGAGAGGGGCTAACTCTGCAGGAGGGCTGAGCCCATAGACAAGGCTTGAGCCAGCAGCGTGGAGAACACAGCTCCACAGGCCAGAAGGCAGGCGGGGCATCACCTGTCCCACCTCTGGGCAGCGTGCTCTGAGCCAGAGACAAGCTTCCACTCGTCATTTCACTGAAGCTTGGCTTATTCTGCTGGACTCCAAAGGACGTTATAAAGTTCAAGCAAAGAGAAGAAAAACAAGTCATCCCTGATGATGGTTTGGAGCATCTTTTCTGTTTTCAGAAGTGGCTGTTAGATTCACATTTAGCTTTGTCCTCTGCTCCTTCTAATATTTCGGTCTCTCCCAAACCCCTGTCTCAAACTGCCAAGCAGTCAGTTTGATGGACACTTACTAGGAAAAACATCTCCAGGTCTCCCGGCCCCTTCCTGGAGGGCTTCTTTGAGCTAAGCCAGGCCATGGGGCTAACTGAAATCGGCAAACACTCTGTGTCAGCGTCACCAGGGGCTGATGCCTCGGTTGGCTGGGGAGATGGTAATTGGGCAAGTGCCCGGCTTCTTCTCTGGGTTTTCAGAACAGGAATCTGAGTCCCAGGAATCACTAGCCTGTGGGCAGAGGCTATTTTGGGCCTCCCCTCATCCAATGGAAAGTTAGGGGTGGTGTCATCTGAAACTGCCAAGGAGCATCGGTTTCACCCATAGCTGGGACACGTGCCTAGGGAAAATGGAAACAATGTCAAGGAGACCAAGTACCAGTGTCAGGACTCCCCTTTGTTTTTATTCTGTGCCATTTCTTTTCATCCGTTCCTTCCATTTTCAGCTCCCGCTTTCCACAACTCTGGTTCAGGTCCTTGTTCCTTCTCGCCTGGACTCTCATAGTAGTCTTCTAGTGGGCTCGCTACCTCCATTCTGTTACCCCCACCTCAGTCTGTCCTCCCATGATAGCAGAAGGATCCCCCTGAAGGTTCCGTGGAAATCAGGTGAAAACATTTGGGAGCACTATACACAGAGCAACGCCCACGTACTGACTTGGCAGGAGACAGGGATGCTGTCCTTACTCACCGGTAAGGACACAGGGGTAAAGTCCAGTGCTTTTGCAAAAGGATGAAACGGACAGACTGAGCGGAATGTTTTAGAGTAACAAGGGTATGAGTTGGTACACACAGTATCGGAACCTTCAAAAAAAGTCCTCAAGGAGGCATTCAAGATGGACTTGTCTGCTCAGCAATTACATGACAGTGTGATAATCCTGATGAGTAGTGCAGGATGAAGACCTAATTATGCCCATTTCTCAAGGAACTGAGGCTGAGAAAGGCTGAGCATTTTGCTGAGCATCCTTCAGGGAGCACATAGTAGAACCAGAATATAAATGCAGAGGATATGTGCTTTCCAATGTGCCATATTGATACAGATACATTGATGTAGATGATGGATGGATGGATGGATAGAAAACATGATTGCCCCCCCCTTTAACATACTGCAGGGATTTTCAGTGCTGACAGAGCGTAGATCATTCAGACTGGCATTCATACCTTCTAAGATGGGGTTGTAGATTATTTTCTTACTTTATTGCCCAGACAACTCCCAACCCACCCCTCCCTATTCCCCAGATACACTTTGCACTCTCCCTCCTTTGTGCCTTCATTCATTTTCTGATTTCCTCTCTGATTGTAAAAATCCCACTGAAGCGTAACTCACTGCTAGATGCCCAGTTAAATTTTAATTTCAGATAAACAGTGAATATTTGCTTACTGTAAGTTGGTCCAAATACTGCATAGGACATACTTAAATTAAACAATTATTTGTGTTTATTTAAATTCAAGTTGAACTTGGTGTCTTGTAATTTTACCTGATAATTCCAGCAACCCTACCTGTAAGATGTTGCCCCATATGTATCCCCTGATTTTACTCAGCCCGTCTTAAAGTGGGATCTGGCACTTCTTTGTATTTCCCATACAGAATTCACTCTTACCAAATCATTGGTGAATAATGTGTATTTTACCAAAGGTTTCTTAGTAAATATGGAAAGTGGGGTTTACATTCCATAAAACCTAACATTTCATCTAAAAAAACTTATTAAAAATGGCCTCATGAGCCTCTATTCGTAGTGAAAAAGTCACCAAGTGTTCTTTTGACCTCTTCCCTACCCAGTGTCCAGCCCTGCTCCCTGGCATTCACTCTCTGTTGTGCAGGGAAGCATTCATTTTCCAAACCCACACTGGCCCAAGGTTCTTTTCAACACGATGGAGGACTTGTCAAAAAAACCTTTCCATTAAGCAGGCCTCTCCCTACAAAGAAATCGTCTACTAAGAAGATAAAAATTGTTCCCACATATTATAGAATCTTCAAGATTCAGTTTTCTGAGGGCATCAGGATTTTCCCAGGAAGAGTAATTGCTCCCTTCCCAGGCAGTAGTTACGTGTATGGGTGACTGAGCCCCTTGTTTTGCCCTATGCTCTCCTGGGGCCATGGGCATTTTCATTCATCTTTGCAGCTACTACAGTCCATCTGGCCACCAAGCACTCAACAAATATCTATTAAAATTGAATGATGCAGTATATAAGTGCATTTAGCCCTAAGTGACTACGAAGAAGTTAGCAGCAGTACAAAAAAAATGGGTTCCAGCAATCAGAGAAAGCTACTGAATGGCCCAGTTGAGTGATTCTCTGTCTTAGTTACATGTTAGACATCTGGGGAGCTTTTCAAACAATCGTGATGTCTAGACACCACCCCAAATCAACTGAATCAGAACACTTGGGGGTGGAGCTCAGGCATTGGTATTGTTTTCAAAGCTCCCGGGCGATTTTACTCGGCAGGCAAAGTTGAAAACAATGGGTGGTTGCTAGGTTTTTGGACCGATACCCTTCTTTGGGTCTAATTCCTAGCAAAGGGGAGAGAATCGGATAATGAGGGTGAGTGTCTGGATTCCTTTTCCTTTTTTCCATACCATGTGTTTTATAGTTTATGCGATGCTCTCACACATGCGTGGACTCAGAGGCAGAAGCCGCACCCACGACACAGTCCAGCCACTGAGCCTTCACCACGTGTCCCCTCTGTGAGTGTGAGGAGCGGGCGGCTGTGGAAGGTGCTGTGCAAATCTGAAGCCTTGGCTTTGACTGGGCTGGACACTGCTTCGCCAGTTCCTAACCCCACCTTCACTCATTTGGGTTCTGGTTTCACGAAGGAGTTCATAACTGTGATGCATTCTGGGTAGAAAAGGATGAAGAACTTGCTAAAGATGAATTGGCCGGCTTCCCACACCTCCACCCCCACCACACACCAACCTGAACTGACCGTCAGTGGAAACCAAGGGCGTGGCTTCCTCCTGGTTTGGCTGCATTCCACTTGAAGCCCTTCCAGGTGGTGTGCGGTAGAATTCCTTTCAGTGTGTGTGACTATAAAGAGACGGATTCAATGGAGACTTGGAAAAATAAGGATCATCATGTACAGAGAGAAAACATGGGCCTGAGTGTCAGCAGATTGGAATCCCTGACCTTGCTCTGCCCTTCTCCAGCTGTGTGAGCTGGGCGAGGCCCCCTTCTCTTCTCTCAGCCTTGGTCATCTCCTCTGTGAAAAGAGGACACTGGATTTGATGATCTCAAAGTTCCCTCCAGCCTTAAATACTCCATGGATTCTAATTCTTGAAACAGTACATGAGAAGTATGTTGAGACTCTGTGAACCAACCACTCCTAAGAAACTCAATTCTTCCCCTAAGCCCTGCTTACACATGTGCTCAGACCATGCACTAAAATGAGCACTGGACGGGAAACAGGGGACAAGCTCAGGTCCCAGCTCCGCCTTGAACTGGCTCCATGTTCTTGAGAAAGTCATGCTCTCTCTTTGGGCCTTAGTCCTCTCAGCTCCGACCTGACGTTAGACTCTATCCTCTCTGCCATCCCTCTCAGCTCGGCCATTCTGGGGATGTTGGGTGCCCTGGTGGCTGAGAGTTCAGATCACAATGAATGTGAAATTCAAACATAGACAACATTCAAAACGTGAAGGAGGAATCAGAATTAAAGATCTGGAGAAGACACCACTTGTCCAGGACGAAGGAGTGAACTGAGCTTAGACACAAAGAGAAGGAAGGGAGGGAGGGAAGGATGGAAGGAGGAAAGGAAAGAATTCACAAATGCAATTTAAGTTCTAGGTATGCTTAGCCAGGCAAGGAAAAATATCTAAGATTGCATTTTCATTTAAATATGGAAATTATATCACATTTCAGAAAGAAAGCTCTTCCAGTGAATAAATATTTATTTGCAAAATCAGCTCCCTTTTTGGTTAAAAAATCTTTTTTTCCAAAAACTGATGTGACTTTTTCAAAAGAGAGCTAGCTCAATAAATAAGCCCACATTTTACCAATTTCACTGATAATCACCGTGTTGCAAAGTCTTATTTTTTTTAATTTTTAATTTTTGTTCTTTTTTTCCATTTGGTCTTTTTAAGTGCCATTTTAGGAACCTCCAGTTTTAGATGCACACTTTTTAGCTTCACACTTGAGGCCCTTGTGATCTGGCTTCACCTAGGTTTTCAGGCTCCATCCCTCCCTGCTCTCCTGAATGAACCTCAGGATCCACTTTCCTGAAACACCCACTGCCTACCTCCCATCAATACCTTGCCCTTCCCACCCCTTACCCTTTGCTAGTCCTTTCTCACTCCTACCTCTCGATAAATAAATCCTTCAAGACTCAATTCAAATGCCACCTCCTCCTTGACGCTTGTCCTGATTTCCCAAGCTAGAAATGGTCTTCCACAAGCCTGTCGTGAAATCTCCATCCCATTTTAGTTCTAGCTCTCTAGGGGCACTTTGTGTTCTCAGTCCTGCTGTACCACTCCTAGAACCCAGCCTTCTTGAGAGCAAGATTTGCTTCTCGGGGCAGCACACAGCGCAGTGGGTGTGACACCAGGCCAGGCTGTCAGATAGACCTGGGTTTGCACCCTGGCTCTATGCATCTGTTTCTGGGTGACCTTGGAGGGGTCACTTGACCTCTCAGCTTCAGTTTACTCCTCTTTGAAAGATGGACGGTATCTACTTCATAGAGTTGCCAGGAGACTTAATGAGATAGGGCACCTGAAATAATACTTAATATAACACTTACTGTCTGTCAGACACTGGAAGCACCTGATATGTATTAAGCTTGGGAACCTCCCAGCCGTTATTATTAAGCCCTGCTGTACACATGGGGAATCTGAGACAGCAAAAAACTTAAGGGCCTTGCTCCAAGTCACATAGTAAGTAGCTCATTTGGCTCTGTGGCCCGTATCTCGGGCATTGTGCTGGATTGCCTCTGTCCTACAGGTGTTACCTATTTTTGTCTGTGACTGAAGTTTATTTCCCTCAAGAGCCTAGCACACTGTTGACATGAAGTAGATGCTCAAGAGATAATTATTTGAATGAAGTGACTTGATGTTTAATTTGAAGAAAGTCACCTGGTTAGATGCCTGCTGGCTGGGTTGTGATTAGCTACTTGAGGGGTGTATTTGTGGTGAGCTGAGGAACAAGTGGTGAGCCTGCGGGCTTTTCTGGTTCCCCTTCCACCTCCATCAGCAAGTCTAAGATATATGGCATTGGGCCTTGGAAGGAAAGATTTCATTCTTAAAATTGTTTTCCTTCCAAGGTAGTGTCGACATATTGAAGACATCAAAATGTTTCCAGGGAAGAAGAATGACATACGAAGGTGACATTTCACTGTGTGACCTTAGGCAAGTCATTTTCACGTCTCTTAGATTTAGTCTTCTCATCTGTGAGGTGGTGGGGCTGAACATAATAATCTTTAAGCTCTAAATTTTCATGATTCCGTGTTGCTATATGTTTCTTTCTTCTTTTGATATCTCAAGATGTGCCCTCAGGCACACAGGATACAGAAATGTAGCAGTTTGACCCATATAGGATGTTTTTGCCAAATGCAGAGAACAAAACAGAAATAAAAGCATTTTTGCTTCAAGAGTTATTATTTCCATTACTGCTCATACATCTGCATGCTATTAGTAACAACAGCATCTCCTGCAAATTTAATAATACCTTTGCATTTGAACAGGGCTTTCTGAGATTTTTCAAAGGCCTTTATTGGTAGGAGGTCTCCAGACTATTGAAAACCACTGCAGCAGAAACATGAAAGACAGATGCATAGAAAGCCTGAATTCTGTCTGTATATCTAGCATTTATTAGACATCCATCATTTCTAAGTTCTGTAAAGAAACTTGAAAGACACACCCTAGACTCTAGACTCATGCCACCTAAGTGCTGCCACCTAAGAGGTAAGACGAGCAAACATATCCGGCTACGAATTAAGAGTGTGAAAGTACTGGGCAAACGATGGCCTGCCAAAAACATCCTGGGAACCAGGCAATAGGCCAAAAGGTCATTCTGGGAGTTTTCTGCCCTAGTAATAATCTCTTTCAAGTGTGTGGCGCCCCTGCGTTTCTCGAACATGTCACATGCATCTCTTATTTAATCATTAAGACACACACACACCATCAGCCCCACCACTTCCATATCTCTGCAGGACTCTAGTCTTATTTTACAGATGGGGAAACTGTGAGTCAGCACTGTGAAAAGACTTTATCAAGAAATTAGTATAATGCTGACACAAGATTCAAATCCATGTCTTCTGACTCCAAATACTGCTTTCTTGTCACTTTTTTAATCTGAGGTTTCTTGGAGTTGGCGGGGGGCGTGGCTGGAGAGCTCTGGAGGTTTCAGTTATAGTCAGGTTGAATGAGAGAAAAAGCAGGGGTGCTTGGGATGGGGTGGGGAAGCCCAGGTACATGGAGGGAAAGAATGATGGTCTTTAGGTGCCTGGCTTCAACATTTTAAATTGGAAAGGTGTTTTTCTCTCCATTTACAGATGAGGAAACTAAGACTCAGAGGGATTAGTCCAGAATCACATAGGTAGTGGCAACCTCAAGATCTGAAACCAGGTGTGCCTGACTGTAAATAAAATGATTAGAAGCATAAGTTTGGGTTTAAGCTCTGTTCTCCACGGAGATCTTGGTCCAGCCAGCTCCCTGAGCCTGGTGTCTTCATTATGAGATGAGGCTAAGATCTCATTGTGTGTCTTAGGTGAGATAATTCCTCTGTCACACTCAGTGTGGTATCTGGCATACGGGAAATTTTCTGTAACTATTAGCTACAAAGATTATTTGCTAGATCTCACTGCTTCTCTTAAGCACCATCCCTCCCCTCCTCAATGCCTTTCCAGAAAGGTACAAGTGAATGTCAGGATGGAAAAAATATTCTCAGGTGGCATGGATGTGTTTCCAGCTGTCAGCTCCCACCAGCCTTCTCTGTGAACTGCCTTGGATCCACAGACACAGACATGGTGGGTGGGGCAGACTGATTAGATCAGAGATAAACATGGATCTGAGTGGAAACAATCAGGCTCTCCTCTCTGCAAATTCGAAAGTGAGATTGGGAAAGACATGACTAGTTTTGCTTATTTCTGGAACTATTACATGTAAACAGGAGAACTCTGGGGGCGGCCATATGCCATCCTATGAACTGAGGAGGGCTCTCTGCAGAGGAAGGCAGTGATGAGAGGGAGCGTGCACTGCCTCCGTCCCTTTCTAAGATGCAGCCTAACCCTGTCCTTGGGTTCCACTTCCATGCCCTCATTGTCACTCCGGGCGGCCCCAGGGTTTCCACCTACTGCAGCAGCCACTGTGGTCCTGTAGCCCTGTGCCCAGCCCACACAGTACGGGAGTCCAAACCCCTAGTCCCCTCTGAGTCATGAGGCTTTCTTCGGGAAAGAGGACACAGGAGCTGCACACCCAAGCACCCAGAGGAACACTTAAGCCAACCTGTGTCTAGATTGAGGCTGTGTGATAGCCTATTTCAGATGATTTGGGCTTTAAGGTCATAAGATAATATAAAACGCTGCCACCTAAGATTTCGGGGGTTCCGACTAGACTCTGAGCCTCCTTCATCACTGACATCCAGTCATGCCGAGTGTGGGTAAGATAGTAAGGATTTGCTCAAAACACTCAGTCTCAGGGACAGCGGCATTAGGCGGACAGTCTTGATGCAGTAATGCAGCCTTAGTCATCAAAGGAGAAGGGCAGACTCTAGCTCCGAATTGTGCCTCCCAGCCCAGTTCCCCAGGCAGCTCCTCTGGGTCCAGTAGAGCCGTGTGAGGATGTGGACGGGGGCAGAGGGATGCTGTGATTAAAACCAGCCAAGCTCAGTCTCTCTAAGAATTGAAGCTACCAGCAGCTTGGTAGCCACACCGAAAGACAGAACGTGAGGAGAGGCATTTGTTTTACCACTGGTGCACAGAACCCTATGTGACCATGACGCCTCTCGGCAGGGGCATCAGGTGGAACATGGTGGAGTCCAGCAAAAGTAGCTCCCCAGGACCTTTGACAGAACAAGGTGGATGCCATGTGGAAACCCAGAGGAGAGATGTCTGCTACATGCCCAGCAGCCCCTGTCGGTTCTTGGGAAGAATTAAGAGGACAACTCTAAGTACTGCAAGAACGACTAAGGCTGGCGGGGAGGTGGGAGCAGAAAAGCACAGGTTAGAAAGGACAGTAACTCCTGGGACGTAAGGCAACCACAAAGATTGGGACCAGATGACCTGAAAGAATTTAATGAGGCTAAAAATTCAGGCCAGTGATGTGAAGTGCAGATGGCCGCTGACTTGTGCGACAGAGAGTCATCCGACTTCTTACCCCTCACCTCTTAACCTGAATGCAAATGTTCACCTTGGTGATTCACAAAGCAGTTGCTCCTCTCCTATTTGAGTATCACAACACACATCCTTCTTAGGGATTCAGAGAGCAGAGAGGATTCTAGCCAGGGCAAGAGACTAGCAAGACTCCATTTGGATTTTCCTGGTATGAAGTATGGTGATCGATATAATGGGAACTCCGAGGGGCCTGACAGGTGCCCTGGGGATTCAGCAATGCGTGGGCATCTATTCATCAAGGGGCGGCAGATCCCAGGTGAGGCCATCATGATGGAAAGGCAGAGTGGAATTCTGTGGTCACACCACTTGGAGCCAGAGAGCCCCAACCTCAAATTACATTTCTACCACTTACCAACCACATAACGTGAGCGTTTTAACTAACTTCTCTGATCTCCAGTGTCTCTTTCTGCGAAACTGGGACAACAATATATAAAGGCAATAGTTAGAAAGTGCCTTTTACTTTTCCTGTCTCAAACTAGGAATCTCTTTTAACTCCATTGTTACTTTTCTTTACTCTTTCAAAACCTGGGGACCAGGCAGATAACCTGAGGAAGTGTGGGGCTGCGTGGGGACCGGGCCTGGGCAGACAGGAGAGTGCCTGTCCCACGTGAAGACGCTTCCCTCCATGCAGCCTACACTCGCTGTGGAAATGCCAGCTTGGGATCATCAGATGTGATTCTTCAAGAGATGCCAGAAATGTGGAGTTTCATATGCAGCCTCTTGTTTTAAATGTCGCAACTAATTCAATTTCTTTAACAAACACATTATAAGGCAAATCCATGACAGGCTGCACTGAGCCCGCGGCTGCTGGCTTGTCTTGAGAGGAGAGGGAACCCTGAGATCCCAGCCTTAATCTCTCCTCAGAAACCCGTTCAAAGCACCAAGGCGTCATGGCCTTCCCCCATAACAGAGGGACAAACTGAGGCGAGGGGGAAGACTAGACTCGGGGACTGTTCCTGGGGCTCTCTAGAGGGGCTCTTGGTTATCCACGTTGGATCAAGAGCTCCCATGCCCCACCTGCAGCTTCCAGAAGTCCCAGGGGATGACACCTCCTCAGCCCCTGTCTTCCTGCACTGGGACTCAAATGCCATGCGACGCACCTTCTCCCGTGCATGACGTTCCATGTTCTAGGAAATGTTCTGACCTCCTGGTTCTCATCCGGAGGACCTCACCACTCCCGTGAGACTCAGGTAGCAGAGATTATCCTTCATGCAAAGTTGAGGGATTGGATGTGCAAAGCTTCTCAGGGAACTGATTGATTTTTGACATTATCTCCCAGGCTGCTCAAACTCAAATGAGAAACAAATCATCTTGGGACTCAGGAAGTGGAGGAAATGTCACAGACAGTCAGCCACAAACAAATGCAGAGGGAGGTCCCTGGAGAGACACTGGCGGCAGAGGAATTCAACAGGTTACGATAAGGTCATGGCTTCTGTAGATTAAGAAGCTACCAAATTGACAATTAACATGGTGATTGCTTAACAAATCCTAGCCCAGCAGAAGGGGACACCCTCCCAAGGATTTTATCTCCAATAATCAGATGATTTTAACATTGTCTGTGGCTAGCACTGCAGGCGGAACGAAAGCTGAGAACGGACCTGTGTTAAACACCCACTGTCCTCCATGCGCGATGGTTATATACGTTGTCTAGCTACGGGACCTGGCACAAGTTACTTAACCACACTGAGAATCAAGTTGCACCTGGAAAATAAGGATGACAGTGTGCCTATCTTGTAGGATTATTACAGGAAATGAGGCGAAGTGTATGAAAGCCCCTGGTACTGGTTCTGGTACGTATTCAGTATTCACTAGTCATCATGATCGTTATTGAATGACCTCACTGATTCCTCACTACAGCCCAGGGATATTATCTGCATTGCAGGTTGAAAACTTAAGTGCAGACAGATTACTTGTCTGAACTGCTCGCCCAGATTCTTTTAGCGAGTAAGTCAAGAAGCCAGGATGACAATTTGGGTTTGCTTTTATTTTTTTTTTTTTATTGAAGTGTAGTTGATTTACAGTGTTTCAGGTGTACAGCAAAGTGATTCAGTTATACAGATTCTTTTCCGTTGGAGGCTATTACAAGACATGGAATACAGTTCCCTGTGCTATCCAGTAGGTCCTTGTTGTTCATCTACTTTATAGATAGTAGTGTGTAGCTGTTAATCCTAAATTCCTAATTCACCCCTCCCCAACCTCGGGTTTGCTCTTGGCCTTTTTCTTCTACAAAGGCCTTTTTCTGGTTTAGTGGTATTAGCAAGCCCATTTGCTATTTTTTTTTTTTCTAGCCAGAGTTATTTTTCTCTTCAACTAAAATTGAATGAGGCAACATTTGGTGCCTGACTAAATCCTCCCAAGGCCCTTGGTTCTTCGTCAATGTCTTTCCCTCCTCCACCCCAAACAGTTTCACCCACCTGCTGCCTAGGACCACGTCCTTGACTGTCAGTGCCCTCGAGCCTTGGATCTTGGTTTTGGGGTGTCCATCCCAGGCCAAGTCATTCCCACACCATGCAGCTGTCACTTCAGGCTGGATGACTTCCTGGATGGGTCTGCACCTTGACACTGGGCTGACACGACCCCGGCAAGGCTTGTTCCCATCTTAGGACCCCCTTCCCAGTCTTCCCCGTCCATCCTCAATCCAGGTGAGACTGAAACTCAGCAGATCAGTTCCTGGGACTGTGCTGGGGTAAAGATGGGGCTGTGAGAGCCACAGCTTGGGCGAGGCACTCCAGAAACTGAGGTTTTCAAGTTAACTCCCACTTCAGGGCCTGAAGTAGGTATCATCAATGTTAATAGTAGAGCCCACCATTTATTTAATAATGGCTGATTTTGTGAAAGAAAGGCAGGTGAAGATAAACCATTTCAGTGTTAAGACCAACTTAACCTGATTTCATAAACATTAAATTGTTTTGTGTGTCAGTGTGTATGTGTATGTGTTTTCAAGGGGGCACTGGTAGGAATTCATGCATTAGGATAAAGGAAACATATTGCTACAATTTAGTGAAATTTTCATTTACCCAGAGTGATTCTTAAAGCAAAGTGATTTATCTGTGAATAAGTAAAATCAGAGTCTCTGTTTATTACCTGTTTACAGAAAGACAGGCTAAGCCCTGCACTACTTACCCAGGGGATTTAGACCTGAGTAAGCTACTGTGGTGTCCTCCCAGAACTCTGTCCGTAGGAGAAGACAAACTCATATGTGGAAGATGCCACCTCAATGCATTAAGATGGGTCCTGAGCCCTTAACCCAGTCTCAGAGCTAATTTCTTCAAGGAATTTTCAATTGAAGAAGCTTTTGAAGGATAATAAAAATGATAACTGACACTTACTGAAGAAGCATTACTTGATAGGCTCTAAGTGTTTTCCATCCGTTACTGCTTAATCCTAGAAACTGTTTTATCAGATAAGGATGATCACTATGCCTGTGGCACAAATGAGGAAACTAAAGCCCAGAGAGCTTAAGTAACTCGCCCAAAGTCACACAGATGGTAAGTAGCTGAGGTGGGACAAAACTTAGGAAGGGTTGTAAGTTAATTAGAAAAAGGAAGGAGAAAGGATAACACAAGCAAAGGCACAGAAGAATAAAACAATACGAGCTTCGAAGGGGACTACGAGAATCAGGCAGCAGACACTGTTGGTGCCCACATCCTGAGGTCATGTTCCACAGAACTCCTTTTACATTCTTGGCTGGATGGCTTTTCTTTCAACCAAGGGAGGCAGTGCTGCTGTGCACGGCAGGCTAGATGTGCTGGTACTTAGCACGCTAGGATGTGCTGGTGTGTGGTGGTGTATAAATACCCCAGCTTCCTTGCTCTTCAGGTAAAATAACTTTTAAGGCATGTGTTTTACACCATTACCTAGCACTTCCTTTCAGGATGAAGCTTCAGAGACCCATAATGACAGCTGACTTGATGACACATCCTATATCAGCCACTTTCGTTCACTGCATGATATCTTTACTCCCTTATAGGTACTTCCTGAACTTCCCAAAATATAAACTCCTTGAACTTGAATCCTTGTCCCAGGGTCTACTTTGGGGGAAACATAAGCTAATACAAACTCAGTATTGCTAAAACATAAAGTAAGAGGCTGAAAAGGCATAGTAGGGCCCATACATCCCAAAGGTGGCCGTATATCCACAGACAAACACTGGTTACTGCCCCAGGGTGGTGCGTGTTCATGGACTCAGAGAACGTGTGATACATATGATATCATCGCAGGAAGTCCGTAGATCATTTGTCTGTTCCATCCCCATTTTGCAAACAACACACCTAAACGTGGAGCAGGAAGTGGCTTGCCTGTGTCACTTCGCAGGTTCGTGGTAAAGCCCAGGTTCTTATTGCCTGAACACAAATGGTGAGATCCAGCTCATGCCGGAAAACCAAGGTGCTAGTTGGAATAATTTTTGCACCAACTGCACCACCTTTATGAAAGTTACAAAGATTAGGAACTTGAGAAATTCATTTTTCAGGCTCTGTCTGTCTCAAACCATCTTGTGCTAACCAACTTACCAGGGCTTGCCAGAACCCAAGGTGCAGGAAGCAGAGAACTTTGCTGCAGTTTGCAAATAAACCCGAGTGTTTACAATTCCTTAACCACTTGGTCAACCCAGTCAGTTCACTCCTAGGAAGCAATGGCAGAAAAATAATAACACAGAGACACAGTTATCTGTGCATAATACAGCATTGTTGGTAAGAACACAATAATTGGAGTAGCCTGATTGAATAAAACAAGGTTAATCTAGGAAGACAGCTACGATATACTAAATGAAAAAGGACATCGTGACTGCAGATGTATATAGTCTGATCTTTTTCTTTAAAAAATAAAAAACGCTTATGTGTAGATAGATTTTTCACTTTGTAAGCACAAGAATATTCTGTAATGGTACTCATCAAACTGTCAACAGTGTGTGGTGGTTAATTTTTGGAATTCTACTTTGTGTTTGGTCTCACCCTGTGTTTCTTCCTTTCCTGCACTGTAAGCAGATGGTCAGGCCTTTTTGTGGCCTCTTGCCACAAGGGAGATTTTTGTCATAGGGCCAGAAGCCAAAGTTGTCTGCAAGACACTTTTGATCTTGGTCCGGAATTTTCTAAAACCTAAACCCATTGAGGAGATTGCCTCTGGTATCCTGGAGGAGCAGGAGAAAGAAGGGAAGGCCTTTGAAATGAAAATGGGATAGAAATCTGTGAGTCCTGGAGGACTCCCAGGAGGAGGAAGACCTCAGATGGACTGGCCTAGGGAGCTGGGATTTCTAAAGCCTCACCAAAGCTTTTCCTAGCTTTGAAAGAGGCAGCAAAGGAGTCAGAGCTGGAAGAAATCATATGATCTGAGATCACGGGTGCCTCAGCTGTAAACAGCATGACTTCATCCAATAGCTAAAGAGACCTCTCTAGGACCTGGTGCTACAGGAAACCCTGGGACCCTTCCCCACCCCTGAGGGTGACAATACTGGCTGGCATCAAACTCCTAATAACCTGAGAGGACGAGGAGAGTGACAGTAGGCTCAGAATTGGATGTAACTTGTGTAAAATAAATAAAGTACTATTTCTTGCACATCTGAGTTTGTAAAATGAGATTCATATTCACCACAAGAAGCAGGGCTGGAGATTTAGAGGGGAGAACTTCCCTTCTTATATTATGTCAGTTTCAAGTAATAGGATTATGTATAGTTTTGATTTTTCTTTTTTTGCTTCCCTCTACCCCCAGTATTTTTCTAATAAACCCATTTTTAGTATTCAGTAAGCCATCCCACCCTCTCAGTCTGGTGGCAGCTTCTCCAGAGGGACAGAGTCAATAGCATAAACATCATTTCTGACCCTGAGACACAGGTCCTGTTTACTCATTTAAACATCACTGGAAGGGTCACTTGCTCAAATGGTCTGTGACACTTGCAGGAACAGGAATGCTCACTCTCCTGGGTCCTGAATCTCTGGTTCTCCAGGACTCTGACTTTCTCTACTCTCTGAGAGGAGCCCTCTTTCCACTACCTCTTCATGCATCTCCTGACTCAAGTATTCCCCTCAACATTTGTCACATTGTGAATTTACCTTCACACTCATGCTTCAGATTTCCTCAATGAGATTCTTTTAAAATTCTTTAGAGGGCTGTCTATTTAGGAAGAGAAAATGCCTCTAGATGTGAGTATGAAGGAGAGAGGGTGTGAAGATGGCTGGGGACAGCTGGAGACAGTCTGATGCGGGCACTGCTGTTGGAGTGCTGCAGAAAATCGACTCCATCATGAAAAATGCAGTAATTCCACCTAAGCCACCTGCATGGAAGAAAAGGAAGAGGCACTTTTTTTTACACATCAGCCCTTGGGTCCCACCAATCCATCCAGTCTTAGTCCCCACTGCTTTCCAGAGCACAGCCTCCCAATATCAGGCTAAGACACCCGCTGATCCTCTCAAGGGCACAGGTCCAATCTCTAGGTCTTTGTACAAGCTGGTTCCCTCTTGATGAACCACTTCCATCACATTTCTAATCTAATTTACTTCTCAGTGAAGGTTATTCTACCTCCTCCTGGCCAAAGTCAACTTCACCGAACCCAGATGTTAACTATACATGCTGGTATTAGGGTTAAACAGAACTGTATGTGTGTGTGTGTGTGTGTGTGTGTGTGTGTGTGTGTGTGTGTGTTTGTGTGTGTGTGTGTGTGTGTGTGTGTTCAGTTTACCCTTGGACAACTTGGGTTAGTATTTTTCACAGCAGATATTTTTCAGTAATAAATATTACAGTACTACGCAGTCTGCGGTCTGTTTACATATGTATGTAATACATATAATATGGATGTAACATATTATGTACACAATACATAATAATATATAATATGTATCTGTCTTTTTCTGGAGAGAGAGAGAGATTTATTTTAAAGAATTGGCTCACACAATTGGGTTGGCAAGTCCGAAGTCTGTAGGGCAAGCCTGCAGGTTGCAAATTCAGATAGGACTTCAGTTGCGGTCTTGAGTCAGAAATTCTCATTTAAAAAAATACCTTCACAGCAACATGTAGACTGGGCTGGTGTTTGCTCAAACAACTGGACACAATAGCCTAGCCAATTTGACATTTAAATTAACCATTACGATACTTCTACTATTCTATTATTTTACACATTTGAATCATGTCTCCTCAATAGGGTTTTAAGCTACTACAAGGTAAGGAACAGGATGACATCATGAATCAGGCAGCTATGAGACCACTGAAAGCTGTCATATAATAACCAGAATCTCGAATACATTTCCTGTGACTGTGGACTTAACCATTCAGGGCTAGAAAATGTGGGTTTCTTATTCTTTCTGCTACAGCCTTCTGGATGCTTGCTATGGAAGTGGGGTTTTCATTGAAGTTTAGTTCAACAAGAGATAAGGAGGCAATCTCAGCTATGCCATTGAGTTAGCAACTGTCCTAAGGGGTCAGTGGGAGTAGATTGTTGAAACTTGTGATTGATATAAAATTCATGATTACGTCTGGATTTCTTGAAGCCAAGATAGCCATGATGGAGAGCACATGGGGCCAGTTAGTGTACTGGTCAACAGTAGGTCAAACATTAATTGGGTCACCCTCCTTCCTCCACCTCCTTCAGCCTCACCCCTGCCTCCGAATACACACACACACACACACACACACACCCCTATCTTGATCTGCCTGGATTTTTGCTTGAATTAACTGAAGGTTGACCAACTAATGTGATGTTAAGTCTGAAGTCTTAATCTTAGGAACTACCTTCATGGAAGCTACTGGGGCTCTGAGTCAGAGAAGAAGAGTACCAAAAGCAAAGGGACAAACTGCTTCACAGCTTTGCTTCTGCTAGCTTCCAGAGTTAACCATCATTAATAGCAGTACTTAGAAAAGGGTTCCCACTCAGAAGATCTAAATAGACATTTTCCCAAAGAAGACATACAGAAGACCAACAGGCACATGAAAAGATGCTCAACGTCACTAATGATTAGAGAAATGCAAATCGAAACTACAATGAGTTATCACCTCACTTGGGTCAGAATGGCCATCATCAAAAAGTCTACAAATAATAAATGCTGGAGAGGGTGTGGAGAAAAAGGAACCCTTCTACACTGTTGGCAGGAATGCAAAATGGTGAAGCCACTATGGAGAATAGTATGGAGATTCCTTAAAAAACTAAAAATAGAGTTACCATATGATTCAGCAATCCTATTCCTGGGCATATATCCAGAGAATATTCTAATTCAGAAAGATACGTGCATACCAATGTTCAGAGCAGCACTATTTACAATAGCCAGGACATAGGAGCTACCTAAATGTCCACTGACAGATGAATGGATAAAGAAGATGTGGTATATATAAACAATGGGATACTACTTAACCATAAAAAAGAATGAAATAATGCCATTTGCAGCAATGTGGATGGACCTAGAGATTACCATACTAAATAAAGAAAGTCAGTTAGAAAAAGACAAATGTCATATGATATCACTTATATGTGGAATCTGAAAAAATGACATAAATGAATTTATTTACAAAACAGAAAGAGACTCATGGATATGGAGAACAAACTTATGGTTATGAGAAGTAGGGGGAGGGAGGAGAGAGGGGCAAATTGGAAGTTTGGGATTAGCAGATACAAACTACTATATACAGAAGAGATGAAGGACAAGGTCCTGCTGTATAGCACAGGGAACTGTATTCAGTGGCTTGTAGTAATGTGTAATGAAAAAGAAGATGTACATACATATATATATGTATATGTGAATCACTGTGCTGTACACCAGAAACTAGTACAACATTGTAGATCAACTATACTTCAATTTTTAAAAAGGGAAAGAAAAAAATAAAATAAATTTTTAAAAAATGGGTCCCCACTACAGTTGACAATGAGTGTAAATACAACACTGTTACAGAATATCTCTAGTGCGGCAGGATTGAAATATCTCCTGGCTTTTCTTGTTCTCTCCCTGAGACCTGTCATTTCCCAGGGATGGTACATATAATACTTTAATTGTTAATATAAAACACATTCCAGTAGTACTTCGTCTGCCTGTATCGTGTTCCTAGAAGTATATTTAGAATTTTAAACTGTTCCAACTATTACACATTTTGCCAAATTTTAGTCATCGAGGGAGTTGTGTTTAAACATCTGTTGACTGCAGATGTTAAGCAGTGTGAAATAGTCTTTTAAGATGCCAAAATGCAATTAAAATCATAATATTTTTCTTAGTAACCCATCACGCTACATCAATGGAAATTCAGAAGGATAAAACTCAATGAACAATGAATGGTAATAATTCTCTAAACAAATCAGCCGTAGCTCGCAGCAGGGGAGAATTAACTTTTAACTAAATTATGTTAAATTATCATTGCCAATTTGCCCAGCTCTTGAAGAGAGCTAGTTTTTTTTTTTTTTTTTTTTCAAACCAGGCATTGGACAGGTAGACTTAAAATGCAAGAAAGGACATCTTTTTTTGGCTCAGAAGATGAAGATAATTGGAGAACAAATTTTTTTCCTTACGTTTGGCTGGGCCACTCATTCATAAGATGTTGGTGTTTAAAACACTGAAATGCCAACACGGGGGTGTCTATGTACCTGGGCTCCGGATTCCAAGGAAGGTATGTGGAACATGACCTGGACATGCCTCAACCTGGGTGATGATCTCCACCCCAAAGAGTGGAAGAAACCCATCACACAGACGGAGAGCATCCTTCTTCTGTACTTCTTAGGACCTGAAGCTGCCTTGTTTTGGTTGCTGGGTGGGGAGGTCGGAGCAATACTGGAGCTTCCAGAAGGGAGGAGAGCGCTTTCTCTTCAGCTTTAATTAAGCAACATCAGGAGATCTCAGTGTCCTAAATAGCTCTCTCCCCTGCCTGAAATTCTACTGCTTGAGTTTTTCTTTAGGTTTAAAACCTTGAAAGCTCCATAATGTTCCTAAGTAGAACAATGAAGCCATAAGTAGTCAATGCCTTTCTTCAATTTTTTTTTCCATTTCAATTTTACCTACTTCCTAAGAATATGTTTCATATTTTCCTGAGGGCTGGGCCTACGTGTGTAGTTGGTTCTAACATCTTCATTTGTTGACTAAATTAGTCCAAAAATCAGTTATAATTCTTTTTTTGGGCAAAAGTGAATTTGTCAGATTGGGTGACCCAGTATTTCTCATATTCATCACTGACCAAGCATCTGTTATGTGCCAAGCTCTACACTTGTTTCTGGGGCAACAGGGATGAAAGTCCATAATCCGTTTCTAGCACCCAATCAGTCTGATGGGGACAGAACCAGACCATCATCGTGTGGTGTGGTGACAGGTGCAGGAAATAGACACAGGGTGCTTTTGAGCACAGAGCTATAACCAGCGTCATCCTGGCAGTGTATGGATGACTCTGTTCCTGAGTTTCCAGGTACATTGGAGAGGTATAATGAGGAGGGGCATAATCAGTAGAGAGTGTTTATATAAAGTTCTGCTATGTTTCCACTCCTGGGCCAGGTGTTTGGGTTGGGGATGGGTGTTAGAAAGAGAAGGCTGGAAGTTGGAAAGCAAGAAAACATATCAACCATCAGCGTTCACAACTTAATTTCAGGAAATAAGACGAAAGTGGAGGGAATCAAGACATTCTACAGATTTGTCAGGTTTAAGCATCCAGTTGTGTGGGCAAACAGTATGTGATGGGGGTGAAGAGAAAAGGAAAAGAGTGTGGTAGGGTGGGATCATCTCAGAGAGGTCTTCCAGGAGGAGACAGGCATGAGACAGACATGGAAGGACTGTCCAGTTGACATTGGTGAAAAGAAAGGGCCCACAGTATCTATGCAGTGCGGGGAGTGGTAGCAGGGCCTGATGTCCAGAGCTGAGAATGAGGGGAATGCTTTTGTTGTTAAATGGGTGTTGCAGGGGAGTGAGGAGGGGGTTGTGCAATAAGGGACCAGATTAAGGGTCGGAGCTGAGTTTTGTGCAGGGTCTTTTATTCACCCATTATTGAGGGCCACGCTCTGGGCTTCCTACTTTGGTTCCAGGAATTAGTGAATTCCTGCCATCTTGAATCTTATAATCTAGTTCTAAGAAGATGCTTGGATTTCTCAGAGCCTGAGTGTGTTGGAGTCTATGCTTCTTTCATTTCATCCTTCAGATAGAGTCCCCAAGGGAAATTTCCCTGATCTGTTCAGCCAAAATAATTTGTAATGACAATAATAGTAGCTAACATTATCAAGTACGTTGTAGACCTGTGTACTGCACGAAACACATCTCGTGCCTTATTCACAATAATAGTTCACATCTAAATGTTTCTCTGTCCCAGCACTGTGTTTCATTTACAGAGTACATCATTTAATCCTTACAACAAACTTAAAAATATGCACTATGATTATCTCCATCTTCTGTGAGAAAACTGAGGTGCTGCAGGGCCAAATGGTTTACCCAAGGTCACCTTTGACTTTCGAGGGGAGAGGGAAGATGCTTAGAAAATGGAATGATCAACACTGGGCACCTTCTGATGCGAAAAAAATGTGTAGCACACGGCACCACTCAGGAAGCATGCTTGCTAAAAAACGTTGAACGTAAATCTAGTTAGATCTTTAAAGCTAACTTCCGGTTTTTTGAAAATAGACAGATACAGAATCAAAATAAATGATACTACAAAGGAGTAAATGGAAAAGTTTAGAATCTAGGAGTGAGGGTCTGTAGGACAGCTGACTTGATTTCTTCAACATGTCAATGATATATATTTTTATTATAACATAATATACTAATAATAAATAGGTAGGCAGAGAGAAGAGATAGGAAATAGAACTTGGTTTGAATTGAGTTAACTTAATGTTTGGGCTTTGTTTGCTTCCTAATTTGAGCAAACCAATTTTATTTATTTTTGTAATTAATTAATTTTTTATGGAGGTACTGGGATTGAACACAGGACCTTGTGCATGCTAAGCATGTGCTCTACCATTGAGCTATATCCACCCCCACCCCCCCAAGCAAATCAATTTTAAAAACACTTTTTTGAGTATGTGGGGAAATCTGAATGTGGACTGGTTGTTGGAAGATTTAAGGGAAATACTCCTAATTTTCTTGGGTGTGATCACGGCACTAAAGTTATGGAAGAAAATGCTCATATTTTTTGGAGACATATACAAGTGAGTTAGGAAATGTAGGATTTGCTTTAAAAATATCTAGCAATAATGACTACGACAGAAAAGGATAAATGATGCGCTCACAGCAAATGTTTGCAAAATTGTTGAATCTGGGTGATGGCTGCTTGGAGGATCATTGTATTAGTCTCTCAACTTTTCTGTATGTTTCAAATTTTTTAAATAGAAATTCATTTTTTTAAATGCATAGCTTAAATAGTTAACAAAGCTGTAAACGGAATCCTGCTGTACCACTGAGCCCCGTTCTGTGGCCAGAGCCGGAGATCAGTAAGTACACGGTGCGATATTGGAACTGGACCCTGGAAAACAGCTGCAACATGAATGGAAAGCGCTTTGTGCTCTGAACAAATGTCACAGCAGTAGGGGCTCCGGACAGGAAACCTCTCTTCTCTTCCAGAATGCCGCGTGCTGCTTTTTAATGAAATGCTCACTTCCCCTTTCGCTTTCAAGGCTGCCCTTGATGTTAATTTTGACCAAAATTCACACCGATAAGATTTTACATGTGAACGAGATGAGCCCTTACAGTGTGGCTCACCTTGTGAGCTGGCTTGCTTGATCACAGAGAGCTTGGAATGCAGGCTGAGACTTCAGCCTTGTCTCTGAAGAGAGCACACAGCAGCCACCACTTGAACAGGGACATGATGGAATCAATGAGATCACTTTCCAGTTCCTCTGCCCAGCATACCTTTCACAAAGGCGCTTCTCTTGTGCTAGGGTGAAAACACCTTTAAACATGATGGCAGGGGAGTGGGGACTACAGCTGGCAGAGACACTGCCCATGCTCATCTACTGCTTTGAACATGATCTACTCTGCAGGAAATGACAAAAATGATGTCAACAAATATTCTTCCGGAAATTGATTTATTAGATTGAAGGTGATGTTACTGATACTTCTCCTAGGGGAAACAAGACAGAAATCTCTCCTTATACCAAGATGCTTGTGTCTCAATTCTAGAAGCTGGCGGTTGAACTCCCAGAAATGAACTGGCACCAATTCCTATGAATGAAATAACTATGAATCATTTCATTCTTGAAAATTAAACAAAGATATGACTTAACAGGTGATGAGTTGGATGTGCAATATTGCCACAAACACTCAGCCACAATACATGCTCAAAGTATTGGTATGATTCGGAACACTTTAAGCACTCCTGCATCTGAGCCTTATGAGAGAGAAGAAACTGATTGCATCTGTTCAAACATGCTTAACAAATTATTTTTGTGGAGGTCTGTCTTTCAGTGTCTCAGGTGAGGTGTTGTGTAGTTTTTACAGCATGGAATGTCCGATGTAGCCAGGGCAACCTATTAGAAACCAGTTTCTGCTTTAGAATAGTTCCCTCACCTACACAGAAATAAAGGGAGAGAGGACCTGTGTTATTCGTCACTTCTTGACTCCTCTTACACAAATCCAGAATCCCATCCATCCATCACAGCAAATAAAGCTCCACTGTGAAATACAGCAGCCACTAGCTACATGTGACTATTTAAATTTAATTAAAAATTCAGTTTCTTGGTTGCACTAGCCACATTTCAAGTACTCAGTAGCCACACGTGACTAGTGGTACCATATTGAACAGCCAAGATTTAGAACATTTCCCTTGTTGCAAAAAGAATGGGGTCATTGACATCATTCCCACTTCCCCACTTTTTTTTCAAGTTAGAAGAGCAGCATTTGTCTCTGTAGCCCTCACAGAAAGATACTGTAGGAGCAATAAGACAATCCCTGAAATTAGTTTCTCTGAAATTCACTCTGAAACTCTGAAGATTCAGTTTAAACAGCGTAAGAGTTTGATTAAATAGGTTTTGAAATGTTCTAAAAGAATGACCAGGTTGAAAGAGTTTTGGAGTCTACTTAAATGGTTAATTGGATTTTTGATATTTGATTAAAAAATTAGCATTTTATTAGATCCCATGTGAAGCTAAGGGAAAAACCCAGTTTATCTATATCTGTATCTGTATCTGTATCTGCATCTGCATCTGTATCTGTATCTGTATCCTACTGACTGGAACAGCCAAGACATGATGAAGACGTGCTCATGTAAAACTTACAGTCTTTTATCTTATGTGTTGTCCTTGAGAAAAAGACAGAACAGGACACAAAGTAGCAAACGAGAGTTTCTTCTTCTTAAATGTGATATGAAAGGAATTACTCACTTGTTAGGTGAGTGAGATGATCAGGGACAGGAGAAAGGGACCCGGAGGCTGGAAGCAAAGTTACTTTCAAAGCTCTAGAGTTGGTAGTTGATGTCTATATCCTGGAAGGCCTCTAAACCTAATGAAATGACTTGGGTATATTGTTTTATGCAAAGATAAAACAAGTGTTGGGTTAAGCAGTGTCTGTTAGCCAGTGCTGATAGTGGGAGAAAAGCACCATTGTAGGGGAAAAATATCTACCGTTATTTCATCAACAAAGAATGAAGCACCCACTAGTACCAGTTGCTGTCCTAGGCACTTAGCATATGTGAGGAGGAATAGGCACTAAAGAGATAATCAAATGAATAATTAATTGCAACTGAAGCAAGTATCGTAAAGGAAGAGGGAAGGGTCCTGTAAAAGCATGTAACAGGAGGACCAAACCCACTCTGGGGAGTCAGAGAAGGGTTTCCTGCAGATGTGACATTCAAGGAGACAGCCAAAGGATGGGTAGGATTTATCCAGGTCAAGAGGTGGCAAAGGAATGTATTGGGAAGAGGCTATGAGTGTAGACTTCGTAAAACAGGAAACAGAATTAGGAATTTGTTGTGTGGCAGGGTGTGGCCAGCAAGAAATAGGATGGTGACGTGAGGCTGAGAGGTAGGTGGAGACCAGCTTATGCAGGACCTTACATGCCATGATCAGTGAATAAATTAATAAACTAAATTTACATTTTTATCAGTATTATTATTTGTATTTTAATGAACAGTTATAACACACGGTAAAAGCTCTAAGGATGCAGAAGTCCATAGTATGGAATGCTGCTTAATTACCCAGACTTATGAAAAGAAAACACAGTTGACTTTCAAATGGAAGGCAGCCGTGTTTTCAAAGTTGTGGAGGTAAGGAAGAATATGGAAACAGTTTTCTGGAAATAGTTTACCGGAAGGGCAAGAGAAAAAGTTAAATTGTAGATGAGGCCAGATTGCTGACATTTTTAAAGGACAGGATAAAATGAATGAACTTTACCTGCTATGCGACAGGAAACCACTGATAATTTCAAACGGGATGTTTATTTAGGATGATCTAGCAAGTGAGAGTGCACGGTTGGGAGAGAAAAACGTAAATGGGTATTAGAGTTTGAGTTGGATGTTGTGGCCAAAGGCAAGTCACATTACCTTCTTGATGTGAGGATGAAGACTTCAATGAGCAAGATTGTTCCGTGGGTCAGTGGGATAAAGCTGCTGCAACTGTGAAGTAAGGGAGGGTTAAAGTGTGTGCGCTGGGGGAGGAGGATGTTGAGGGGATGTGACTGAGGAGCCGGAATCTGGAAGCCAGGGAGAATGGGATTGCATGTTGTTGGCGGCGTCTTCAGCCTCCGTTTTCCTCTTCTCCCACCAAAGCATCTGAATTTCCCTTTGGAGAGCCGCCCCCACCTCAGCTTCAAGATGTCTCCAGCTCCTGGTTTTAGTAACTGGCTCAGGAATATGCAGGTGGCCCTTTTTGAGCCAGTGAGAAGCAAAGATTTGCAGGAGTTTCCCTGGGAAAGAAACTTCTTCATGGGTCCTCAGGTGCTATGACAGGTGACTGTCCTTCTCTGAAGAGCGAAGGATAAGGATGTGAAGCCTGGAATAACTGCAGGCTGTCGGTAGAAAGAAGAGTGAGGAACCGGGGTGAGAATGACAAGCCTGTCACAGGGAGGAGAGCACAGGCAAGCGAATCACAGAGAAGCAGGTCCAGCCCCTGAAAACACCAAGAACATCTACTCTCCAGTCACGTGAGCTAACAAATTCTTTCTCTCTCTCTCTTTTTTTGAATGTGCTCATTTGTGCAGTGATTTATGTAGCTTGACACCACCACAGTAAGGCTAAATGATACAGGAAAGGCAGACAAAACTGAGCTCATTTTTAAAAATAGAAAATTGATGAGAAAGTATCACCAGGCAGGGTTAATTTTACCTCACCTATAATAATATGAGAATTGGCTTTTACAATCAAAAGGACGGATTATCATTTGTAAGTGAGGCAGTGGCACGGGGGTCAAACCAAAGATCCCACTTACAGTCATGTGCGTCTGCTGATCTTTTTTTTTTAATCAAAATTGTCGCTTGCAATAAAGAACCATGACTTAAAAATGAAATTAAAGCATGTAAAGAATACCAAAAAGGACCGGTAGCTGATATGAACATTTAGGGAGTCTATCTTTCCAGCAGTTTTTGCACCAACACAAATTTATTTTTACAAAAATGGGATCCTAATGCAGGCACTGTACTATACTCTGAGTTTTGCACATGACATTATGTAATAGGCATAGTTCCATGTCAGTAAATGAAGATTCACATCCTCTTCTCATTGACATTTTCACACACATGTGTTCACGAAGAATTATCCTCAGGGTGGGAAAAGGAAAAGATTGAAAGCCAATGTACGTTTTGTCCCTTATCTCTCAAATTCTCCCTGAGTCTTCACTTCTGTTTTGCAGTAGAAATGAAATGATGCCCTGCAGTCCTCAGTACAATGCCTGGCACAAGGCAACACTTGATAATGAGAATTAGTATCATCATTTTTAATATTATTAATGTACCATGTGCTAGAGGGGCCAAGGTGATGAGGTATGAGAAGATGTATTTTTAGATATAAAAATAAAATAGAATTAGGCCCAGTCTGTACACAATAGAAGCAAATCAATAAGAGAAATAAAAAGAAATAACCAAAAATGATCATATTCTTTTATTACTAATTTGAAGGTCAAATCATTTTTACAGCATAATTGATATAAAATGTGAGTGATGAGATTGTTGAAATAGCTGAAAGCTTAAAGCCCCTTATTTAATTCCTTCCCACCTTCCACAAATTAAGATGAACAGAAACCTAAGAGTGGAGTTTATGGTCTTTGTGAAAAAGTGATTTTCTCTGTGTCCTTAGGCAAAATGCCTTCAATTGACACAGGCCCCATCTGCACTCCAGGCAAAACTGCACGTTCTTCTTTTTTTAAATGTGTGTTTTTAAAATATCATTTGGCACCCACCCTACAAAGCTTAAAAATTAGCTTTTGAAAAAAAAAAAAACAACACCCAAAATGTTGCCTTGCGTGTAGCTGCAAGCAAATTGAGTTCATGTAAATGATCCTTAAGAAATGTCGTTAAGTCTATTCCAACAACTGCATTTTTTAAAATACACATTGATTTGCTTTTAAAATTCCAGTCTCCTTATATTTTTCTTCCTCTTTTGGAAAAGAACCTGAATTATGCAAGTATATTTTGCATTAAGAAACCTAGTAAATGAAAATTCCTATCTGCACCGTAGAAAAATTGGGGAATCATGACTTGCTCTTCAAAATGATTTTCGAAAATCATTCAAAGTAAAATCCCTTTAAATAGAAAACTTGCCAAGGAAATTCAAAACATGATTTAAATTTAATACAACTTTTCTGAAACGCATCCACTATGTATAGTAAGGCAACAATGAACATGAGAAAATTGTTAAGATATCCTCCATTATACTCTCAGCAGTATATGGATGTCTTTAGTATCTTGAGCTAGAAAGAGACGGCAGTATCTCTAGCACAAATGGACCTGGTGATTCAAGAAGCTGATCGTATCCAATGCAGATTGGCAAATGGTAATAATGTAAGTCCTTTGTTCACTGGGCTGTAGCATATTCCAAGACAGGGGCCAGGTCTTGTTCATGTTTGTGTTAGCTCTCTTTTCCCCATAGCATGTTGGCTATTTGCATCCTAAGACTTCCATCTTGTGAATTATTCAGTACGTAATTGGGGTAACTGGATGACATTAGAAAAAAATAAAGCAGGATCCCTACTGCACTCTTAAATATTTAAAAATTAATTCCACATGGATCAAAGATTTAAACACAAAAAATCGTAGACTTCTATTTCAACAGGAGAGACGAGGTCCTTGGAGACTCCTTCATGGTACAGAACACCTAAAACTTTGAACTGAATTGTGGAAATATATTTAAATGCATGCATGAGCTGTTGGGAAATTTCAAAATCCTTGAGGCTAGAATCAACAGTAAAAAGAAATAATCTAAGTACGAAATTGCTTATCCCTGGTGGTCCAAAGCCTTGGCATTAGTGGGCCACACATGCGGCAGAAAGTTTGAAGGGCACAGAGCAGAATGAGAAAGTAAGGCAGAAATTCTGGAGTAAAGGAGGGACCCCATACTCCAAAGGTTGACATCCTCATTGGATAATAAGTAAACTTGCAATGAAAAGGAAGTGTTGGCCTGTCTCAGACTTGACTCTAAATGGAACCGGGGGCAGGCAGGACACCTCACCCCAAATTCTTAACCACAGGCTCCCACTCACATTAGTTTGGGGGATGAAATTACAGGCATACCTTGGAGATATTGTGGGTTCAGTTCCCAACTACCACAATAAAGCAAATATCACAATAGAGTAATACAAATGTTTTGGTTCCCTTCCACTTAACAGTTATGTTTATACTATATTGTAGTCTATTAAATATGCAATCACATGTCTAAAAATATTACATATCTTAATTAAAAATACTTTATTGCTAAAAAAATGCTATCATCTGAGCTTTCAGCAAACTGTAACATTTTTGCAATAGTAACATCAAAGATTGATGATCACAGATCACCAAACAAATCTAATAGTAATTAAAAAGTTTTGAACTGTGCAAGAATTACCAAAATTGTCTACGTTATACCTAGCACAGCAATAAGTCCTGAACATTCTCAAGAGAACCAGACTGGATTTAAAAAATTAATGTATTTATTCATAAAGGTATCTATTGAGCAAATACAAGATACCAGGCACTGTTCTAAGCACTGAGATACATCAGGGGAGAAAATGGAAGAATTTCCTGTCCTGTACAGATTTTACTATCTGGTGATATCTACTGATACCATATGAACATTAATATCTAACCTTCTCTACACTCACCCTTACTATTCACCCAAGAATTTCAATCCCTTGAAAATTCGACCCCCCATCAAAGTATTTCTGCTGGCTAACAAGGGGGTATCATTTATTCCATAATTCAGGAATTATGGAATTCACTACTGGCTTTTGCTCTACCATTCTGAGCCAATCGCCAAGTTGAATGCCTTAATTTGTCCAAGTTCTGTTAATGTTATTATTAGAAATATAAATTTATGTAATATTAATAGCTACCATTTAGTACATTTAATACGTATTAGTAAGTCCCTAATATGCATTGTTTAATTTTATGAGGAAGTCTATGTAGTCTTCAACTTTAAAATACATCAGCATAGATCAGTAGTAGGTGTGTGTGTTGGGGGGTTATCAATTGGGTAATTAGGGTAATTAGCCTAATTCAGACCACCTTAAGGTGATTAAGTAATATTCAAAGGTCTCTAATCAGAAAAACACACTCCAGGAATGGCTGGTTAGCCTTTGCAAGACCTTACTAGAATCCCGCATCCCAGAGGCAGTTACTACTAAACTCCTTTAGTCCTTTAGCTACCATGATCTGTAGTCAACACCAAAAGCTTATTAATTAGCATAACAGATTCTAGAAATCCTTTTTTACTGAAATGAGGTTAAATGAGGGGTGTTCCAGATGCTGCATTGGCTAAAAATATGGTACACTCTCTCTCCACCCCTAAAATAGAATGTAAAAGTCCAGTCACCCAATAGCCCAGCGGCTTCCACAAGGAATCACTGGGTTTAGGATTCTGAAGAGAGGATGGTATTACCTGGCTCCTAGTAGACATTTAAGCAGAATGCTACCCCTAAAAATGGTCAGGGTCACTGAAAGAGAATCAGAGACAGCTGAGATCTTGTCACACTCACAAAATGGGTTCCATGGCTATTTTGTGCCTACTTACCTGGAGCAGAATTTGAGAATTTGGCCTGAGATTTGCTCTCATTGCGAAGTAGCACTTGATAGTGAGATTTTGGAAGGTGAACCCTATAGCCCTCATCTATCTGTAACTATCACAAGCGGCCGACTCTCCACCAAAAGAACCTAGTAATAATAATAATCCTTGGAGGATCTCATACTTGTGAGCAACTAAGTAGACTTAGGTCTAGTTGCCACAGGTAGGTATTATTATCTCATTCTAAAGAGGAAGAAACTAACACTATTTAAGATGTTAACTCACTTCATCATGGTCTCAAAATTAATAAGGGAACCGGGATTTGAGAGGTGGGTCTGCGTGATTCTATGATCCTCATACCAACCTGTTAACAATTATAAAAGTGTGAAACTCGGCCTCACACAACTGGACGTGCGGCCGTCTGTCACACGCTAGCCTTTGGAGGCAAACCTGGCTCACAATGCTTGGGTGAGTCTCAAGCACACCTGTGAGAGGTTTACCATTCAAGAGTGCATACTCCTTCTGTTAAGCCTCCTGTCCGCATGACCACTCCCTTGACTCTGGGCTTTCTCTGAAACATTTTTTGAGGGCACAGGTGGTTCTGGGCAGCAGACATGGAGGTCTTTTTCAGCTGTGCCTGCCTCAGGATGGAAGATGCGGGGCATCCTGAAAGTCTGCTGCTTCACTAAGACACTCTTCTCTGAAGGATTCTGAATGGCATCCCGCGGAGAGGAAAATGTAAGAAGGGGAGCAAGTGACTAATCCTATTGAAATAGTCCAATTGTTTGAACTGAGATACTTGACGGCATATGAATATGCACTGGTCAGTTTACAGCCATGTAATCCAATCCACATAATGTCCTGAGATCACTCAGACCTACTCTGGCGGCAGCCCAGGCGGGAGGCTTTCCGGTGGAAGCAAGGTGCCCCGGCCAGCGGACTCTAGGGCTTTATCCCTGCTGGGTCGGATTGTTGGCTTCTCCCCACCTTTTGATATTCTGTATGTATTTACAGTCCTGCCAGGACGGCGTCTCCTTTCTGTTAACTCCAGTGCCGCACAGCTGACGGATCTCCCTCTCCACCCTTAAGCTTTAAGTCACCTGTACACATGGCCCAAAAGCTCGCTGGGTGGTACCTGGTGTCTAGGGGAAGGACCCATTTACTTTGGCAATAATAGTAATCAAGCAACCATTTACTGAGTGCTCAGAATATGGCAGGGACTAAGGTAAGTTCTTCACATAGATTATTCCAGAAGCACTCACAACAGCCCTTTGATCCAAGCATGATTATCATTACCATCCTCATTTTACAAATAAGGAAACTGAAGCTCAGAAAGTTTAAATGACTTGTTGGAACAAGAAATAAATCAGAGTTTGCTTGACATTTACTCCTTTTAACCACTATTCTTGCAGGCAATCAACTGATGGTACGTAAGACTCTTTTTTATTGCTGTTGCTCTGATTTAAGCCATCTCTTGTGAAGAAAGAAGTAGCGATTTACCTCAATATGGTACAGAGAGCATAATATTTGGAATCAGGGGGCCTGGAATCATTTCTGGGTCTGTTATTGGCAAGTCATCTAATCTTGAACAGATTAATTTCCCATAGTCTGTTTTTTTCTCTTTTTATCTGTGAGATGGCAATGACACAACCATCAACCAGTGACTGTGTGAATCAAATAAGTTAACAGCTCCATAAGGATCAGTTGTCTCCCCTCCCCGCCCATATCTTAACTTAGTAGCAGCTGCGTTAGAAGCTAATTCCAAGTCCTCTATGCTTTCTAGTTGACTGGGGAACTTTTTGATGCTTCGGTCACTGTAGTATGATGCGCTAGTGTCTTTGACTCTTGTCTAGTTTGATATGTTGAAGAAGCCTTAAGCACATTTATAGCTGAAGCCTACTAGTCAGTGAAGAAAGCGGAGGAAAGCCGAACAACCCAGGCACAAGACACGATATGCGGAGTCCATTTAGCACGGGGGCAAATGCCTCAAGAGCTTCTGAAAGCATCCCTCCCAAGCACGCAGAACTAGTTACGTTTATTCACAGTTGCAGATAATAGTGTAACACGTTGTCGAAAGCTATCCACTAAACATGCTCAAGTTTTAAAATAAAAAAGAAAATTTACTTCCTGGTAAGCTATACCTGCTACCTGGTAACGCAACTCTCCAGAAAAATCTTCCAAAGCCTCTCTATCCATTTATCCAATAATTATGAGGCACCTACCATCTGCCAGACACTGATGTTGGTGCTAGGAATGCAATGGTGAACCAAATACTCAAAAAGTCCAGCTTTTACGAAGCACACACTCTTGTGGTGGGGAGGGAGGCAATGAATGGAGAGTGCTGATTACAAAAATAAAACAGGGAAAGAGGCTATGAAACACCGAGGTTGAAAGCTGCACCTTTGGACAGGGCGGCCAGGGGAAGACTTATGAGGAGAGTGGCTTTTAAGTAAAGACAGGGAAGAAGTGAGGGAGCTAGCTCTTTTGATGTTGGGGTAGCATCATCCTAGGAAGGTGGAAAAGGGAACGTCTCAAAGTGGGAGCATGTATGGCTGCTGAAGACCAGCAAGGCCAGTAGAGCAGGGTGAGAGAGGGGGATACGGTTAGAGTGGAGACGGAACTGGGGAGATAGATTAGGTAGGTCAGAGCTTGTAGGTCATACTAAAAACTTTGGCTTTTACTCTGCATTAGAAAATCTGAATTGATGTATTTACAAGATCAGTTTGGCTGCTTCTTGAGAACAGACTACCAAGGGGCAAGGGCAAAAGCAGAATAACCAATTAGGAAGCTATTTCAATAATCCAGGGAAGAGGATGGGTATAGCTCAGTGGTAGAGTGTATGCCTAGCATGCACGAAGTCCTGGGTTCAATCCTCAGCACCTCCATTTAAAATAAACTTTCTCCGTGCCACTCCCTATCTCAAACTCTCTTTCCATAGAACTCGATCTAGGACAGGGCACATCTTTCCAAGGGACAGCTCCACGGTGGGCTTTGGCAAGTGAGATCCCTCTGTGTATCTCAGGGGCTCTGGGAGCCATGGCAGCCTTGAGAGGTGAGATAGTTGTGAAGCTAACGCTCTAAAAATTGGAAAGGTTCATTAGTGAAACGATGCAGTATAATTTCATAGAAGATTATTCTATCTGGAGGCTAACAGATGGCTCTGAAGCCAAATTCGGGAGTCTAATTCAACAGAGAGATTCTGCTGATGTCACCAGCACTTGAGCTGTGTGTTCTAGTGTGGGCTTTTTAAGGGTTTTGGTTGTCTTTTTTTTTTTTCCCTTTCCACAAACAGCCATAGAGCTTCGAGAGTTAATTCAGCCTTGTAGTCACTCCAAGGCCATCTGTTGTTCAAATTAAAATACATATTTTTAACTTTAACCTTTCAATCTCTAAAGTTTTAAACCTTTGCAATAGAAACAGTCACTTTGCAACAGCTTTTCAGCTTCCTGATTCAGTGACATCAATGAAAGGGTAATGTCAGTTTCGAGGACGTCAGTAAGGAACGTTGGCAGGGCTGGCATCGGTGGGGGGACATGGAGAATTTACCAGGCTATTTTCTGTTCTTGCACGACATGGTAACGTGCTAAGCTCTCGTTAGCTAGAGTCAATCGAAACTCTGAATAGATTTCAAGAAGGCTAATTTAGGAATTCACATTTATTCTGAGATATTAATAAATAAAGAAGGATCTAGAAAAAACACAGCAGAATTTAGGCTTCTTTGTTAGTTCTATTAATCTGTTGGCATAGTCTAGGGTAGAAACCAAAATAAAATATAGCTGAAGTGTTAATTTCTTTGTGAATGATTTTTATTCTCATTTAAAAAGTCATGCATGCTTATTGTAGAAAATATGGAAAATGCAGAACACTACAAAGATACTCATAAGTCTGCTGTCGAGAGATGAATGCTTTCCACATCCTTGGGTATTGCATTTGTATTTTAAAAGATTAAACACCTCCTGAATGCGGAGATGAGGGGGTGGTTATAACCTGTGATCTGTTATCCTTGATATTTGAAGATGCTCACGCTAAGCCCTGACTGAAGGGGGCATATGTCTTGAATCTATTTCATCTTCTCTCTTTCCACCAAAATTCATGATTTTTTAATGCTATTCCACCCACCTTGCCTGGGACAAATGAATAAATTTGCTAAAACTATTGAAACTACACAAATTAAAATGGTGTCATCATTTTGAGTTCAATTTAATTCAAGTCTTTTTACTTATAACAGGCACTATGTGCTCTGCACTGTGCAGGGTGACGTAGAAGGAATGGAGTGGGACAGGGAGATACACATGTGAATACAACCCAGCTCCTGACTCTAGAAGCTCATATGTGTTCATTCATGCAACAAATGCTTATTGAGCACCTACTACACACCAGGCATTGTCCTAAGCACCAGTGATACAGTAAAAAACAATAAATTTTCATGGGGTTTACCTGTTTTTGGAGTAGAAAAGAAAATACATAAATAAATGAGATTATTTCAGGTAGTGTGTATTAATCATGTTTTTTATCTTTTGTATCTTATGACTTTTTTCTTTTTTAAAAATCGATTACTTTTTATTAAGGTATAATTGACTTACCATGTTAGTTTCAAGCGAACAAGGTAATGATTCGGTATTTGTGTGTATTACGAAATGTCCACCACAGTAAGTCTAGTTAATATATCACTGTACACAGACAAAAAAAATTTTTTTCTTGCAGGGGGAACTTTTAAGATCTACTCTCTTAGCAACTTTCAAATATGCAATACAGTATAGTCACCATGCTGGACGTTACATCCCCAGGACTTTTTTATTTTATAACTGGATGTTTGTACCTTATCTTATGATGTTTTAATATCGTAAAAATCTTGCTAGCAGGGGAGAGACTGCTCTAACCAATTCTTAGAGACAGCAAAGGGCTCAACCTAGGGCACAGCTTTGGTACACACACCGACTGATCCTAAGTCTATACCCCTCAACCACCCTTCTTAACAAACTCTTACACACCAAGTCAGTACGTCCCTTGCCCTGAATCATCCCAGGGATGGGTACCAGGCAACTAGAGGTCACTGCTGCAGCCCAAAGCCTGCCAGGAGTCTTCAAACCAGCCAGTCCTAAGCTGTTTGCTCAGCCCTGCCCTGCCCTTCCCAAAGAAACCCAGTACAGGCTCTGGCCCGGGCCTTCCCCTCACTCCTGCCCTGCTTCTGGACCAAAACCAAATGCTTCCTCTGTGGCCATATGTGGTGTGGTGCGCTCCCACCCTGTCTCTTGGGAAATGTAAGTAGCTCATTCTTCCTTTAATGGCACTGACCTCTTCATATTATCAATCACTCCATCACCTCCATAACTTAAAGTCATCCAGACACAGTGGTAAGTGCTATGAAGGTAATAAAACAGGAGTGTTACAGAGAAAAGCTGGGGTCTGCCACTTCAGAGTGGCAAGAAGGAAATGCTTCTCTAAGAAGGTGGCATTTTCTCTGAGACCTGATGGAGGAGTCAGCCAGCAAAGAATGTTCTAAGCAGAAGTGATAGCAAGTGCAAATGTCCTGAGGCAAGATGAGCTTTGCTTCCAGTGAACAGGAAGGCCTGGCTGGTTGGAATGGAGTGAGATGGGGCTGAGTGGGACAGCAAGAGGTGGGAGGGGTAAGTGGGGCCAAGTGCATGGAGGGCCTTGGGATGGGAGGGACAGATACACATGCAAATAGGTGTTACTGCATATTGTAAACAGGGCATAATAATGCACTTGTCTCAAAGCCTCCGGAGATACTGGTGACCCGAAAGGTTTGCATCCCGGGTGCAATTCCAGGAAATGTGGCACAGCAGTGAGAATGACAGTTCCTGGTGGAGGCGTTTGGTGGTTCTCATTAAATCATACCCTGACCTCACTCGTGTATTTCCTGTAAAGCAAATCTTTGTAAGTTGAGAGAGGACCACTTTCATTTTGCTGAGTGAAATTACAAATGTCACCCTGTACATACGAAGGGCAAGAGCCAAGTACCAGTGGCAATCCCTGTGTGGGTGGAGGGTGAGGAGGGGCGGTCTCTTGAATAAAGTTCTGGTGGAATCTCAGCTTGCCAACTGCTGGGTTCAGAGCCTACACGTGAGTCGTGATCCACAAGCTGGGCCCGAGTCCTGAAAGGCAACTAAGAGGCTTAGCCCTCAGAGGTTTTACAGTCAGACACAGGAAGACAGGGTCACCCGTCTGGTTTAGCATGACACCTGTGTTTTCATTTACCTGCTAAGATCACAAGAATGTTCAGCTTCTGGGTTCAGAGAACAGACTCCAAATATCACAGGGGAAATTTCCTTTTAATTCCTCTTTCCCCATAACGCAAATTTTTTTTTTTTTTTTTTGAGCCAAGTGTGGGTTGCGGCTTTCTTCAGACGAAAGGGTGTGGTGGGAGTAGTTCATTAATGAAATGATACGGGTCAAGCTTTACGCTTGGGGCCGTAGAGTTTAATAGCTTTATTATTCTTACAACTCTGTTTTCTAGCTGCTGTTATTTTCCACATTTCATAGATGAGGAAACTGGGGCTCAGAGAGTTGAAGTTACTGGCCCGAGACGGAACAAGCAGTGTGGACCAGGATGCCGGGTGGAGCCTGCCTTCGACCAGGTCTGTTCGCCTCCGGCCCGCACGCCTCCCGGGCCTCACTTGCCCACCTGCGGGCCAGGGGCGGGCCTGCCTCGGCTCACACAGCTGTGCTGGGAGCGGAGAACAGCCGTCAGGTTTGCTGCAGCTGGCCTGTTTTAAAACAGAGAGAATAAAAGGAGGCCTTTAGACAGGCCCACTTGTTGACAGGCCTCCCCCTCCCCCCACCAGAAGCAAGGCAAATGGCTCTCCTGGTGCCAAAATGGGCGAGAACAAACATCCTGGGAACATGGGCTCAGCAGGGACTCCCGGTGAGTTCTCCCTTTTACAGAACTGGGTGAGGCACACGGTGCAAAGTAAAGGAGTTTCCCAGTCAGCAGAGAAAGTAACATTTTTAAAGTGCTTACGCAAAAGCCTAGACCAATCCTATAATACGATATAATAGAATATACTCTGTAACATGTTCTCTCTCTAATGGAGTCCCTGTACAATATATTCTATGTAGAATATATTCTACGCATAGCAGAATCTCTGCATATTCCCTAGATGGCACATCCCATGTCTAACCCCCTTCATATATTTCCCCAAGACAATAGTAAGCATAACTATCCATTCAATCATGACTTTGTGGGTGTTCAGAGTATTCCACATCATGTTTCAAAAAGGATAGGATGTACCTGAAAGTGTACAAACAACTTCACATTACACAGAAGATTGTAAATATAAGTTTTGGCACAAAACAGAGAAAGCTAAAGGCAGGAAAGTAAAATCGAAGCAGAGACTGGGTAGATAGACCCATACATGTGCTTTAAAGCCCTTTGCCCTTGTTAAAATGTATGTGCGTTATCCCCTTTGATCCTTATGGCAGTCCTACAAAGTAGAAAGTTTAGGCACTATTCACCCAGTTTTACAAGTGAGAAACTGAGGCAGGATGAGCTTAAATGATCTTCCCAAGGTAGCAGAACTAGCACAGATAGGCTGGGACCAGATGACGGTTTCCTAACTTCCAGCCCAGTGCTCAGTGAATTCTGGAGCCTAGGGCACTGGAGTTGGGGAGGTCCCAGGGAACGCAGGGACTTAACGGTCCACTGGATTCTTTTTCCCGGCCTTTCCCCGGGTATCAGTCAAGTCCCTCCAGCTGCTTGTCGGCTGCCTACGCCCCTGCAGAGCTGCTGCCCCCTCCGCTCCTGCGGGTCACCCTTGCCCAGTCTCATTTAGACCTGCCTCCTCCGGTAGCCAGTCTACACTCCTCTTGTGTCATGAAAATCACCCAATCCCATTTTTAGGTCCCTCTGATACAGGAAAATGGGGTGTGAGAAGATGGCCAGGTCCTAGACGAGTCCCTGGGATGTGTCCCCTCAAGCGAGGGTCCTTGGCTTTTGCCAAGGAAATTTAAGAGCAAGGCTTAGTAGAGTGAAGGTAGATTTATTAAGAGAGATACGTACTGCATAGACAGAGTGCAGGCCATCTCAGAAGGCCAGAGACACCACGGGGTGTGGGGCGAGGGGGAGGTGGGAGCGGTTAAAGTGGATACATAGTCCATAAACGCACAAGGAGAAGAAAGAGCCACAAGGCTTGGGGTTGTTAGTTTTTATGGGCTCAGTACCTTTATATACCAACAAATGTGAGGATTCCAGCTACCTTGGAGTAGGGGCTGGGATTCCAGGGAATTGGGCCATCACCCACTTTTTGACCTTTAATGATCAGCCTTGAAACCGTCATGGCACCTGTGGGAGAACCACTGAGCATGCTAATGTATTACAATGAGCATACAATGAAGCTCAAGGTCTACTGGGAGTTGAATCTTCCTCCATCTTGGTGCTAATTGCTGTGTCATTCTTTTAATGGTTGGGCCCTGCCCCCCCTTCCCTCCTGTCTCACCCCGGGGGCTAATTCTTGGCTGAGTGAGGACCAGCTGAGTGTATACATCTAGGATTAAACATCTGTATGTTATGTTTGCATATATATGCAAACCATGGACCAAAGGTGATAATTATAGACAATGATGCTTTGTTCTTAAGACAATAAAGACCCTTCTAACCACAAGGCTGTGTAAACCCCGAGTAGGCTGCGTTGGGGAGGGGAGGCATGGATGGGTGTTTAGCTCCCTTCCTGACAGCAGCTCCTGCACAGGCTGAAAGCTCACCTGGTCAGGGATGGGCGGTGAGGGGTCCCCTTGGCCATTGCCAGTTGGATTAGATGCCTCTGAACCCACTTCCAACTCCTCCAGTTCTCATGGATTCTAAAGGAATCCACGTTGACGTGGGGCTCTAGCCCAGCCTCAATCCACCCTGGCAGTCTTTTCACAAGAGCCTTTTGGAGTTAACACCCTCAATCGAAAGTGTGGCTGCACGTGGGAGAATCCCCCAGGCCTGCTGCAGCTGGGGTTGGGGAGATTTTTCACACCCGTTAATTATACTGTGGAGAAGCCATCCACCCCATGTAGCCTTGCCTCCTGGGACAACCTGGCTCTCTATATAGGGTCTTGGCAAAGCTTTTTTTAGGTTGGTGTTTAAAGGTTCTCCCTAAAAGCAAGAGATTTTATCTGTATTTTTTAAAGTTTAAAAGCATTTCCCAGTGAATCTGAATTTTGGGAAATGTCTGAGCATTGAAGCAGCCTTAAGCTTAGTCTCCTCTGATGTCACAGTGCTTGTCCCCAGCAAGCAACAGCAGTGAGGTTGGAAAAGGAAGGAGGGGAGAAGAGAAAGAGCAATTCCTCAGCCTGCACACCTTGCCCAGAGGCGCCCATTTCCATACAGTCTGCCCTTCTATCCGGGGGTTCGCACCTTCAGATTCACCAACCATGGATTCAATGCACCTTGAGTGGGAAATATTGGGGGGAACCCAGAAAGTTCCAAAAAACAAAACTGGAATTTGCCTGGTGCTGACAACTATTTACATAGCATTTCCATTGAACTTACATAGTATTTACATTGTTTTAGGGATAACAAGTAACCTAGAGATGATTTAAAGTACGTGAGAGGATGTGTGTAGGTGTGTGTAGGTATATGCAAATACTACGCCATTTTATATAAGGGATTTGAGCATCCTTGGGTTTTGGTATCTGAGGGTGATCCTGGGAACAATCACCTGTGGATATCCCAAAGATGACTCTATTTTTAAGGTAACATATGTTGACAAGGCTATTCCTAAGACTTATGAAAAGCTACTGGAGGAGGCAGAGTGAATGCAGAATCGTGAAACACTAAGATAAGTTCTCCAAAGGCTGCTCGTGGTTTTGTTCCCACATCACCCCAGCCAAGGCGCAGGCACTTGCTGCCTTCCCTCCACAGTCACCTCACCCCCAGGTTAGACATCTATGTGACTTGTGCCTAGAATACGTGTGTCAAACATCTCCTTTGTGCCAAGTTTTTTCTGGGCACTTTCTTTAAAGAGCTTGTGGTCTTGTTGATGATGAAAAATGTGAATGTATCTACTTATACTGCACTCTGTTCAGAAAAGGATTGAAGGCAGTTTATCTAGAAAGGGCAACCATAGTAAAATAAGATGAGTCCAGTACAAAAATGCAGATTGTAGATGAATGAATAAACAAAATGTGTCGTATGCATACAGTGGAATATTATTCAGCTTTAAAAAAGGAAATTCTGACACATGCTACTGTGTGGATGAACCTTGAAGCCATTATGCTATGTGAAAGAAGACAGACAGAAAAGGATAAATACTGTACAATTCCACTTATATGAGGTACCTAGAGTAGTCAAATCCTCAGGGACAGAAAGTAGAATGATGGTTGCCACAGGCTGGGGGTGGGGATGGGAATACTTATTTAATGGGCATAGCACTTCAGTTTGGGACGATGAAAAAGTTCTAGAGATGGATGGTGGTGATGGTTGCACACCACAAATGTGCTTAATGCCACAGAACTCTACATTAAAAATGGTTAAACTGGTAAATTTTAAGTCATGTATGTTTTACCACAATGAAAGACAAGGACACTGGATTCCAAAGGCTTAGTAAAAAAAAAAAAAGAAAGAAAACCTCATTAATACTTTTTAAAACATTGACTGCAAGTTGAAATCATATTTTGGATATGGTAAATTAAATAAAATATGTTATTAATTTTTTTTAAAATGCATACCACAGATGAAGAATCATCAAATCAGAGACTTTCAGGGAGCCAACCGGTACCATACACTTGTGAAGTGACAAGTTGTATTTATATCCGTGAGTGGGTGTGTTTGTGGCAACAAGAGACTATATGCCTAACCCGAAGGCATTTCAGATTCCATTTTTTAAGAAACCCCAACTAAACAAATAAAACACATCCTTGGTCTCCATTAACCTGGAGGCCATAGTTAGTGACATCAACACTGTCACACATCTGCTAAAAGGGTGTCATAGATTGCCTTGAGCTCTCTGGCAGCCGATGTGAAGAGAGAAATTTAGCCAATAACACAATTCACAATGTGGTGTGATAAAAACCAAGCCTTTGTTCAGAAGCACACATGCTATGGAGATGGAGGTAGGAAAGAAATCTCGCCTGAAGATTTCTTTATAGAAAGAACACTGAAGTGTAATGAATAACACCTTTAGAGGCTGGGTATTTTCTCATTCCATTCCTCACTGAGGTCCATTATTTCCTAGAACGGTGTCACAAAAACAGTCCCCCCGGAGGCCAGTAGTCCAGGGAGGGGCAAAGTAGAGCTGAGTGAAGGGTAGAGGCCGTGCCTGCCATTGGCTTTCAAAGGAGGCGAGCTAGTGGTGGAGGGGGTGTGGGTTGGGATTCAGCAGTCGGGAGAGGCTTTCTCAATGCCGTGTGGCAGCGGCTCAAGCTTTGGGAAAGGCAGGCCTTAGATTCCTGCCTGGTACATAGTAGATACCCAGGAAGCATTTGTTGCATGCATGAGTGGGTAGAGAAGGAAAATACAGAACTTTCCTGACCAAAGGAGGAGAGAGGGTTTTCTGGGGAATGATCTGGCTGGGGGATATTAGGCAGGACTTTCTTGGTGGCAAGTGGTCAGGGTCTAGTTTGACCTCGATTTGGCAAAAATAGAAATGTATAGAAAGCATATTGGAGTGCCTCACGCAATCAAAAGAGCTGAACATTAAACAGAAGGAAGGTGGGCCTCTGGTGGACCTGAGAGGGGCAGCCACATCCCCTTCACAGAAGGACGTGCTGTTCCAGATGTGGCTGTGCAGTCAGTGGACTGTCTTCAGCTGTCAGCTACTTCAGGGTTTTGCCTCAGCTACGGAGCTGCCTCACCCAAGAACACGCCCTTCCCTGGGTGGCCCGCCTCCAGTGACTGGTCTCTGCAAGTGTATGAAGACCAGGCCATCTCGGCTCCTGTAGGAGAATGCCAGTGGGCCGTGTATGCCACAGAGCTCTCCGTGGGGCTGGCTGAAGCTTTGTGAGACCAGCATTGCAGTTCAATTTCTCCTTCCACCCAATCCTCCTTCCTCCCCTCCTTCCTCCTTCCTGTGTGTTTCCAAGTAATGTCTTGCACCCCTGACTCCATCTCAGGATCTGATTCTGTAGAACCCAACCTCTGACAGACTAAGAAACTTGTAGAACAAAGGGCTCAAAGGCCACCAAGGATGCTCTGTCTGCCTGTCATCTGTCCTCTCCGCGTCTTTGTTTCTGTCTCTTCCAGTCCAAACTGACTTTCTCCAATTACTGGAAAACCTAATCATGGAGTTTCTCACAGGTTTCACCACAGAAATGGACAGGCTTTTTTTTTTTTTTTTTTATTGCTTAGTTTCTGATTTAAAGAAAAATGTTTTAAATCCCAGGCAAGGATAAGAGCCCAGCTGGGGTTAGCTGCCTAACAAAGCAAATCAGCTCTGGCCTGGGTGTCAAGGCAGCATCACTGGCCAGGAGTGAGTCAAAATCTGTTTCTCAGGGAATAGGCTCATATGGGAACAAACATGGCAGCCATGGGGTTGGGTGGGGGTTGCTGAGCAAAAACAGGACATCCTTTACACTTCTAGGGAGTGGTAGCAATTGCCTTTGGAAGATTAATTGGGGTTTTGAATGTCAGATATGAGAGAGAAGACATTTTAATCTAGTTCATTGATTTTCAGACAGACAAAGCAGCAGGACTCCTTTTCAAACAAATTTAACTTGGGGACACCAACCTAATTAGTAGATAACCGTGGAGCTGCTGATTTGAGAGGAAGCTGGAGGCCCAGAATCCAGTCTCTTGGTCTTCTCTAATTCCAGTCCCCAGCAACCTATGAGTCACTTCATTATTCATTCATTCATTCATTTTACTAATTATTACTGAACGCTTATCCTGCCCCAGGCATTGTGTTGAATTATAGAAAGACAATGCCTGAGTGAAAATAAACACAGTCCTTATTTCTGGAGCATGCCATGTACAGTCCTGAGAGGACAGCTTGAAACCCACTATTCTGGGCAATTTTGAGGGGATAGAGAGGAGAATAAGGGATTGAGATCGAAGAGTGACACAATTACAGGGTTGCTTTAGAGATCCTGACCTGTTGGTTTTAGGTGTGGTCAGTTGGCTTTGGTGAAGACTGGCATGTTGATTAATTGGGAGATGACTGCAATAGGCAAGACGTGAAATGCATGCATTGCTGGGTTTAAACTGCGGAAAAGGCAGAGGAAATGAAAAAGAAGCGTGGATACAAGAAATGTAATGCAAGAAAAATTGATGAGGCTTGGTGACAACCTCTTAATGGATCTGGCTAGTGTCTATTAATGCACAATATTAAAACAATCCCACGTACATTTATAGGTACTAGGCGCCCTCCCCCACACACGCTTTTTCCACTCAATCAGATGTGCAATATATTCTGCTCCACATCACCGCACTTGTGTATTAATCATTCATGCCTTCTTGACAGCCCATTTCAGTTTCATTTTTTCAGCACCCTGACCACTCACACATATTTCTCGTGGCTCCGAGTACCACACTCTGGACCAACAGCAGCCTGAGCCATTCCTTGTGTCCTCTTCCCAGACAGCTGCACTCAATATTAAATTCCTGAACATTTACAGTTCAACTAATATAGAATACTCCTTTCCTTAGCCAAGACATTGTTCTCTAGTTTTTCAGGATTTATTTTCTGTTGTATGAAAACAATTTTAATATCCATTTTACATGTTTTAAGTTCATGTATAGTTCAATGCATGATTATACGGGATAAGGTCTCTTTTTCTGGCTGCCTTTGTGATGACTCAGAGTATTTTTAAAGCATCTTTGGGCTGAAGATGCTTGCCCACTTACCCCCTTGTGTAAATCCTGTAAGGTATACTGAAGATGGAGCTAAGAAAGTAAGCAAGATGAAATAAATAGGAAAAAAAAGACAGCACCATAAAAGCCAGTCAAAGTTAGATGAAAACGTGCCTAACGGGGATCCTTGGAATACAGATGTTCAACTCTGTATACAATCAGGATAGCATTAAAAAAAACAACAAAAAAAAAATCAAATGTACAGTGTTCCAAGAAAATAAATGTAAAATAGTTGACACTAAGCTACAGCCTAGAAGTTTCTGGATTTTAAAGATAGAAAGAATCCTTTGGGCATCCAGACAAAAAGGTCAAATCATTAATGCATGTAAAGGAAAGGTAGATGGGAACCAAGGTGACCTCTGATGTCCCCACAACACCATTTAACATTGGAAGATAGGGGAGCAATGCCTATAAATGTCTTACAGTCCAAGGATTTTAAAACTAGCTACACCAGGGGTCAGAAAACATTTTCAATACAGGATATTTCAGTAAGTATCTTCAGCTTTGAGGGTCATACCATCTGTCACAACTCTGCTATTGTGCCTGGAAGCAGTCAGAGACAATACATAAATGAACGGGTGTGGCTGTGTGCCAATAAAGCTTTATTTACGAAAACAGGCAGCCAACTGGATTTGGCCCATGGGCCATAGTTTGCTGACCCCTGAGCTAAACTATCACTCAGGCTGAAAGGCAAACGCAAAATATGTTTGAAGTTGTGAGATCTTCAGGGATATAATCCTTATGATCTAAAGTTTTAGGAGACAAACTTCAGTGGACAAAAAAGATAAATGAAGAAACTGAAGCAAAAGTGCTGGCAAGAAATAAAAAGCCAAAATATGCTGCACTACCTGGAGAACGAAAAAGGAGACATACCTTCCGGCTCTTTGGCAGCAAGTGCCTCAGAAGCCCCGTGACGTTAAAGGATAATTCAAGAAACCAAGACATCTGTTGAAAGCCATAAAAATTATGATCAGTTCTAAATAAAGAAGGTGATGTCATATTCACAGAGCCCTTTAAAAACATCTCACAATTCCCAGGGAAATTTGGATTGTTAACCCACAGTGACAGCTGATGTAAGAGGGCCTCAGTGTTCTCAGATGTAAAATGAAAAGAGTTGAATGAAATCAGAGGTTCTCAGTCCTGACTGCTCATTAAAATCACCTGAGGCTTTTTTTTTTTTTTTTAAAATGCCTGTGCCTGGGGTCCTTCCTAGACCACTTAACTCAGAATTTCTGGAAATAGGAAAGGCAAAAGTAATTTTTACTTTTTTTATTTTTCATTTTCATTGAAGTATAGTTGATTTACAGTGTTTCAGCTGTACAGCCAAGTGATTCAGTTATACATATATATGTGTATATATATATGCATACATATATATTCTTTTCAATTATAGTTTATTACAAGATACTAAATATAGTTCCTGTTCTATACAATAGGTTCTTGCTAGTTATCAATTTTATATATAGTTATGTATATCTGTAAATCTCAAATTCCCTATGTATCCCTCCCCCTATTCCCCTCTAGTAATCATAAGTTTGTTTTCTATGTCTGTGAGTCTATTTCTGGCTTGTAAATAAGTTCATTTGTATCACTTTTGCTTTTTAGATTCCACATATAAGTGATATCATATGATATTTGTCTTTGTCTGACTTACTTCACTTAGTATGATAATCTCTAGGTCCATCTATGTTGCTGCAAATAGCATTATTTCATTCCTTTTGATGGCTGAGTAATATTTCATTTTATATCTATCTATCTATCCATCCCCTTTATCCATTCATCTGTTGATGGACACTTAGGTTGCTTCCATGTCTTGGCTATTAATGTAAATAGTGCTGCTATGAACACTGGGGTGCATGTATCTTTTTAAATTAGTTTCTGGATATACGCCCGGGAGTGGGATTGCTGGATCTTATGATAGTTCTGTTTTTAGTTTTTTAAGGAACCTCCATGCTGTTTTCTATAATGGCTGCACCAAACTACATTCCCACCAATAATGAGAAAGGTTCCCTTTTCTCCACACCCTCTTCAGCATTTATTATTTGTACACTTTTTAATGATGGCCATTCTGACCAGTGTGAGGTGATACCTCGTTGTAGTTTTGAATTGTATTTCTCTAATTATTAATGATGTTGAGCATCTTTTTATGTGCCTGTTGGCCATCTGTATGTCTTCTTTGAATAAATGTCCATTTAGGCCTTCTGCCTATTTTTTTTATTGTTGAGTTATAGTCATTTTACAATGTTGTGTCAAATTTGAGTGTAGAGCACAATTTTTCAGTTATACATTAACATACATATATTCATTGTTACATTTTTTTCACTGTGAGCTACCACAAGATCTTATATATATTTCCCTGTGCTATATGGTATAATCTTGTTTATCTATTCTGCATATGCTTGTCAGTATCTACAAATTTTGAACTCCCAGTCAGTCCCTTCCCTTCCCACCCTCCTCCCCCTTGGCAACCACAAGTTTGTATTCTATGTCTATGAGTCTGTTTCTGCTTTGTATTTATATTAATTTTTTTTTTTAGATTCCACATATGAGCGATCTCATATGGTATTTTACTTTCTCTTTCTGGCTTACTTCACTTAGAATGACATTCTCCAGCAACATCCATGTTGCTCCAAATGGTGTTATGTTGTCGGTTTTTATGGCTGAATAGTATTCCATTGTATAAATATACCACCTCTGCTTTATCCAGTCATCTGTTGATTGACATTTAGGCTGTTTCCATGTCTTGGCTATTGTAACTAGTGCTGCTATGAACATTGGGGTGCAGGTGTCTTTTTGAAGTAGGATTCCTTCTGGATATATGCCCAGGAGCAGAATTCCTGGGTCACATGGTAAGTCTATTCCTAGTCTTTTGAGGAATCTCCATACTGTTTTCCACAGTGGCTGCACCAAACTGCATTCCCACCAGCAGTGTAGGAGGGTTCCCTTTTCTTCACAGCCTCTCCAGCATTTGTCATTTGTAGACTTTTGAATGATGGCCATTTTGACTGGTGAGAGGTGATACCTCATTGTAGTTTTGACTTGCATTTCTCTGATAATTAGTGATATTGAGCATTTTTTCATGTGCCTATTGATCATTTGTATTTCTTCCTTGGAGAATTGCTTGTTTAGGTCTTCTGCCCAGTTTTGGATTGAGTTGTTTATTTTTTTCTTATTAAGTCGTATGAGCTGCTTATATATTCTGGAGGTCAAGCCTTTGTCGGTTTCATAGTTTGCAAAAATTTTCTCCCGTTCCATAGGTTGTCATTTTGTTTTACTTATGGTTTCCTTTGCTGTGCAGAAGCTTATACATTTAATTAGGTCCCATTTATTTATTCTTGCTTTTATTTCTATTGCTTGGGTAGACTGCCCTAGGAGAACAAAAATCCTTACCAAAATATTAGCAAATAGAATCTAACAGCACATAAAAAAGATTATACATCATGACCAAGTGGGGTTCATCCCAGGGATACAAGTGTGGTTCAACATATGCAAATCAATCAGTGTAATACATCACATCAACAAGAGAAAGGACAAAAACCACATGATCATCTCAATCGATGCAGAAAAACCTTTTGATAAAATTCAACACCCATTTATGATTAAAAAAACTCTCACCAAAGTGGGTATAGAGGGAACATATCTCAACATAATAAAAGCTATATATGACAAACCTACAGCCAGCATAATACTCAACAGTAAAAAACTCAAAAGCTTCCCACTAAAATCTGGGACAAGATGAGGCTGCCCACTATCACCACTCCTATTCAACATAGTCTTGGAAGTCCTAGCCACAGCAATCAGGCAAGAGAGAGAAATAAAAGGGATCCAAATTGGAAAAGAAGAGGTAAAAGTGTCACTATATACAGATGACACAATACTATATATAGAAAATCCTAAAAAGTCCACACAAAAACTACTAGAACCAATAGAAGAATTCAGCAAGGTAGCAGGTTACAAGATTAATGTACAAAAATCAGTTGCATTTCTTTACACTAACAATGAAGCAACAGAAAAAGAAAGTAAAGGAACAATCCCCTTTAAAATAGCACCCAAAGTAATAAAATAGCTAGGAATAAATCTAACCAAGGAGGTAAGAGACTTATATATGGAAAACTATAAACCACTGATGAAGGAAATTAAAGAAGATTTAAAAAAATGGAAAGATATCCCATGCTCCTGGATTGGAAGAATCAATATTGCTAAAATGGTCATTCTGCCCAAGGCAATCTACAGATTTAATGCAATCCCTATCAAATTACCCAGGACATATTTCACAGAACTATAACAAATCATAATACAATTTATATGGAACCACAAAAGACCTAGAATTGCCAAAGCGTTACTGAAGAAAAAGAAAGAGGCTGGAGGAATAACTCTTCCAGACTTCAGACAATACTATAGAGCTACAGTAATCAAAATAGCATGGTATTGGTACAAAAACAGACATACAGACCAATGGAACAGAATAGAGAGTACGGAAATGAACCCACAAACTTTTGGTCAACTAATCTTTGACAAAGGAGGGAAGAATATACAATAGAATAAAGACAGTCTCTTCAACAAATGGTGTTGGGAAAACTGGACAGCAGTATGTAAATCAATGAAGCTAGAACACTCCCTTACACCATACACAAAAATAAACTCAAAATGGATCAAAGACTTAAACATAAGATAAGATACAGTAAACCTCCTAGAAGAAAATATAGGCAAAACATTATCTCACATACACCTTCTGCCCATTTTTTTGATGGGGTTGTTTTTTTGTTTGTTTGTTTTGTTTTTTGATGTTGAGCTGTATAAGCTGTTTGTATATTTTGGAAATATACCCTTGTTGATCACATTGTTGGCAAATACTTTCTCCCATTCCAAAGGTTGTCTTTTCATTTTGTTTATGGTTTCATTTGCTGTGCAAAAGCATTTAAGTTTAATTAGGTCCTATTTGTTTATTTTTGCTTTTTTTTCTATTACTCTAGGAGATGAATCCAAAAAAAATACTGCTGGGATTTATATCAAAGAGTGTTCTGCCTATGTTTTCCTCTAGGAGTTTTATAGTATCTGGTGTTACACTTAGGTTTTTAATCCATTTTGAGTTTATTTTTGTATATGGTGTTAGAGAATGTTCTAATTTCATTCTTTGACATGAAGATGCCCCAGTTTTCCCAGCACCTCTTATTGAAGAGTGTCCTTTTTCCATTGTATATTCTTAAACCTCCTTTGTCATAGATTAATTGACCATAAGTGTGTGGATTTATTTCTGGGCTTTCTATCCTGTTCCACTGATCTCTGTGTGTTTTTGTGCCAGTACCACACTGGTTTGATTCCTGTGGCTTTGTAGTATAGTCTGAAATCAGGGAGCATGATTCCTCCAGCTCCATTCTTCTTTCTCAAGGTTGGTTTGGCTCTTCAGGGTCTTTTGTGTTTCCATACAAATTTAAAAATTTTTAGTTCGAGTTCTGTGAAAAATGCCATTGGTAGTTTGAGACAAAAGTAATTTTTAAGCTCCTCAAATATTCAGATATGCAGCTGTGTTGGAAACCTTCTGGATTATGGGTTTTTGAGATACATATCAATTCAGATATTCTATGATTATATATGTAAATATAAAGAATTATCTCAAACTTGGAAATTTAGTAATTGCTACATAAAAGAGGCTAAACTACTTAGTCAATTTTGCATGTATGTTTCTATAACAGAACCTCAAATATTAGTTCAGACTGGGTCAGGGTACAGAGGCTTCTCAAAAGAACTTAAAGACCTAACATAAAAACTGGTAATTACTCATGAACAAAGAAAGAAGTATATCATTCCTTCTGACACTGTTATCAACTGCTTATTTTAAAAAGAAAAATGTCCCTGCCCAGTAATTAGTGCAATGTCAAATGTTGCTTATTTTTGAAAATCTAAGGTCCTTGGGATGGTATTTGCTTGCTTTTAAGGAGCATTTCAAAAAGTCTGGTCCTTAACCTATTTCTTGAATCACTCATTTCTAAAAATGAGCAAAGTCAAAGAGAGATGTAAATACATCAGGAAAAATAAATGAATTTCAATAGAAAAACATTTCTTAGAGAAATCAGATAGTCACTAATGACTAGAATGACAGTAGTTCTAGCTTGCCCAGCAATCTTGATGTGTACCTGCTACTTCAGAGTAATTATTAACAGTGCTTCCCTTCACTCTCAGATATTTCCTAGCATAGGCAATACGTTATATGGTAACTCTGCCATTGAGGTTAATAATAGTAAAGGAGACATATCCCCTCATTAGAGCAGATTCAGGGACCCATGCTTGGAAATGTATTAATGACTAATACTGTACCCTCAGAAGAGGGAACGAGATCTGTGACAGGAGTGTGTGACTGGGAATCAGCCTTCGTCTGTAGCATTGAAGGAGTCTGTAGCTAATGCATGCAGTCAGATCACAGTTAGTACTATTACAGGAGGATGCCTAGAGATACTGAAAGATAAGTTTTAGGAAATAAAATTGGAGTTGTTGGGAATAGGATTGGAAGAGTTTGTTTGGAAATCAGGAAGGACTTGCTAAGATGCTGACAGAATGGCAGATTCATGAATCAGGGTCCCAGGGACCAAACCTGATCAGGAACAATAAGGAGAGGGAGAAGTCTGAGCCAGGGAGGGTTTGGTATAGAACAGTTTCGCTAAGGAGCTGCCTGTTGCTTCCTCCAGCTTTAATTGATCTGATTTCACCACCAGGGTCTCTTAAAGCACTAGGTGTTTGGCACGCAAGTGGAGGTGAAATTTGTACAAAAAAAATGTTTTTTAATGAACTCTACTCTTAAAAAGATCTCCTTAATTTGGATCTTTAATTCAAACAATTAGATTATTTCAAAAATAATTTTTCAAATCAGGAAGCCTGGCTTTCAAAGAGAAATGGTTTTCCAAGGTAATTACCCTGAACTAGTGTTATTTGATCTTCTAAGACTTTCATGCAATGTATGGAAAATTAGTGTCTGTAGGAAACACAAATTAAGTGTCAGATCAGTTAAATCAATCCTATCAGTCCATAGAGTGATGGATGTCACTGTCACATCTTTTTCATAGCCAGGAAGGAATATGTGACAGTACTCTAAAAGTGAGGTATAACATTTATTCAATCAATAAATATTTATTCAGCATATATTATGTACATGACATTATGCCTTCCTAGTAGATTATGGGGGTTTGTGAAAACATATGAAAAATTAACAACACAATAAATATTTAGACAAGGATAACAGAAAAGAATCTCATGAGACCTTTGAACCATTCATTCTGAGAATGGTTCATTGTTTATGGCTCTTCTAGAAGGAGTGGACCTAACCACCAAGTTAGTAGCCCACAGCCCCACAGAGTGGAGAGCAATTCCGCAGCCCTTGGCTTCCCATGTGGTGTTTCCAGAACCTCAAAAAGCTCAGCCTTACTTCTCATCCTAGGGTTTAATGAGCCATTCCTTTTCCCTTCCAGTAAATTCCCCTGTTGCTTAACCTATTGTAAGTGGATTTCTGTTATCTGCAAATAAAGAATTGTGACTAAAACAGATAACAAAGATAAATGTGGTATTTTAAGAAACTATAACTCAGAGACATTCTTGATATTTGGTAAAATTCATGTCAAGAATATGGCAAACAAAGGGAATATCCACCTGGAAAGAAATGGATTGAATATAAAAGGAAAGGGAACGTCCAGGGATAAATAAGGTCTAAGATTAGTGGGAATTCTTAGATTTGACTCTGGAAGCACAGTGAAGACTATTTCAGTAAGGCTAAAATGAGAAAGAAACAGAACTGATAGGTATGGAAGCCTGCCACTGCCTGTTTAATCACATGGAAGTTACAAGTAATTAATATTAATACTGTCTTAAAGTAGACTAGCAGTCCTGAGTTTTCATAATTACATGTTGAGCTTTCTTTTCTTTACTTTTTTTCAGTGGAGGTTTTCAGCAATGTAGTCACCTTTGCCCTTACTACAGTGTTGGTGCAATTATTTGGATATTCTATTACATCTTGGTGATTATTTCTAAAATGTGATTGGGAAATAGAAAGGTTGATATCAGTAATACTAATAAGTAGTATATTTTTCATAAGCTTAGTGCAAATAACATCAAGATTGAAACCACAGGTTGTTTCAAAAATAGCAGTTCTTTACCATCAATTCATTGGAGTAAGCTGTCGCATTGATGCTCAGTTGTAAAGGAAAAAAAAAATTAAAATATATAAAAAAGCAGAACCACCATCAACTTTTTTAAAAATAAAAGTTGTGCTATAATTAAACTTTTTAAAAATTATTCTGGAAACAGGGTCATCCGTTATAATGTCCAAGTGTACTATTTAATATCTGCACCTCTGGTTTCCTGCACAGTCTTAGGGAAGTATCATATGCTAGAATTTGGGCTGCCTCTGTGACAGTGCTGGCACAGGGACAAGCTCTGCATTGATGAGGAATCTCAACTCTCTTGACATCTGCTAGAAATCTTTTACAGCTCAGAGTAAAA